>NC_089526.1:23348590-23669498 GCF_963924715.1 Thunnus thynnus
GTTTGCCCTTCTGATTTTGCTCCATCTCTTTTTTTCTTTTTTTTCATTTCACCCCCTCAACCCTGCAGCGGTAGAATGCTGTGGCTCGCAGTGCTTTATTTATCATTGTGTACCTAGAGAGGACATGTTTCATCCGCCAGGCCGTGTTGCTGTGCCCGATCGATCCCAAAGTGTCTGTTGACTGAATAATGGAGCAAGGGAGGGGAGGGAGAGAGCGAGAGAGAGGGAGAGAGAGGGAGAAAATGGGAGAGAGAGGAAGAGACAGCGAGAGAAGCCCTCCCCTCTCTATCTCTAACACAGCCACGAATGTGTAAAACAGTACTTGCCACAAATCAAGTGCTGCTTAATTGGGGTAAAAAAGTACTTAAAAATCAAACTTACTTACTTTAAAGTTACCTCAAACTACTTCTACTCTGGATTAAATACACTAAATATACAATAAAAACTGTATTATCTTAACTGGGATGACTGTTGGGCTCAGCATCCAGCCAAAAGACAGGAAAACACAGATGGATTGATGCTACTCCACTGCGACACCACACATACACATCTCATTTCAAGGGTGAAATGGGTTGCCAGGGGTGCCCACCTGTACAGATATTGCACTTTCTGTTTCACATTACATTTGTTTGGTCAGTGATAGCACGAGCAGTTTTGAACTCAGCTGCGAGATACAGACCCTCAGATATTTTTGAACTATTGCAGTCTAGGCCTTGTGGATGCAGTTGGTTTCCAACTGCCTGCGATAAGCTCCGGAGCATGATTGTGCTTCACACGGACATCCAGCCTCCCTGTTGAATTTTCATGCTCTACTTGGTGTGTTGAAGCCTAAGTAGTAGTACATAAAGAGCAGGGCTACAACAGCTACTCTCTACTTTTTCAAAATACAACGTGGTTCACTTCCTTGGAACCAGAAAAAGAAATCTCATCAATTATTGGCACTATACATTTTCTCTTGCCAAGGCTCAGCTCTAGTTAATGCGCAGGTCGATCATGTGCTCTACCCATGGTGTGTTGTCCTTGGCTCAATTTACGTAGATTTGCCCTTGATGTAGATTTTTTTTTAATTTTCCACTCACACCTCTAAACTCTAGGTTGCCTTTCTGTCTCATCAGGTTTACTTATGAGTAAAGCCTCAAAGGATTTTTTTTCTTAGAGCTAGAGCGCTGCATGTCAGCATTTAATGATATGTTTCAACCTTAGATACCACTTGACATTGAAAGGCTTGGACAGATACAAAATGGATCCAAGTTTTGTCAAAGTGATAATCAGTGACAAGAAAAAAACTCCATTACTAATTATGCAGCAATGTGGATCCATCTTTTTGACTGTACAATTAATGTATGACTTGCATTAGAGATACTGTATTACTGTCACTGATGAATACAAATGAGCAAAAGTATCCGCGTTATTCAATATGGTCCTCTGATTGTGTTTATTGTATTTTTCATTAGAGTGATGTGTATTGAGAGAGAGAAATAGTAGGTAGAGGACAGATCCAAGGTTATTGATGGAGGCTATTAGCCCTGAGCAGCACGCTGTCAATAGGGACTCTAGCACGGCTGTTTAAACAATACACTAAACATGTAATTGCGAACAGAACATTACTACAGGATTCAATTTAAAACCTCTCTGTGAATCCCTGGTGTGACCTAGCTGCACTGTCAGGAGTTTGCCCTGAAAAATTAGCAAATGATTTAGTGCCGACCTCAGTGACTTTTAAGCAGAGAAATGTGGGTGAGCATGCTAAAACATATATGCGTGTGTGTGCGCGCGCGCGTGTGTGTGTGTGTGTGTGGGCCAGAGAAATAAAGAAAAGCAGAGCAAGAGAGGTAAGAACAAAGGCAGAGAGAAACAAAGGACAGCAAACAGATCAGATAGGAGGTGGAGGGAGATTGAGAAAGAAAGAGAGAAAGTGAATGTTGTGTCTCCTTGATAAAAGAAAGGACAGGCTATAAGCCAAAGCAGTCTGGCCGGTTGGGACACATGTTTTCAATAACATCAGATTGGCATCAGACCCTAAAACCCAGCCGTCTTCAAGCTTGCAAAGACTTGCAAACCTGCAATTGATTCGTACCCTTCCCCTCTCCTTGGGCTGACTTTATTTTTGCCTTTGCCCTCCTCTTGACCCTGCTCGGCCCTCCCTTTTTATTCAACCCGCTTTCCTCCCTGCTTTTCGCCTCTCTAATTAGCTGCATTAGCATTTCACAGTCATTTAGCGCTTCGCCGGAAGGAGCCCAGATGACCTCGGAAGAGAGGTCGGAGAGGGTTTAAGCACCGTAAGCGCACAGATGCTCGCGTTTGAGCATGCATTTACACACGCACAGGCACACACAGGCACGCACACACACGAAGACACCAAAAATGACCAAAAGTAAAGCAGCTACTTCGGAATAGAGAAGAGGAATTAGAAGAGGAAAGGGATTAGACAAGACAACTATGCAGAGAAGGAGGAGAAGAGAAGACAGAGTTGAAAATACTTGAAAGCACATTAGGATAAGGTGGAACAAGAAAACAATAATATAGTATGCAGGGAAAAGGGACTGGTTTAAGAGGTGATAAGGAGTTGGTAAAGTAAGTAAAATGTGTAAAGCACAACAGGACAACAGTCAGAAAGAGGAAGAAAAGGGAAAGCACGGATGCAAAGGAGGACTGAGACGACAGGGAGGAGGAGAAAAAGAAACACAGAGCTGCAGGGAAGCGTCTCCTGAGATTGCATCACCAGCAGCGTTCCTAGCAGACAGGACCGATCTCCAATTTCCTCCTGAAACAGGCAGACACTCGACTCTCTGCATTCAGCCTGGGAGCATTGCAGATAGCCTCGGCTGACGAAAGTCTTACAGCGGCACTGCAACACTGCCCAACTTCCCTGTCTGCAATCAAAACCTACATGTCTGACAGCTTGTATGCATAGGTGCATAAATAAATGCGCCTGCTGCATCAGTCAGATGTAAGAATGAGGGTGCAAGTAGGAGTGGGGAAAGAGAGAGAGAGCATGTGTGTGTGTGTGTGTGTGTTCGGCCTGTGTCTGTTTGAGAATGTGTGCGTATGTGCGGTCTGCTCATTTGCATGCAAGTGCTCTTGTGAGTAGTGTTGATGTGCTGATGGTTGGCTGATGTATGTGCATCTGTGCAGGTTTGCCAGTGTCAGTATTGCTTACGTTTAAATACCGGTGAAGTTGTGACTTTTTTTGTGGTGTTCCCTTAAAACATGTTTGACAGGGAATGTGAGCCGAAAGAGGGACACATTTGTAAATCTGATAGGAAATCTTTCCACCTACCCGTTCTGCATTGCAGTGGGATCATACGTCAACGCCATACCACTCTAGAGAAACAGAGAGAGAAAGAGAGAGAGAGAGACAGAGAGAGAGAGATGAACATTTAAATAAACTTTATCTTTTATACATTGAAACTTTATCACTTAAACATTTATATTTTCTAACCAAATAAGTTACTATATCATTAAGATTTGGATGTGTAAACTGTTATTTGATGGTGACAAAAAACTGTTTAGCGTTACTCCTTCTGACCAGGCAGTGAAGTGACGGAGAGACAGACTGTAGGGAGGGAAAGTAGGATGATTCATGATGTAAAATAAACAATGAACACACAAGCTTTCACTTAAAATGAACCAATTTAAACAATTGAGTAGGACACAAAGACCTGCTAAATAAAGAACAATGGATGATGTCCTAGGTAGCGGAAAAATCCCAAATGAGCCACTTAAAAGCAATTGATCAGTAGAATGATTCTAGAATGGTAAATAAATACTCAAAAATATAGTAGACTATATACTGCTGTACAGCTGTATTTAACAATGTGAAATGATATATAGAGATTAAATAAATGCACACAAAGTTAATGGAATGAAATGGATCTGCTTGAGTTAAAACGTGTGAGCCTCAAACTTTGTAAACTGTACAAAGATAAAGAAGCACAAAGAAGATTGTTGGAGCAAGTTCCTGGTAGGTTTTGAAATCGGTCTGTCTGAGCTGTCACACACACAGTTGGTGCTTGTTGCCACAGCAAACATCTGTACTGTCTGTAATCAGGAAACTGACATTGGCCAAGAGACACCAAAACCAGTTATGAGTCAAAATGAGCCGAAAATTCATTTTAGTGAACTGAGAGGACACTGACGGGAAAAAGCCTCTCACAGTTTGAGAGCCAGATGAAAAGATTTGTAATATTGTGATCCAGTTTTCAGCTCCATTGTATATATTGTCACCATTTTCTAACACAAAATATCGAGCTACAACACACTGTTAACCGCATGAAGTGCTGCTGATGGACTGTAGTTTTCTACAGAGCCCTTAGTTCCGGGCTCAGTATCACAACACTACAAATTAATAAGGTTTGGCACTCTATCTGCATTATATCAGTATCAGAATGAACTCAAAACTACAACTACAAGAGGGTATTTTAGTTGTCTTTGTGTTCTCTCTGTCCCTCCTCCTATCCAGTAAATGTTGTCCCTTTTGAGTCAAGTGTTAATCATTGAGTAACACTTTTCTCTCTCTCTTTTCCCCTATGCAAATGAACGAGACTGTATTGAGCTTTGAAAAAGATCCACTCGACTGCCTCTTGTTGATGTTGGAACAAACTTTAAGCAACACTTGTGTTTTTAGTCTTGTAATCTTTATTTTTTTCTCCATCTCTATCTCTCCCTCTATCACTGTTCCACCCTCCTCTGCAGCCCTACACAAGTCATTTGTATTTCTTCTATATTCCACACAAGGCTCCCCTTCCAAATTGGCACACGAGTTGAAAGCGTGCCCTGATGTTGAACTCTGCGGCGATGTTTCGTTTTTCCCCAAACATTGTCTCTCGCCAGGACTGGGGCAATATAGACTCTAGGAATCAATAAAAAGAAGTGCCAAAAATGGATGACTTCATAAGACAAAAATGAATTATTCCAAAGCCCGGGATTTATTTTTATACAAACATCTGACTTAAAGGTGCAACCTCACTACTAGATGCCACTAAATCCTACACACTGCACCTTTAACCAGGTAAAAACTACGTTACACATACACAAGAATTCTCCTTTTCACCTTGAGCAAAATTTGTATTAAGCGCTGGTTCCCTGACAATCTATTGAATTATCTTTTTCAACAAAAGATTTCTGAGCTAGAGCAGGAAGAGATCAGCTCTGTGAAACATCCCGATTTGTGTTTTGACCTCTACGTTTCCTTCATCTAACAGCTAAGACTAGACAACATTCCTCAACTACCGCATTAGTGCGTATGTGTGTCCACGTTTGTCACTGATAACTGTTATATGTGTGACTCACTCTGTGCATAATATGTGTTCATATCATAGTCCCAATGCCAAACTCATGAAGGAGTGAGTGGGTTCTGGAAAATTATGGTCAGCTGACTGAGTATAAGGACACAGCAAGGCTCCTCAAAGCACCTCAACGGTCAGATGTCTTATCAGATTAATCAGCCTGAACTTGAAAATCTGTCTCCAACAAATGCAAAAACCTCTGAAGAGATGCTTTTCCTCTGCAAGCCCTGTTTTGATATGTCACTGTAAGCTCTCACAAAATAAAAACTGAAACTGCAATCTATGCCCGCTACACACAGACACACGTGAAGGTCACGCACATACACTGTGATATCCTGTTATTGTTGTGGTGGCTCATGTTTCAGCGCGTAGTTGTTTCAGCCGGTTTCATTTCACTACACCTCACCGCTCTGCTCTTTCCCAGCCTCCATGTAATGCGAATGTTGGGAAACTGTTAAAAACTGCACTCAGTGCGTGGGTGGCGACATTATTATTCACTTTCTCTTGTTCTGTAAATTAAAGCTTTGGTATCGACACTAACAACTTCTGAACTCTACATTGTGCAACAGTCAATTTGCTTTCAATTCACTGTGCAAGGTTTCATTTCTTCCGGAGATGACAGACTGGAGGTGGGAGTTTCAACAAAAGGAAAAACAACTTTGCATTGAAGTCTTGCAGAAACTTTGTATTTTAAATTTAACAACCTTCATATATGACAGCTTTCATACTGTCAGCAGCATCTCTAATTCAGCCTACAGCATGTTATTGGAAATGAAAGATGATAATGACCCCGTAGGGGGCCTGTCAAGCTTTTCAGATTTTATACTCTGCAATAAAATCTGAAAAAGAAACTGACATCAGCCAGATTTTTTAATTTTATGAAAAAGATGACTTTTTGGACTTAATGTAACATTTCCTGCAGTACAGCTGTGGCCATGCTAGACTATAGTCTACTGAACTGTATGTAGACTATGATAAGATTATTGTTAACGTTTTTATTTCAAAATTTAAAGAGGCTAAGCCCCTTCAGATGCACCATCTCGTTTTCGAGGGAGTCCTCAGGCACAGAAAATAAAAGTCACAATATTTAAACAAAACAAAATACATTAGATAATAAATTAAACAATACAATAACACAAAACAATCAACATAATAACATCAACATGGACATACACATAAGGGCTCTCCCACCATCCCAAAACCCACCCACTACATCTTTTACATGAATCATCTGCACAAAGTATGAACAAGATTAAAATAAATGAAAAGATCAAATAACATTATGTCAAATGTAAAGTCTACTTATGAACAAAATGAAGGTACATACAATCAAAAACAAGAGCAAGTAGATTTAAGGTCGACAAGCAACAAAGTCTTGAAGTCATGGAAAGAAGTAATTGATCTAAGTGAGTTAGGTAAATTATTCCAGTCTGATGGTGCTTTAAACTTAAAAGCACGTCTCCCAATTTCTTTAAAGATTCTAGGCACAAAAAAAGGATGAGTGTGAGGTTGAGTGTGTCTGAGTGAATATGATGAACCGAATGCAACCATAAGATGTTTTAAGTATAAAGGATTGTCAAAGTAAATACAACAAATGAAAATGTCTCCTGGAGTGAAGTGGTAGCCACTTCAGTGTGTCATACATCAAACAATGATGTGTGCTGTAAGTACACATCAGGACAAATATTATTGTAAACTACATTTAAGGGCTGAAGATGGGATTCAGAAGTGTTCTGGTATATGATATCACCATAATCAATAATGGGGAAAAAAAGCTGTTGGACAGAGAGTAAAACAATTCAGAATCAATCCAAAGTGCCACGTATTTAAATTTATCAATTTTAATAAGTGAAGACCCATCAGTACAATCAATAACCAACTCAGATTATAACTAGTACCAAATAACATGCTGCTAGGCCTCTGCTTGTTTAATATGAGATTGTTATTTAAAAAAACATTTTTGAACAAAAGAAAATTCTGATTGCAGAGAGCTTTAAATTTTAGTTATATATTCTTTTTGCTGGAAAAGCCGAGTGGCAAAAGGTTTCAAATAGGTAAATGGACATACTGCTGGCATACTTGTGATATAGTTAGAATAACACCTCTTGTAGTTTTGTTACTATTTCCTCTTAAAAACCCTGTAAGTAGACACAGTGTACTCATTCTGATTGTGAGAGGAAAGAGGCTATTGTTGATTTAGGAAACAATGGCTTCAGCATATTTCTGCCTGAGCAAATATTATGTTGTTTTCTTTTTTAGTGTAAGAGGGTAAAAAAAATCATGTTTTAACAAACTGAGAGACATGATTGTTGTTACGATTACTATATACTACTTTTCCGTGTCTGCTGCTGGGGATTTTTTATGATGGTTAGTAGTGAGCTTTTTTTTTGATGATTAAATATGCTTTTAAGCCTCACCTCTCCTTCCCGTGTCCACGGTCGGCCATTTTGGGGATACTTGACCTGGGTCTGCCTCTTTTTCTGGCCTCCGTCAGCAAACTTGCACAGCAACGGCTCTGCGGGGGCTGCAGAGTGGGTCAGGCAGAGAGAAACAACAGAGATGGATTAATCAGCAAGATTTCATACTTTATGTTAAGGGTTATGTTTCAAAAGTAAGATGTAAAGACAGAGTGTTATGCTGTGGCTTAAACAAAAACATAACATGAATCAACTGGACCTGAAAACAGCACTTCAGCTCTTACATTTATCTCTCCCCTATTCCAAACATCTAAACAACAGCAGTTATCGCACCATCTCCTACAACTCCTACAACCGTGCTTCGACAAAAGCAGCCTTGACATGGAAACAAAGCCACGGGCTAATCATCAAAGCATGGTGAGCGCGGTTCAAACGACAAGCCAAACAGGCATACTTAATACGCTAAATAACTCAACACAGCTTGACCTCAGGCAATAGACTGCGATTGTGATTTCTCCAAAGACAACAAGGTACTTTTTTGGACTCGAGAAAAGAAGAAAGCCTTGATTACAAATAGGATTAGCTGAGTGTGACCTCCCATACAAAAGTTCACCAAACTCTAACTTAAACCTGATAGGCTGCAGTTTCAAATGACCCACAGCCTTGTGAAATAGCAGGAAGTAGCTGGATTGGGGCAGGATTATACTAAAGAAAAAAAAACCCGCTTTGTTCTGTAGCAATTTATTAGATTTTAAAAGCATATCTTTAGAATTTGGTAGAAAACAAGAGAGTTTGGAGAATGGTTTCTATTTCTGGGAAATGCTTCAGAATCAGCATGACTCAACAAACACAATAAAAAGTATTATCCCAACATGAAGCAGGACACTCAGATAAGACACTTGATGGCTAATGTAGTCAGACACCGGACAGACAGACGTCTGTCTTATGTGATCTCTGACGCTGTAATGTAAATGTAAACTCCTTGTAAACCTTTTATTCTACATACTGTAGTCACACAGATTTAACATGTTGCAGACTAACAGACATGATCATTTACAAAAATAAGTCAATAAACCTAATGCATACTAAATCATCCTGGATGTAAATAATATTGCCTTCTTGTGGTATTATGGCTGTTATGCAACAGTTGTCAAAGCATGTGAGCTGCCAGAGATGTGTTATACAATTAGAACATTTACATAAATGTATGTACTGCATGTTCCACGGTTAGAAAATGTGAAAAATGTGTATATTAGTGTATTCAATTTAACTTCCACTTCATCAGAAGTCCAGTGATCAGTTAAAACATCAAAATCTATCTGAAAAATCAAGCACTCATCTTATGTAGAGCGGCAACAATTGGATGATTAATTGATTAGTTGATCAATTGAAAATTAATTGCCAACTATTTTGTTGTTTTTTTTTAGAAAAAAATGCCAAAATTCTCTCATTTCAGCTTCTTAAACATGAATCTTTTCTGGTTTCTTTAGTTCTCTATGATCAGAAACTGAATATCTTTGGTTTGTGGACTGTGAGACAAAACAACACATTTTAGGTTGCATCATGGGCTTTGAGAAACAGTGATCAACATTTTTCACCATTCTCTAACATTTCATAGAATAACCAAATAACTAATCAATTAACTGAGGAAATAATCAATAGATTAATTGATAATAATAATAATCGTTAGTTGCAGCCAGTTCAAATTGTCTTCTGATGAGACTACAAATTAATTGGACAAAGATAAGACTGATAAACTGAAGATCTCTAAATAGCAATTGCAGAAGATGCATAGCAACCAATGAAGTACAGCAAATCATCAAAAAACTGTTAAAATACAAAAGCATTAAAGTTCTTCCTGGAATTATACAGCCCTATGCAGCCCCTAGCCCCTATCACTAAGTGTTCTGTTCATGTCCTGATTCAGTTTTTATAAAGACACTTCTTGACCCTGAAATGGAATAAGCCACCTACTTTGATGCTTTGCCTCTCACTTGTTACTTACATCCACCAAGGCATGTTTGAGTCATTGACTGCATCTTTAAAGAGTCTATTAGCTGGCACTCTTGTCCTATTTAACTGGCAATGATTTCAAACTGCACAGAGAGTCAAAATGTGGATCCTCATCACTCTGTGTAGCTTAGAAATAAAGAAGTAATGTTATTAACTAGCAAAGGCGATATCATCATGCTGGTACTGATTCAAGCGTTATGAATGCCAAAACGAACTACGCAATTACCCTCAAGAAAAATGTTTCTCCATCTCAGTAAACTGAAAAATGAGAAGAGGTGTTCTCAGCGGAGACAAGCATTCAGAGCTCAAGGTTGAGACGAGTTATTTGGAATGCCTGGGGCCTGGATGGGTACTCCAAAGGTAAGTAGACGAAGAAACACGGTGCTGTATGATTATACTGCATTTAGGAGTACTTTGTCATTACACTGTTTTAACTTGATATCTATCTGAATAACAGGACACACGGCAGAGCCTCTGTTATCATCCCTTAGCTTTGCTATTCATCTTTCTCAATCACCACCCCTCTCTCTCTCTCTCGTTTTACCCACTTAACTCCATGCATTCATATACATCTGGTAAACAGTCATGTGCGTAGGTGCATGGGAGGTGCGCAGAACAAAATTCAGTGTAGTTTCCTCTTGGAAAACAACAGCCAGGCCCAGACAGAAATGCAAAATATGGCCAAGATTTACTTCACAGGAGATGGATGCTTTAAAGGATAGGTTCACAATTTTTTGAGTCTGTCTTAAAATTGAAAAATAGTCAGTCTAAAAATAGTCAGGTGTCCATATGAACATTGAAACAGGTTTCTCTTGCTGTAATAATTCCTCGCGTTCATACTGACTGAGACGATCCCCTCCAAATGCCCTTACAGTGTAAGTGATGATGGACAAAATCTATAGTCCTCGTTTGGAGTATTTTAATGGTTTATCTGAAGATAATATAAGGCTTCAGCTGTCTGAGTTAGTCAAATAAAGTGGATATCTTCCACAGTCTTTACAGTAAAAAAATCCTTCTTTGTGCCTCGACAGACAGTGTTTTCCTGTTCAGCTGCAGTGGAAGGATTGTAACAAAAAGACAGAATTTGGCACTGAAAAGACAGTAACTTTGAAAGATATTGAATTGATTTAACTAATTTGGATGGCTGAAGCCTCATTTTAGCTTCAAATAAAACCTTTTAAATACATTTTTGCTCAGAAGGAGGGCTGCGGATTTTGTGCCCCATCACTTACATTGAAAGTACACTTGAAAAATTGTGAACCTATCCTTAAAGTGAAGATTAGAAAAGACAATCAGCTCAAATTAGCTGAGAGTATTTATTAAAGTGGGCAGAGATTAAGCTTTTAACAAATATGTTGGGTGCTGTCTGTTTCTCAGTGTTATCTACTCACTTAGACCTTCTCAGTCATTCTTCAGCAGCCCTGTTTAAGAGTTAGGACTTGGCTTTAGAGTTAGTGTTAGAAACTACAGCAAATCCTCTGGTGATAAGTAGTCACTGTAAGGGAAATGTAAAAACGGGTAAGAGCTGAGTTTTGAGTAAAGGTTGAATAAAAATATGGCATTCATGGCTGATAGAGAGATGAAAAGAAGAGTATTTAAATGAAATAGTTGTGAATTTTAATTTCTAATTTAGAATAGGATTAGGTTCAGACTATGGTAAAAGATACATTTGAGATGGCATAATGAGGATTTAACTCACAGGTTTACAGGAAAAGGAAAGAATATATTTATGTCCTTCCAAAGTAAGTTTGGTGATATGTGTGTGTGTGTGTGTGTGTGTGTGTGTGTGTGTGTGTGTGTGTGTGGATGGTAAATGATTGCTACTTCATAAGTAAGATAAAATATGTGATGCAAGGACACACACACACACACACACACTTGATACTGACTTAAAGGCAAAATCTGTGCTCTATTGCTGTTTTGTTTTAGTGGTGTGACAGACAGAGAAAGCCACACTGTCGACAGCTGACATGCTGTCAAGTCTATAGTCAGGACACTTTTTTCCTACTCTGCGTCTTCTCTAAAGTACCACACAGAGATACTGTAGCAGAAACTCCTGCTGATCTGAAACAATTGCTTGTCCTTGGCATATGCATGAAAAGGATACCTCTGTGTTTTGAATTGAATCTGATATTTTTTTCCACCAGGCTTATCAAATAGACAGCCCAAAAGTTTGTTTATTTGGGCCATTTATTATTGGAATTAATTATGCAAAAATGCTAAGAAGCTGATCCTAACAGAGCAAATTAAAAGTGATTGTTGAAATGTCCCTTGATGTGATTGATGCCTACTAAAGAATGACAGACTAATTCTAAATCTCATGATGTACCTTTCCCTCATCCCTATACTAACATCCTGTGTACAACATGACAACACCGGGGCATTTCTGAACAGTTCTTGTTAAAAGTGACATACAGTGCAACAGCAACAGCAGGGACAATAAATGATGAATAACACCATTTTGTATAACCCCAAATAGCAGCATACATCTATATACACAGACAAAGAAATTCAAATACACAACATTGTTGCTGTAAGCTGTTTTTATATCTGAGCTGGTGAAATGGCTCCAGATATTAAAGGGGACCCATTATGCTTTTCCTAATTTTCAGTCATATATATATAATGTTACAATGTTGGATGTTTATATTAAACATGGCCAAAGTGTCAAATAATGAGGTAAACGTATGTAGAAGTAATCACTGTGAGCAAAAGGCACTGGCTTCAGACTACCCTGAATGCTTGGTTTCCAACGTTTTTTTCAACTTTCAGCCTGAGTCGGTTTGTGACGGATTTCTTTACATGGTCATCTGCTGCAGGCACAGAGCGTGAGTTCACTGCTCCGCTCTGCTAACATTATGGCATTTTTTCATTGTTTTGAGGGTGGTCACACCGAGCCATTACTTGAATCGAGTTGACATGCTGAGTGTTTTTCCATTACACAGCAGGGCAAAGTAAAATAAGTTGTTTACCTGTTGGAAGTGTGCTGGTCATCTGCAGCTCTTCATCAAACATCATCATCACTGTGGCTGTTTCTGCTTGTACTATTCCTCCCTGCATTATTTCTAACTGATCTGCTGAACAAAGAGCTCCAAATATGTCCATATCTTGTTGTGCCGACTGGTTTTTAGCACTGCTAATAAAGCACCGCTAATTTGGTGAGGAACACGTTTAATTTCCTGTAAATTATGAACAGTAAAAGTCTCCAGTTATTTAGTAATTAAAAAGCTGTTAATATGAAGCAGTGAGGCAGGAAATGTTGGGTTTTCATCAGCAGTAACTTAACACGACTCTGATACGGCTGCCCCTTGGCACGCTTCCTGAAAGCTGGCCAATCGGAACAGAGTGGGCTCATTAGGAGGGGGGCCTTAAAGAGGCAGGAGCTTAAACTGCCTGTTAAAGACAGAGGCTGAACTAAGGGGCTGCATAAAGGGAGAGTAAAAGATAAATAAGGATTTTTTTAAAAACTGTAAATCATGCAAAGCTATTCTAGTGGAGTCCAAAAATAAAAATATAGAGCTGGAAATGAACATAGTGAGTCCCCTTTAAACACTGGCCCAGTGCTATGAGCCTGGGTTTATATGGACAAACACGCCTACACACACACATACCGTACATCAATGTTCTAATGTTTTGGTTGCCTTAGTGCATTCTGGGCTCGAATTAGTGTTTTTCAGAGACAGCTGTACAAGTTCAGTATTTATATGGGCAGGAAATTAGGACAGGCCCTAAATAGTCCTGGAGAAACTTCTTCTTTTCACTGCTCGATGATTAAAATCTTTGTATATTGCTGACAGATTCTTGGAGTTTAATCCTATCATTTAATTATTTTGTCTGACATGTCAGATTATATTGTCATAGCATTTCACAATTCTGTCAAAGTATCATATAACATAGAGAAGACACAGTGTTTGAGCTGTAGCTTTTTAGTTTGTGTGTATGCATGCATTCTGTGTCAGTGTGAGGAGAATTCAACTGAATGTCTTGTTGGAAAAGTTTTTTTTGTGTGTGTGTTGTTGTTGATTCTCACTTTCAGAGGAACAGGATATCTGTCACACAGGGTATAATTAGTCAAAATTTGTCCTGCAAACCAGGCATGAATGGTTCACTGGCTATTAATTAATCAGTATTGGCTAATGTGCAAAAAGTTAAAAGGATAGACAGCAAAAATCAGCCCACCTATTAAGACATTTTGTTTATTGAATGATTTGAGTTGTCTCATTAAAACAATGAATCAGTTCAACAGAGCTATTTTTTGGCATTGTTCTAAAACCTCATCTGTGTTTTACTTCCACAGAGCTAATGAAGGGTTATACATACAAAATTATGGTAAATTACTTTCACAGTATCTATCAGTATGCGTGTAGTGCTACACAGCCAAAGAAATATGTAAAATCTTATAATGTAAAAACAGACAAAAGCAGTGTCACTACTGTATTAGCTTCAGGTGATGCCTGTGGTGGCAGAATTCTGATATGCATTTCTTTGAGGGAGAAAACAAAAGAAAAAAAGCTGTAATACACTCTGCAATTCGATTTGTATTAATTCACAACCACAGTGACAAGCCATCAATACTGATGATAACAATAATGAATGTTATTTATTCTTAAGAGGCAAGCTTAGCTGCCTCATAAGCAGGAGGCAACAACATCAAAACACCCAGAAACAAGATCACCTGTAGAAAAAGCTACTGAAAGTGGTGCATCAAATTAATTATTCAGCTTGATTTTACAGTTACATTAATACAATCTGTTGCTTTTCACAAGAGGGCTGTAAAAGGAAGAAGGACATTTTTAATTGTCAGTTTGACCCCTGCTGCTCTCACTCCTGCGACGCTGTAACATAAACTGATTAATTATCTCTGCCAGGCATAAGATCATGTGTTTGGTCGTGCGTGTCCGTGTGTCTGTGTGTTTGTGTGTTTGTGTGTCCATGTGTGTATCTGTCCGTAGCTAATCTTGCATACTACTGGACCCATCAGCCTAATATTTTTGTGCACATTTATGACTGTATTCTCAAGGACCTCTTGTGGTTGCAGTGATTCACAATTGTTGAAAAACTATTTCATAATGCATTTTATACCGCCATTGACTGCTGACTGCTCACTCCTCTTAACCAGCCAGTAGGGGCTGCAAGTGAGTGCAGTGAGTCTGTTGCAGGCCACATTTTGGCCTTTGTCGTGGCTCATAAACTGACATCCATAGAAAAGTTAGGTCTCACCTTGAACCAGAGCATCTGCTGATTAATTCCATACCCAATATGTTATGATCCACTAAAGTTAAGCAAGGTATGAGATGAATAAATCCCCGTTTTTATTGGCTTTGCCACCATCTTGACTGTGAGGGAGCCGGGACGGACGACTGAGTGACATTCAACTCTTCTTTGATTGGGAGAAGAGAAGGAAGTAGGGAGGAGTTTTATTTTGTGTGATGTGTTACAACAAACTGTTCTAAATAAATAACAATGTTTAAATTGAATAGTTTGGACTTACTGTCCCGTTTATTGTTATCTTATTAAGATTAGATACAGTTAGGTGAAATTAGGAGTACGCTCGGTTAGTATATCAATACACTATTCCATTCATCTTAAAGAAATCTGAGACTATACATGCCCGCAAACACACCTGGTGGAGAACTGCACTCTACTGAGTGCACGCTCTAGTTTATAATGAATTTGGGTGCAGCTGTGTGTGATAATAGATCACTTTTGGCTATGTCAAACTAATTAACATTGTCTGAATCAAATATTTGGAAACCCATAGAGTTTAGGGAGATTTAAAACTTTAGTAAACAGGAGGTGGAGTTGATGAGATGAATAAAATCCAAATGGAATGAGGAAAAATTCACACATAAATCAATGTTTGTAGCCCTGAGCACAACAAAATTTCTCTCCCAGGCAGTGTCTCTCTTCAGTCAGTGTCCCAGCAGGTAGGGAGAGGGGCTCATACACTGTGGGAAATCCACATATCAGTGCTTAGTTTGCAGTAGAAAGTACTGCACTATGCAGACAATTGCTCACTTCTCATAAAAAATTAATGGCGGCAAAATTGGCGGCTTAGTGGATTACATTTGGTGAAGCTTCACCATAAAACTAAAACACACAGTAGGAGCAAGGACGCAGCCGGTGAATGCCTATTTTTTTGTCAAGTATACACTGTAGTCACATTTGTATTAATCTTTCAACATGTCACACATTAATATAAAAAGTGTCTTTCAATAAATATGGCTACCAATTATGTGATTGATAAAGATGTCAACTTTTAGTATTTGAATCTGAATTTGTTATTTTTCCTTTGCTGTACAGCAGGTGCTTTTTAGCTTCATGTCCATGGAGAGTGTGTAATCTGCAATACTGAGAGACCAAAAAAGACCCACCCACACATCAAACTACTATGCGGTGTGTGTAGTTGTGCATCATGGCACATATGTGCTTCCCAGGAGACAGTATTACTAAACAACATCTGTCATTGCCAAGAGCTGCGAACTTGACAAGAGCAAGTAATTGAAGTGAGAAGACAAAATACTTAAATATGCTAATTTCCAGGTCTATATTCTTATTCTGGGACTCCACTAGAGTAGCTTTGCATGATTCACAGTTCAAAAAACTCCTTATTTATCTTATACTGGCCCTTATGCAGCCCCTCAGTTCAGCCTCTGTCTATTAACAGACAGACTTAGATCCTGTCTCTTTGAGGCCCCCCTCCCAATGAGCCCACTCTGTTCTGATTGGCCAGCCTCAGGAAGCCTGCCAAGGGGCAGCCATATCAGAGTTGTGTTAAATTACTGCTGATGAACCTTTACTGCTTCAAATTAAAAACTTTTAAATGACTAAATTACGGGAGACTTTTTTCTTTGTTCAGCGGATCAGTTAGAAATGCAGGGAGGAATAGTACAAGCAGAAACAGCCACAGTGAGATGTTTGATGAAAAGCTGCAGACGACCAGCACATCTCTAACAAGTAAACAACTTATTTTACTTTGCCCTGCTGTGTAATGGAAAAACACTCACAGCGTGCCAGCTCGACTTGAGTCATGGTTCGGCGTGACTACCCGCAAAACTGTGGAAAAATACCATAATGTTAGCAGAGTGGAGCAGTGAACTCATGTGTTGTGCTTGGAGCAGATGACCATATAAAGAAATCTGTCACAAGTTGACCTCAGCTTGGGCTGAAAGTTGAAAAAACTGTTGGAAACTGAGCGTTTACAGTAGTCTAAAGCTGGTGCTTTTTGCTAACAGGGATAACTTCTATATACATTTACCTCATTATTTGACACTTTGACCACGTTTAATATGAACATCCGACACTGTAACATTATAAATACGGCTGAAAATTAGGAAAAGCATAATAGGTCCTCTTTAACTGGACAAAAGCTACATGTGGGTTTGTTTGCAAAGTGGGGACAAAATATATTTGAACTAATCAACCAAGACCTGCAGTACTTGATTTATCAGTTCAATTTATCTGTCACAATGTGGATTAAACAGTGAATAGTTACACTCCAATTTTTGTGTTTTTCAGGGTAAAAAAGAGATAAAAAGACAGCAAGAGATGTAAACAAAATGGCAAAGAGGTGGGTAGCTGGTGTGTCTGAACGTGTAAAGGTGAGTGCTATAGGGTAAAAAAAAGAACTGGTGCTTTACAGATTTGAAAAGGAGGTTTTGATCTGTGGTGTTTCGTGTTTAACTGACAAGATCTGTATATAGGTAGCAGGGTGTGTGACTTGTACTGTTAAGAGTGGAGCACATACTGTTACCACTCATTGGATGTTGCAAACCGCAGCAGGGCAACATGGAAACCGTTAAAACTCCTGCAGAGCAAACAAACATATCCGTTCCTGTTTTGGTGATAGGAACATAAGAAAAGAAATAGGACATAAAGAAAATAAGGGGGAGCATGATGAAACACAGGCATAGATTAGAAGAAACTAAATGGGCTGCACCTGATAAAGTGCAGGCGATAAATAATATACATCTTAGCTTTGAGGCATCTGAGAAAAATGAGAAATCCCTCAGCTGAGCTGAATGGGATGCATCAAAGAGCTCAAAGCCCTGGGACAGAACAGTATACACTCCAGAGGGTTACTTGTTCAAGCATCACACATGAGAGGAACTATTTGCCACTAAATAAAAAGTATATATTAAAAATGTTATTGATATTGCTATTAGCACTTTTATATCATTATAATTGAGATATGTGCAATAAACAACAGAAGTGAGATGGATTTAAGGAAGCTTGGGGATATTTAGAAGATATTTGCACTTATTTAGGTTCAAAGCAAACTGAGATGGTCTCCATCCCATGCCGCCCTCTCATTTGGCTGCTCCAGTAATGACTACCACTCATCAAACTATCCCTGGAGGAGAGGAAATTTACTACATTCACTAAATGTTCTCATCAAAAAGCTGAAACAACACAAAAGGAATTGGCTGTACAAGTAGGAAAACAACGTAGTGATGCAGTGACATATTTATTTAAGAATTTAATTCCAAAAATGATGTAAAGATAGCACCAAATGTCTTTGCAATGTTCAGAATGCAACAGCATGATTTGGTTAGTACTTCAAAAGCATCACATTTTAACTGCTAAATCTATGCTGAAGTATTGAATAAGTGCCTCCAAATAACACATGTAAGCTGACACCAGGCCTGACAGTGCAGTACTGCCACATAATTACACAATCTTTTTCTCAGTGCAGCCCCCTTCAATTTTTTCCTCCATTATCAAGAATATCAAATAAAATTCATTTCCGATTTATGAAAGTATTGAAGCACTTCAGCAATGAATGGGGGCTTAGTGCCTCATGATCATACCAGACATTTAAAGCTGCACGCACATTTAAAAGCCTCATGATTATTATTGAAACTACAAAATGATAATTGCTTTACAGTGAGATCTGGACTCTTTTCATTCTTGTCCTCAGTTTGTCTGCCCATTAGGGGAGGGCAGGACAAAGAGAATTGTTAAAACTATAACGCTACATGAGATAGTGGGAGAGACAGAAAGATCAGACAAAGGTCATTGGTAGATGCTGTTTAGCCATTTTTGTGTCACATTATCATATGTAAAAAAAAAAAAAGAAAAGTTAACTGAACATTCAGCCTCTGGATTAACCATTCAAGAATTCAAAGGTTCTTGTATTAGCATCCAACAATAAGCATCACAAAGCATTAACCAAAAAGATGTGTTGAGAACCTCTCAACCTTTAGCAAGGGGTTAAGTATGTGTGTGTGTTGGCATTTTTGGGAATAAACCAAAATTAATTCAAATTGCAGGTTATTTATTATTGTTTTGGGCCTTTATGTTTTACGCAATAAAGACAAGCTAAAAGAGATATAACATGTGAATTCGGTTTTAGAGTAGATTTGTACAAAATGGACGAGATGCCCCATGATATTTTCTGTGAGTCTGTCTCCCACCCTCATCCGTGAAATCAAAAGAATCATTGCTTCAGGTTTTTTCATCTTTGAAGTCAAAATTCCCTTGTTTCCAGTCTGTTTTCCTTTTTAAGTCTTTGAATCTGTCATGAACAACAAGCATAATGTGTTGCTTTGACATGTGACACCGTGATGGCGGAGCTGTAGCGGATGCGTGCTCTTTATGGCTGGATAGAGACAGCTTCCCACCGGTGCTGACTCTCTCCATCACCATGTGGGGGCAGAACATTATTGAACGACGAGCACAGAGGAGACAGAATTACAACGTATAGTAAATACATAGACTGTGATTACACGATTTACACTTCAGATTGGAATGTCGAATTTGCATGACAGCTCCGCTCACTAAAGACACGAGGACACATTAGATGCAATTAGGTTGTTTCTCACACATTTCAAGCTGTGGAGCTAGTCCAAAGACATGTGAAACTAAATAAACCTAAATATCCTGTATTCATACAAGAGAACCTAACATTAAAGATGGATCTGCAAAAAGTCTGACCATAATCTAGCACTTTCTGTATCAGTCAGAGGTAAACAACAGAGAGATTCAAGTGTATGTCCAATCTAGACACTATCTCTTTGAAAAGAACCACCAGGAGAAGTCAGAAAGCTGCGGATCAATGGACTTCCTGTTAACGAGGGCTGATGGAAGCTCTAGCCATGTGATCAATGTAGGCATTAATCTTGTGGCTAGAGAGTAAAATATTGCTGTTTCCTGTCAATACATCAGCCTCAATGGACAGACTGCGATACCAATCAGAGGAACACACAGGCAAAGGCACAAGCACACATCACTCAATGATATACACACATACAGGAACACACAGACGTTACACAGTAACAGAATAAGGGGAATCCTTTGATAACAGTGATTTTTGAGGTGTTTTTTTTTAAGACAACAAATGTAAGTAATAAGTAGACTAACAACAAAACAAAGCACAAAGGCCTATCATAATGTCACTGCAACAGCCTCGGAAATGCCAGAGACTGTCAGTAACACAGAAAGCCAGTGACATAAATCAACAGAACCTGGCTTCAGAGACACACATTTTCTCTCTGTGCATTACATCAGTAAGCATAGTGAGCGTGTGTGTATGTGTGTGTGTGTTTCGTGGATCAGCACACAGAGGGTTTGGCTGGCCAAATTCCACCGGTTAGTGAGCTCAGAGCAATTTAAGTAGTCAACATACATTAATAGTCACTCCCACACAGACAGACACACACACACACACACAGACACACACACACAAACAAAGGAGAGAGGAGAAAATGGACACTCCTTGAAAATACAAGCAATACACGTCTTTCAATATAGAGGGCAGTGACTCTGTGGGAATAGAAAGAGTGAGTGTATGTGTAACTGTGTGTTTTTGTGTGATTTTAATTAGTTAAGTTAATTAACTATCTATTAATACATCCCAGTCACTGGTAGCCTCAGAATACCTCCTGCCCTTTCATTGCAAGCGTTTCATTTATAATTGAATAACATCATAACCTGTTGTGGAAATCATTTAATAGATTATGGTCAAATGAATCGAGACAATAATGTGAAACAATATTTGCAAGTTCTTTGGCATCACATTATACTCTGCACCACAACAATTTTCTTTTCAATTTGACAAGTAATTGTCAGCTAAATACTCTTTACAGTGCTGAGTCACAGTTTTTGCAAGACTTAAGATTTAATGTAGGATTTCAAGTGCCTCATACACATAGGCTACAGATAGAAGCAGCAATTGAAGATGCAAGTTTCCATCCAAACGTAACACACATTGTAATCAAAATTCCAGAAAAGAAAATGTGAATTATGGCATGTTTTCATCTACTACTGTGAGTATTAGGAGTTGACTCTCCAGACTCTCCATGACTCTCCATTAAACCATTGGAGAAGAAGGCGGCGCAAATATCAAACACCGGAAAACCATGTGGAAAACATGTTGGAAATGTGTTTATGTTTGTTTCATGTATTATATTGAGGAAGGTTACAGTCTCCTCATCAGTTCACACGTCTGACGTTTTTGTCTGCTGCTTTTTTTCATGTGATGTTTCAGTGACATGCTTCATGCGTGTCATTATTTATCTGCTAAGTCTGTTTCCGTTGCACTTTGTCACATTTTGTTTTTTATCAATACACCCACATTGCCACCTAAGCATAGCCTACACACTTTTTTTGCTATATGTCAACTATGTGTCCACTGGGACAGAAACACACATATTCACTTGCTACAAAATTACACAGCTATACCTCTCAGTATGAAGAAGTAAAGTGTGTGTTTGTATGTGTCTGGGTGAGAAACTGAGCCGCCCACCATGTTGTACCTCACAAATCATGCTGCCAGGGCACGGGGCACAGCTCTCTCTGTCTGCCCTTGATTTCCATTTTCTTCAGTGTACCGCACCACCTTTCTCTCTATCTACAGTATATCTGATTGTTCTGTATCTCCATCTCCTCTCTCTCATTCTGTGTCACTTTCAGTTTGGTTCCCCCCACCTCAACTTTCTCTTTTGTCCCATCTCATCCTTGCTCTGTTATCTCACTCATTTTAAGGCACCCCACTTGGCTCTCTCTCTCTCTCTCTCTCTCTCTCTCTCCATTGGTCTTTCTCTCTTACACCCAGACACACACACACCTCATCATCTCTTCAAACCCAATGACATCCTCAATCTCATCCTCATTGCATCTCCTCTTCCTCCTCCTTTCTTCCTCCCTATCTATTTGTCTCCCTACAATCCATCCCTCCACTTTTGTCTTCCACTCTGTTAAACGACAACAAGTCTTTGCTGTTTATTTGGGGAACATCAGAGACAGATTGTTTGCTTTAGGGGACGTCTGTCTGTGTATACGTGCCTTGCGTGTGTGTGTGTGTGTGTGTCTCACACTATGTCCTGTACAGTCAAGGAACTTATCACTAAAATCTTCCTACTAAATCAACTCAAGTTGTTTGAAGGAGTGGGATAGAGAGAGAAAATATCATTTGCACTTTTACACAAACAGATGTTTTAATAGAAACAAGCAGTGATGCCCCAGAATCCAGACATATACTGGATTTTACTCTGTAAAATCTATTAAATTGACTTTTTTACTGCAAAAATGAGAGGGATGGATTAAACAAATATCCCCAAGAAAATTATCTAGTGTGCTGACATGATGTCACACAGCATAATGTCTACCACTGTGAAAACACGGCTGTATTCTCTACAGCATCCCCTATAGTCACAATAGACAAAAAATGACCAAAATGCTTAAAAAGGAAAGAGATGACCCACTTTCTGAAAAAGTATAGTAATAAAATAGGCCGGGTATTGAACCTCAGTACCTTCTGAATACTGATCAAAATGTATTCACAGCATTGAGTATTCAAAACTGTCATCCACACAAAAAAATCAAATGCTCAGTCAGATTCTTAGTCTTATCTACTTATTCTTTGATCAGATATTTCCTGAATTCAGGAAAACTTTGCTAAGTTTAGTCTGTATTTTATTTGGGATAAGATCTTATATTGCTGTTTGTGTTAAGATATCATTAAGAACTCATATTTTATTAAATGAAAAAGGTACTTGTGGGATAAATGTGTTCAGACGATACCCAGGCCCATTCATGAAAGCTGTCCACATATGGATCTTGTCATTATGTGCACATAACCACACAATGTCATCTGGTTATGTAATAAATGACAGCTGTGATCCCTCCAACAAGACACAAAATGATCTGCATTACATTTCCTCAACACATACAAACCTCTGAATTTATTGGAAATGCTGCCAGACGGTGGAGACTAACTGCGTTCAGGTTCAGATAATCTGACCTTTCAGTGCAACAGCCTTGGTGTGATTCTGTGGGAGGTTTGAGTGTGTGAAGCCACAGAGTGCTGCATCTAATACGGGCACCCTGACCTACAGAGAAACCACTTGCTTCCTCGATAGGAAAACGCTGCTTAGACAGCACAAAGCTATTTTCTTGGTGATTGACACTCACCTGTCATGCCTGGAGGGGTTTTCAAGAATTTCCCGTTGAAATTTTGAATCACCACATCGCACTTCTCTGTTGACTCCATTCTGAAAGAGAGCGGAGGAGGAAAGACACAAGGGCTACTTCAGGACAATCAGCTCTATCTGTCACAATTCAATATGCACAAAAGGTACTGTGGCTCTTAAAATGTGCGTCGATGTTAAACATTTGTACTGTATATATGTGTCTGCAGAAGTGTCCTAGATTACAGTAAGTGCATTAAATGCCTGTCTGTTTATGCATCTGTGCTTGTTCATCTACATATGCCTGAGAAAAATGCCTTAGGTATGCCTCTACATGTGTGTGTGGGTTTGTGTGTCTGTCTATGTGTTTTCTATGGGGTTTCCTCTCCTTTGTCCCGGTTTAAAAGCTCCATTCAGTCTGATCTGTTGTGTGTCATGTCCTCTTTGTCTGCTCCTATTCAGCTCTGCTCACCCAATCACAGCTCAATGACTAATTGCCTGCTTGGCAAGCAAAGCCAGTGTGTATGTGTGTGTGTGTGTGTGTCTGAGCGAGAAAAACAGTGATGACAGAGAGAGATTGTGTGTATGCCTGTGTGTGTGGTATGTGAGCATGTGAGCACGGGTTTTCTTCACATAGCCAGTGACCCTGAATGGAGCCCTGACTGCATTCTAATCACTGGCACACTCCACGGTGTAAGTGAGAAGACCACACACACACACACACACACACACAGGAGAGTGAAGGGGCCAAGGGCACAGGAATGTGAAGTCGTATCATTAGAGCTAAAAGTCCTTTGGTTGTAAATGGCAGGGAGCCAACTCAGGGTAACAGTGTCTCTTGCAATTATTTAACACATGAATCTGGACCTTATTGTGAATATTATAAATCAGTAATATTTTGTGTCTGATAAGTAATTACAGTTTGTCCAGTTGAAGCTAACATTTGAATAAATTTGGATAAAATGTTCGATTGACATGTGAAATTTGTCTGGGACAATGACAGCAATAGAAAATCTTAAGTGGCAATGGGAAATGTCACCTCAGTTTCTAGTGTGGTGAAATGCTAACTTCTTGGTGCATGCAAGACTTCTACACAACAACAGTTATGTAGGGCTGTAGTCTGCTGGTCGACGGGTTGATTAGTTGGTCGATATGCTCTTATCCGACTAAGTTCTCATTGGTCGAATAATCTCCGTGTTATTTTCATAAGCAGAAAAGTGCTACATCAATAGCTTTCCAGGATTAATCCATTATTTCCTGCGGTGGGAGGGACAGACTAACAAATTACCTGTAAAAACGGAGGTGTATTCAAAACACCCCCGTTGTTTTCACAACTTTGAACTTGCCCAACCTAATGGAGACTGCTGGGTCAGACTGTACTCAACGTTTACTGAATCTGTGTTTCTCCATAATGACACAACGAGAACCCCCGCAAGGCCAAAAAAAATATTTTTTAATATTTGATAGCGTTTGGGAGTCTCTGTGCAGCGCTGTTTCCGGTACATGAGTCAACCTCTGTCATTGCCTGAGAAACCACCAGTAGCGTTGCTCCGTTAAGGAGTATGTTTGCATAGCGATTGGGAAAGAGCGAGGGGCAGAGAAGTGACGGTGGATGTGAGCGGAGCAGAGGAAAAGGTTAGTAGTAAGTTGTCAGTCTGGCAGTAAATGTACAGTACAGACTACAGTGTGTCGGTTAATAAATGCTAAAAAGTCACGTCTGTTGTTTCTCTAAATGCTGGAAAAGTAAAGGGGGTTAGCTCCAAAGTTAGCAACAATGGGTTAGCCTAACCTGAAGACACAAAACAGAGAAATACAGAACAGAGAAATGTGTGGCTGCCGAGTTTACTGTGCACTCTGTCCCCCTGCGACTAATCGATTAATTGAAGATTATGTACGATTTTAGTCGACCAAGATTTTCTTTGGTTGACTACAGCCCTATGGTTATGACAGTGCATGTGCGTATTTGTGTATTTATTTTTGCATTTTTTCCTTCTTGCGTACCTGGCAAAGCCGACTCCTCTGCTCAGGCCGCTGGCGTCCCTCAGTATCCGTGTGGAAATGACGTGACCAAAAGGCTTCAACATGTTCTCCAGCTCCTGCTCGTCCATGGACACCGGCAGGTTGGAGATGTACAGGTTGGTGGGATCCTGCTCCTGTTGCTGTGGCAAGAGAAGATGAGGAAAGAGAGCATAAGTATATGTTTCAATGCCAGCCAGAAAAGAGGTTACGAATTTTTTGGAGAGATGTGCACTCTTTGAAAATGCCTCTTTGAAACCTTGAAAACAATTTATACAATATTCTTGATAATTCAACTTCCTGAAAGATCAGCAGCTCTCAGAACTCTGACAGTGAAGTGTTGAAATGTGGATTCATCCTTACTCCAAAAGGATAACTCCAGACATGAGATTGCCCTTGTACTAAGCAAACAGTTTTTTTCCCCTTTTAAGTGTGAAATGCTCAAGAGTTAACTAAAACCCTCCACTAAAAGCTGGTTTTGCAGCAGTAAATGAATTCAAGGTTAAGGCAGAGCCATTCAAGTTATTTATTTCCATATTTATGACTGAACATCCCACTGCAAAAATATCTGTGAATTTAACTCAAGTGGCAAACTCTCCTCAAAAGAAGAATAAACATTTCATTGAAAAGGCAATGCACCAGCTTCATGCTCAAAACCCCTGAAGCAATAAGGAAACCCCCTCAGGATCCATCGATGTTAACACAGTTACATTACATTTTTCCATGGGAATGAGGGAACCTCCTTCTAATGTGCCTCTCAGTTAGTTAGACTAGTATACTTCAATTATTTTTGTTCTGTTTGGCAGCGCTCCATTGAAATGATCCTCCACAGGAGACCAAAGACATGTGTGTATGTGTGTGTGTAACGACAGTGCTGCAAATTAAAGAGGGATGGATGCAGGAGGGGGGTTTGATGGAGGGTGCTCCATTGCTCACAATTAGCAGAAATTTGCTATTGAGACACGCAGAGAGGAAGAGTGAAAGAGAAAGAGAAAGTGGTATATTACATACATGTTCTATAAATTGTAAATACATCATTTCAGTCCATTACTTCATAATTTCATAAAATGATGTGGATACACAATTCTTTAGAGTGCCTCTGCTGATGATGTAAATAGTTCTGTGATATTTCATTGCTTCATGTCTGTGTTGGCTGTGACTCTCCGCTATGCCATAATGCTTCCTTATAGGCTTGTTTATACCTCTGCAAATCTTGACAGTAAGGTAGATGCATGATTAATATAAGACCTCTTGAAGGGGTTCCATACTTACATTTGTAATTCCTGATATATTTTATAACCAAAATTGCACAGAAAGTCTCTAATACAATTTTTTTTTACAGAAGGCTCTCTGGTCTGGTGGTGCAGTGATGGCCTAAAGGTCAGAGCAGCTAGCTTGTGACTGGAAGGTCGTCGGTAACAATCCCTGGACTGGTAGGATAAATCTAGGTGGGGAAAAGTGAAAAAGCAGCACTTGCCCCTCCCTCATTACTAAGACTGAGATGCCCTTAACCCCAGCAGCACAGTGGCTAGCAGGTCTGTAACTGTGTGAATGTGATCAGGGCTTTCCTGCAAGAGAGAGGCGTCCTCTCAATGAAATTCCCTGAATAAATAAATACTAAAAAGCATGTGCAAAGTGTGCTATGCTGCTTATGGCAAACAACAGTGTAATACTGGATGTGTTTACAGAATGTTGTTTGTTTGAATACATGTGTATTTGTGACAAAAAAGGCCACCCTATGTGACTCATTTTGAGCCCATGGAGGATTTTCCTTTGCATGCACCAGAGCTGTTTGATTTCAAGAGTGGGAGTTTCAAATGTGGCCGACTGTGACCAAAGCCATCTATGTAATCAGTGATTCAGAATAAGCAGAACTGCTCCAGTGAAGAAGTCTGAAATATTTTACCTTTCTTTCAGACTCTAAATATCTTTCTTTGTCAGCAGGGATTTTCCTTTGGCAGATTGTCCAACGCACTGAGTGGCACAGTTGTTTTCCCACACAGGTCAACTGAGTTTAAATGCAATCTTTTATATTTGTGTGTACAGGGATTTATGCAAGCAGTGACAGGCAAAGGCAGCAACATCAAAGGCGTAGAGTCATATGTAACAGCTGTGGAATCTGTCATTGATCTTTAAGTCATCTTATTGAGTTACGTCACTAAATCTAACAAAACCCCCTACTTGCCACATTCCTTAACAACTATAGTTTCACTGCTTTTCAACTCAGGCCTCATTCAAATGTTGTCTTCATTTGTTACTGTGAATAGCACAACCTCATCAATAGCTTTAGATTTGAGAGGTTAGTCCCTGCTGCTTTTTACTAGGCTTAAACACATTCCAATCGGGCAATTGTTCAAACACTTGAATACAATAACCTCTTGAAAACAGAAACACAATGTAGTCAAGCATGTCTGTATGTTCTTCTGATAAAAGATGATTGCAGACATGCTTTGCATACTTTCTCAGGTAGGGTAAAGGTTTTTTTTTGCAAATGTCATACTTCAACATTTCAGAGTCAAATGGACTCCTGAAAGTCAATTTGCAAAATGGCCAATGAAACCTGGTTGAAAGCATGGTGTATGACAGTCTTAATATCATCAGAGCCTACAGACAGACCTGACTACTTTCTATTTATGAAATCAACATGTATCCTGGCTTATTAAAAATTTAGAGATTTCCCCATTGAACTGTGTTCATGCCAAGTGAAAAGCTGCAGCAGAGAGGTTAATTTCACTGAGTGTGTCTTATGAACAATAATGAGTAATGGGATAAGAATATCTTAATAAGGCCTGGGTTGACAAACAAGGGATGTATATACTCAGCTGCTGTGAGGAAAAACAACCCTTTACAATAAAAATAACTGTAAGGTTTTTAAAGTTATCGTGGATACCCAGAATATTGACCAGTGAAACACAGTCTTCAGCTAATCAGGCTAAATTAATAAAGGTATCATTGCTCACCAAGTTACAGGAATTCATTGGATTCATACCTCACCATGTCACGCTGTCTAATGTCACAAGTCATTCAAGCGTCATTCAAACAAATTAGCTCCAGAACCCACCTGAAGCTTTGCTGTACTTTACATTCAGTCAACAATGACTTCTTCTTTTAAACAAAAAGGATTTCAATTTTAAATCCACAGTTATTCTGTTTACAGCAGAATTTCCTCTGGTCGTCTATGGAGACAACTCTAACAGAATCCTGTTCTCCCTGTTTAAAAGCCATAAAAAGATTAAATGGTAAAACAGGAGATTTCCTACTCCTGTGGTCAATGTGGTCACAAGCTAATTTCATCCAAAGACAATATGTCTTAAACAAAATCTCACAGTGGTTTGCCCAATTTCAGCTGTTTTGTTTATGCACACATTTTCCGTACAGTTTGCAGTTACTGTAACAAGGGGAATGAGTGCAGATTTGTGAGAACAAGAGGGATATCATAACCTCAACACCACTCCTCCAGATGCTGATTATAATGCATGTCTGCACTGTCTATTCTATTGCCTGCCTGAAAATCCATAAACTGGTGCCGCGGAGTTTGCCTGAGTGCTCTTTGTCATTTATATTGTCTCAATCCAGGGAAAGAATGACAAGGGAACAAAATCAACAGTGGCATCATAGTGGTGGGTTACTGAAATCACATTATACTTATACTACACCATCTCTAGACACAGTTGGCTTTAAAACACATTCATTTGCACAAGTACTTTTGGGATATGAACTAAAGTGCTTTGGCACACCCACATGTGAATGAACTCTGCTTGACTTTGCTCAAAGTTGCTGTTTGCACAAAGTTACTTCTCAGTGATCTCTCACTCTGCATGTTGCAAATGACTCACCTCTCTCTCTCTCTCTGTCCCCTCTCTCTCTTTCTTTCTCTTTGTCTCTCTGCCTCTTTGTCTCTCCCTCGCCCTCTCTCTCCGTGTAACATCTGTCATGAGCTGGAAACAGCTTCACACCAACTGTGCCTCTCCCTGACTGTGTAGCCTGCCTGCCAGCCAGTCAGCCTGTGTTTTCAGCCCCATTAAACCTCATTGCTGCATCATTATAGCAGGTCTGCACCTCTTATCATGCTACTTCCTGGTTACCCTGCAATGCAACAACACCTGCAGAGGAGTTAGAGGGTAAAGAGAGGGCAAAGCAATGGTTAAATACCTGTGAAAAACACAGGGTGAGTGTGTATGCTTGATGGACCGATATAAGGTGAGAGGGTACTTGAATGTCACATTTCTTTAGTATCCTGCTTGTATCTCAAATAGTGACACATCACGGCCTCCCATGACCCTTAACAGGAACAAGCAGGTATTGAAAATGGATAGATGGGAAGCTGAGAAAAAATTTAGGGAAGACAATGGCCTCTGTCCTAACCATGCAAGTACAACAAGTGCAAGGTGGTAGGTCTTAGACGCACGGACTGTGTGGGCGTCTTATGCACACCTGCTGTTTTGGTTCGTGTATGTGCAGCAGCACAACGTGCAGAAGGGCTTGGTGAAGGTGAATATAGATCAGCGGTGTAATAATTATTTAATACTCATACTGGATGGTTCAGTGTGTCATGACATGGACACGCATCACCATAAATCTGCAGCCAAAGACAGATGGAGTAGTTTTTTTCATAAGCTAGTTACTATAATAACGGCCGTGTATAACGGCACTGCACTCTGGCGCGGCACTTCTCTTAGGCTGTGGATTTATCAACATATCACCTGCTGCCTTCAGGTGCTGCAGGGATTTAAAGAACTGAAGAAGAAGCTTTTCAGACAGTATAAAGCAGCTGTGGGCAGCAGATACTGTAAGAATCACCCACATTCATTTATAGATCAATGCAGACTGATTTACTGACTTTCCTGTTTTAACCACACTAAATGTTATTTTCTGTGCCAAGTTTGGTTGCACTAAACCTGGATTGCACTGTTAAACAGCATTTTATTATGACCACCATTCCAACGGTTTGATACTTTTAATGAACATATACCTCCTTTTTTTTTTATTTGTTGTTGTTGTCATTGTCGTTATCTGCTGTAACTGATGTGATTAATGTCTTATATCCTCTTGTCTGTTGTGTTTGTGTTTTTACCCTCTACCGCAAATCAAATTTCCCCTCGAGGTTCAATAAAGATCTGAACTTAACCGAACTGAACTGAAGTGTTTAATTGAAATAAATTATTTATATTTTAAGCTTTAATCCATTGTTGCAGCACATCTTTAGTTTGATCCAGTTGATAAAAATCACCAAAGCAGCACCAGATTGACGTTGCGCCACAAATAGACTTATATAGGCAATGTCTTGGACCGAATCTCAACCAAAACACAAAACCCATCTGTGCACTCCATGAAAATATGGCCCATAGGCTTTGAAAACAAGTAGCAGAGTATTTTCATAAAGCAGTATATCATTAGGGAAAGCAGACTTTCTATTCATTATGTACTGAATCCTTCCTCTTACATTTCTAGCTTGCCTTCCACATAATCCTGCTCATTTCCTCTTTTAATCCATCTATTCTTTCTTATCCTTTGCCTTCCTTCAGACCACCTCCTCTGTCCTTTACCTCCTCACTTCTCCTTTCTCATGCGCACCCTTTTTTCCCCTGCTTGCTCGTCGCCCCTCCTCTTCCTCAGATTAAAACCTAATCTCCTATAATGGTAGCCTTGCTGTCTAAAATGCTATCTGAATGCTTAATTAATATTTAAAGAGCAGAATTTTCCTCTGCTCTCTCCTCCTTTTCCCTTCCCTCTCGTCTTGTCTCCTTGCTCTTTTTCACCTTGCCTGTCTTTCATTTTCTCCTCTTTTCACGCCATCCTCATCTTCATTCTCCTCCACTTCCACTCATCCTTCATTCCCACCTCATCCTCTGTCTGTGCCTTTGCCTTCCTCCATCTTCCTCTTTCTCGAACCAAGTTCTAATCTTTCATAAGGATTGTCTGGGTGTCTAAACGCTCTCTAACGGCTTAATCAATACTTAATGAACATACCATAAATACTTTATGAACCCTAAACCCTGAAATCCCAAGGGTTTCATTAGCCAAGGAGATATACACTTTTCTCCATCTCCATGATGACTGGAGGCTCAGTGAAATCAACACTGGATACTGATTACCTCATCATTTAGTCTCTGGTCAGTTCATATTATTGTATCTGTGGTGTTTTGCAGCTGCTGTGTATGTGTCTTGCTCTTGTGTCGTAGGAGGAGCATAAAAACATGTTTATGTAATATGTTACTTGAGTCAGTAGGGATGTATCTCCTCTCAATTATATAGGTCCTAACAAACTTTCTGTTTTCTTGCAGATGTTTAATTTGTTTAATATGTTCTGTATAATTTTAGACTGTCTGCTTAACGGCTACTACTGCTTTGTTATGTGGGTTCACCTGCCTACATGTCAGTTCTTTATTAATGAAAATATTTAGACGTGATCAAAATTCCTGAATCATCTCAGCATATTTCAGCCCAATACAGGCAATTATAATGTAAGTGTTTCTGCAAGTTAAAATATCCCAGAGATAGTAGATTATAGAGAAGGTGTTAGTCAGTACGAGCAGAGCCACTGCTCGTTATTTCTGTGTATTTGTATGTTGAAGGTGTCCAGAAAATTGGGTTTAATATACAATAATACAAAAAGGGCCTGGATTTAATAACTGCAGTCACATCCTTTTTACTTCCAAGAAATAACAACATTTCAAGAAAAAAAAAGAAAGAAAAGAAAACACTAAGATTGATCCATGTACTTTGTACATTCTACACCAGGTTTTCCTGTGGTTAATTGGCCACAAAGGTCATTAAGCTTAGCTAACCTTTAAAGGATTTAGCTAATGCTTGAGCATCATTAAAATTGGGGTTAGAGGCTTTTCAAGTGATGGCATACTTATGAAAATATTCAGAAGACGAAAAGCTGTTTTCCACTCTGCGGCTCTCCGGTGGCTGTGAAGTGATGAAGAAACCCTGACTATTCAAAGAAAAGGCATCACACTTGATAAAGTAAGAGACTATGTTTCAATGTGTACTTCAATTTTGTGACGGGCAGAACATTTTTCCTCCCTCTGGCTTTCAACACTGCCTGCGTCTTCACATTGTGCATGACTCATTTAAAGCATTAAGATATGCCTCTCTAAGTAAGGGGGACCACACACGCAATACTCACATTCTCGCAGTTAAAACTCATTTCACCCATTAATTCACAAATTTGTACTGTGTTCATTTTTTGGGGGGCGTGGGGGGTCTTGTATTGTTCTCTATACTGTCCTCTCTTTCTCATTGCAATTTTTACATGCGTCCTTTTCTTTCTATCCCATCTTTTTCTTTTTTTTTCCCACTTACACTGCCTCTACTGCATGTATTGAAAGGCCAGTAATCCATCACAGAGTCAGAGCAGAGGTATGAAGGTAAATATGTTGCGAAATGCGAGAGCTTGTTGACTTGATGTGAGAACTTCTTGAACAAAAATGTGAACTTGTATGTTTAATTTTTCACTTGTATAAAATATTCACACACGTGAGCTGAATTTGAAGTCGCAGAAAAAAACAAAACACATGAGAGCTTTTTTAAAAAAATGTGAACTTGTGTGGTTGAAATTTTCACTCAGAAAATACTCACACATCGGTGTTCTGAATGTGAGGTGTGAGAAAAAATATTCACTAATGTGTAGATTGATATTTATATAAATACAATGACAGCTGCAAACTTGTAATTCAACAGTTACTCATATTTATTAAATGTTTTACTTAAGTCCATTTTCTAGTAAAACCACAACTCAGTGATTACAACCTCTTGAATTGGTGCAACTTCACAGATGTGCTCTCTCGCATCACAAAGAGACAAATCTGTGCCTTGACTTTTGTACGGAAGAGCATTAAGGTCAAACATTTGAGTTCTGAGTTTAAAGTCAGAATTCTGACTTTAGGTCCAGGTAAATGTATACTCTGAATCCAGAGAAACTGGTGCTATACATGTCTAAATGTTTCTGTGTAGATACTCCAGCAGCTTAGTGATGTATGAACCCTTTTTTCCCTCACATGTATCCTGTAGTGATGATGTGGTCATCCTGCTCCCTGACTGTGCAGCTGCTCCCTGCAGATCATCTCATCTCAGCTCAGGACATTCCTTCAGCACTCCTCTGTTAGATTTGTCTGGATTTCTCAGGTGAAACTACAGTTTTAAGCAGGCACAGCCTTTGATTTTGTACAAGTTTTTGCCCCCAAAAACCAAAAACAAACAAACAAAAAAACAAAACAAATGGAATGATGCCTCCAGTCTCATGCCTCTTCTTTGATCCTGTTCTGAGTTCAAAAGCAGCTGTTTTTTTTATCCATATTGTAACAGGATAGATAGATAGATTTGAACCAAACTGTGCCACATTTGCATTGTTTTCACATGAAACGCATTCAATAACTACAGCTTTCAAATTTCCTAAGAAACTTTTCTCCTCAGATACAAACAAGCAACAAAACAAAAACACTAACTCGTATTCATATGAACAGTGATCTGCCAAAACATGACCACACTGAAATAAATCTATAGTCAGCCAAAGAAAACAAGGCAAAGTGTCAGAAATAGAGCCCACTGAAAGCTTTTCTGCTGTATTTCTATGACTTGTTCCTGTAGGATACACTGTAGTACGTTCTATAGAGAGCTACAAATCTTGCTGTATTTGCACAATATACACATTTCTGGCTCTATTAACCATAAAAAAAACAACATAAACACAATAAAACAGTGGTGTAACTTCACAGACGGCCTGTGTTGCCTGATTTGATGTTGAACCCTGCAGGTGACCAATCATGAAAAAACAGTAATATAAGTGTCATGTATTTCGTAATATCTGTTAGGGGAGACAGAACAAACTCTTTGGAGTTTGAAAAACTTAATAGCATTCAGTTTATGTATGATTGATATTCTCACTTTCTTGGTGAGTGTTACTAGCAAGGTAATTTTTCAGAGTGTGGCTGCAGACTAAAGCCCCATTTCCCAAAAGACCATCTTAGTCCCATTGTAGCTCCATGGACTAAGGTCATTTTAGCGTGAAGATGATTTTGGGAAATGAAGCCCAGTCTAGTTGGGATTAATGTTGCAAATAATTTTGTGTCACACACAAAGGGAATGTCTTGCAGTAAAGCTGTTTAATTCTAAACAATATGAGGCAATAATCCTCTTAAACATCTCAACATACGCTTCCACATAATATACTCAACCGTATGTTCAACAGCATTTTCAAGTTATTAACAACGGCAACAGCTTGCAGTAAAGGTTATCATTATCATTTAACAAACACAGTGAACACAGTAACTCAAAGAAAGTTCAACAAAAAAGAGCTTAACATTTTATGGGATTAGAATTGTTTCATAATAATTTAACAAAATCTCCCAAGAATCAAACAAATGTTAAACCAAAAAAATGACTTCAAAGGCAAAATTGACACTAAAACGATACAAGACATTCGATTAAAATTCTACAGTTTTCTTTCACCGTTCAGGACCTCTCATTTTTTGTTGCATGGCTGAATTTTTCAGTTCAGTGATCTGGATGAGCAACGAATGGTATGACACTGAAAAATTCAGCAGTAAAACTGAAAAAAATTGACTGCAAAAGATCAAACATTGTAGGAATTTTGTAGTGAAATGTTGTATAGTTTTATTGTAAGTTTTGCCTTCGGGCTCATTATTTTGTTTCAAGTTATTTTCATTCACTTCCAATTAAATGTATCATTCACCAGGAAAGTGAGAATATCAGTCATACATGGTTGTGTAAACTGAATCCTATTACGTTTTTCTAATTTAACTTGTTACAATATGGATAAAAACAGCTGCTTTTGAACTAGGCTTATAACAGGATGAAAGAAAAGGCATGAGACTGGAGGCATCATTCCATCTGGTTTTTTTTATTGGGCAAAAATTTGTACAAAATCAAAGGCTGGGTCTACCTAACACTGTGGTTTCACCTGAGAAATTCAGACAAATCTAACATTTGGACTGAAGTGTCATACAGAGGCTGTAGCAACTATTTTCAGTAACTGCCTCATTAAAAGAAGTATAAAGAAAAAAGGATGGGACACCTTTGCCTCTATGTGTACCTGCAATAAATTGGTTACCGGCTAAATGATGGACAACCTTGTTCTGAAACATGTTTAGAAAGACAGCTGTAAATGCTCAGTGTTTGTTGCGGAGGAGAGCTGAAGGAATGTCCTATTTTGAGATGAGATGATCTGCACAGTCAGGGAGCAGGATGACCACATCAGAAAAACAGCTCACATAAAATCACTATATATGGCTCTCGAGCTATATGCTGTATATTTACATCGACACAGAGTCTTCCTCATGAGTTGGCGCCTCTGCCAAATGTGCATTTAGAGAGAAAAACTGACAAGACTCACCTACAACAGCGGGACCTGTGCGCAGCCATGACTAGATGTAATTCTGGAATGCAGGCGTGACGACAGGCGAGATAAGCGGCCCCGCCAGCCAATCGGACGTAAGTTCATTTGCATATTTGTGAATATTTTCTCTGTGACTTCACATTCAGAACACAGTCGAAAAATTTCGACATACAAGTTCACATTTTTTCCCACAAGCTCTCATGTGTTTGGCTTTTTTCTGCGACTTCAAATTCAGCTCGCATGCGTATGAATATTTTATACGAGTGAAAATTTAAACATATGTGTTCAGATTTTTGTTCTACAAGTTCTCACATCAAGTTTACAAGCTCTCGCATTTTGCCACATATTTACCTTCATAACGCAGTCCCTGCTGCACACCAGCATGCAGGCTGCTTCCCTGCCTGTCTGCCAGCCGTCCAGAGCTGGAATCAATCACCCAATCCTAAGACACAACCATCAGGGAGGGTCAGATGCAGATAGAAGTGAGAGGGAGAGAAACAGAGAAAGCTAGAGGGAGGGTGAGAGGGTTGAGGCGGACATACAAAGAGACAGAGAAACCCCAGGTGGATTAAATAAACATTTCCTGGGGTGAATGCAGATCAAAATGCCTCAATTTTTCTTGGGTGTGGTATGAAAGGGAAAAAAAAGATACTATTGATAGAATAGATACATAGAAAGACGAAACAACATTCCGGCCTGATTGTAATGTCACATCCATCATGCTGTGAGGATACTGCAGTTGTTTTTTTGTTTTTGATGTCGTTGTTTATTCTCCAGACCGACCACACAAACACAACTTACGAGTGTGGGCCTGATTCAGCTGAGTAGAAGTAGTGTCATTTCCTGTGGTGATGTGGTTGTTCTTATTTTGTTATAGCTCTGTCCTGGACCTTTTTCAGCCGAAAACCCAAATGTGGCATTTAGACTCACTGGGAAAATATGATGTTTCTTATCTTGTGGGGATCCACCAGAGACAAGCCTGTGATCCATTTTGGGTTCAAGATTGGCTGACTGATAAATGTCTGTGCTTCCACTGTGGGGAGCCAATTGAGAAAAATACATTTTTGAAGAGTTATGCTATAAAATATAAAACACATGTTTATGGACATAGATGCCAAACTCATTATGGCTGTGCCCTTTAAAACACAGAGGGCCTCAGACTGTTAAGACACTAAGGCGACCAACCGTGCCAAGACACTGCTATAACACATAAAATCCATGTAGGGGGATTACACACACAAACGCCTACACATAACAGGCATAACGCCTAAAAGAGACTCAGTGTGTATAGTGCATACACTCTTATATTCCTCTGGTTCTTTTTCTTTTCTTTCTCCCCTTCTGTAGCACTGGATGCTGTAATCAAGGCTAATGGGACTCAGCTGTTGGCCAGTCTAATTACCTGGAATGCAGACAGATGATCTGGAAGACATGCCTATACAGACAGACACACACACACACACACACACACACACACACACACTACATACAGCCAAGAAGCCTCCATAGACAAGTATTTTTCTTTCATGCACCTGCCACTCAAAGGAGTGTGTGTGCGTATAGTGTTAGTCAGGGTGTGCTCGTTTGTATGTGGTGCGTGTTCCTGTAAAGTAAACAGAAAGTGTGAGTGGGCATATGAATGCATGCATCTGTTAAAGGTCAATGAAAGCTCAGACAAAATTTCCATTCCTTCGCCAGCCCAGGAATTCCCAGTGAGCAGCCTGGCAGAGTAAAGCATGTTGTGAAATTTACACAAAGACCTCCCCAGTCTTCATTTCTCTGTTGTGTTATTAACTGAATCATTCCACTGATTTTTGACCCAGGCCATATTTTCCCATCGCTTTCACTCATGCTGTTTAATCTTCACCTAGGGTACAAAATTAACTTTTTTGTCTACTGGCCAACAAATGGCTACTGAATGTTCAAATTTTACCAGCCACTCAATAGATTTCCATTGTTTTTTTGGCTGGTGAGTGAAACAAATCTACCAGCCACTTGCACATTTTACCAGTATTTGGCTAATGCTTGGTGCTAATTTTGTGCTTGTGTATAAGTATGAGAAGTATCAAGAACCTGTACCTTTTAGAATTTAGATAGGAACGATTGAAATGCTTTCCAGATGTAAAACCAAACAGACTTCCTGTCTCAGATCCAATTTGTGAATATTAAATAACAGTAGGAAAAAAAACATTGAGTAGACTTGAATTTTCATGGAAACAGAGAGAGATTTTGGAACAAATCTCTTGTATGTCTGATAAATGTGGCTCAGTGTCATTCAAGGCCTGATCGGCCTGATGTTGTAGTGTCTGTGTGAGGAGAGAGCCAGCTTCAGGGAAATCCTCTCTCTAAATGATTAATGGAGTCTGGAACTAAAGAGGGGAGTTGTCTCTGACTCTGTAGGTACACACCCTGTTGACGCCTTTGAGAAAGCAGGAGAGACTTTGTGTCTGTGTGTGTGTCTGTGTGTGTATCAGTCTAAGCTACATTTGAAGCAGCGCCATCACCACAATGAGCAGTGTTTCATGGCAGTTTCGAGACATTCTTTAACCATGGCAGCTATACATACATACACATATATATAAAAACATACCCACACACACACACACACACACACACACACACATACACACACATACACACCCACAAACAGAGATGTCCCACTGCGTTGCGATGAAGAACAATAAAAAAGGAACACGGGTTTGTCAAATGTAGCTGCAGCATATGGTTGTATTGTAGAATACACATTCGTACCATTCCAAGTTAAAGCCAACATTATGCAGTAATATAAATGGTAATAATAAGAATAATGTATATTCATCTATCACTCTTCTAAACAAAACCCTAAAATCCTTTACAACAAACTCAATAAAAATGCTAATAAACAAAAAAGCATTATAGTAAAAAAGAAGTCATGAAAAGAAATAAAATAACAATCAAAAATATGTAACCAAATGGAAGTATTTACAGAAAATAAAAGAACACCAAAAATTGGTCCCTGAGGAACTCCACAAGTAGGGGAGTAAAGCGAGGAGAAACCTCTAACGACAAGAGAAAAACCTGTCGCACAAAACTATTCAAGAGTCCTTGATGCCAAACAAAATTTTCCAGGCTATCAGTTCATTTTAATTTCAGTAGATGAACTTTTAATCAACTGAATCAAACATAGAGGTAACATGAAAACAGATTTGAACTGAAAAATTACTACTGTCAAGGAGTAAATCATTGGTAACCTCAGTGTTTAGGTGTTGGGTGCATATGTATTAATCATAGCCATCATCATTACTGCTGATGTTTTTTGCATAACTGTGTCAGTTTCGATATTTTTTGCTGTGCCTTATTAATATCTATGATAAACAAATATAAATAATCTATTTTTATTTGAGTCACTTATGTTAACATATTTCTGATGCAGCTACAATATTTGTTGCTTGAGTTGGATAGCTTTTTTTGATCAACAGTAGGCATCAGTTTTATGTCTCTACAGCTTCTTGCTAAAGTCACTATTTTCAATTGCAGTAGTACTTCTGCTTTATTGGATACTATCCTGTAAAGTGTGACAGAAAATGTAGGGGAGGGAGGGGATGAGATGTGGTCAGCTGGTCAAGAGCAAGACTCAAATCTTCCAATCCTGGGTGCTGCCTGGTCTTCAACCTACACTATGACCCTGCACTACCTACTCTAACAGATTAAAAGCACGTTCAGCTCTGCTGCTGCAATGACTCACATACTACCTCTTCCATCCCCCTTCTCTCTCTTTCCCTTTCACTGAATTGCTCCTTGATTGTCTGTCTGTATCAGAACATTTCATTAGAAAAATGCAATAAACCAGAAGGCCTGCTGGATTGCTGGATTATCATCGAGGAAGCACTTTTCGGATAAGGGAAGAGAAAATTAATAAAGAAACTTATTGAATGCATTTTTTTTTGTTTTGTTTTGTTTCCGGCTTCTTTTTTCCCTGCTAATGGCATGTGGCTTGTCCTCAGACAAATCATTGGGAAATGAAGTTAAGGGCCACAGCCAGAGAGAAAACAAATTAAAAGGAAACTGCAAAATTAAAAAAAGTTCTCGAAAAGTGCAGGGGAGGAGTAGGTTTGTGCTCTCGGCACTGCAGTGATTAAAACATAAAGCACTGGCTCAGACACAAGAATCACATTGGCTCAGAGGGAAGAAAGAGGTACATTGGATTCTGACCAAACTTGATGTTTTTTCCCACTGTGTCATGTTACATACACCAAGAATATGGAAATGCTGTTTGAAAACTTGTATAGAAAAGTCTAATCTCACATTGAAATTTCATGCAGTATTGTGGTAATGACTGTAGAAGTCCCTTTGTGCAACTACTGTATCCTGTGTTTGTACATCAGGGATTTTCTCAACGGTTCCTCTTGAGGGTATGCAAAGACAAGCCAGTGTTAGAGTGTAAATGAGGGGCTTCAAGACAAAGGCTAAAACTTTATCCTCACCTTAATTGCACTGCAATAAAAATCTAGAAATGAGACCGTCATATCATCCAAGGGTATATAACGCTTGCAGCACTTGTAAAAGTTACACAAGCTGGTTGACTTGCTGTATAACAGCAAGTTAAGCTGTCCACCCACACCTTCTGCTGGCCTCGGCTATAAAGTCCTGGAGGAGAGGAATACTGGTTTACACTTCAATAAAATACCTTTTTCATCAACTCTGCTGGCTCACTACATCTGTCATGCTGCAGTTGAACCAATAAGGTCAAGTACCTGTAGGTTCAAGTTTATATGTGTATATGTGTGAATGAATTTGTGTGCTGCTGACCTGAGTGCAATCAAAATAACAGCAATATAAACTCCAGTATGAATTTCCAGCACTGTTTTGAATTGTTATTTTTCATAAGTGCTTTAGTTACAGTAAATTGGGTGAAACGCGTGCTGTTTGGATAACACTTAACAAAAACATCACTAAGTTTCATTACTTAACAGTTAAATGCAGTTAAATACATTCACAGTTTTACTAGAAGGAGTTGAGGGGTTAAATTTGCTCAAGGACACTAACCTGTAGTTGTTGAAGCGCTAAGTCTAAGTTATTTTCCCTGCACATATTTTCCCAGTCCCTCTGGGACTCCAAAGCAGAGACCTTTGAGGCTCAAATCTGTGTCTCCATTTTGTTATTCAATAATCCCAGATGGCTTGTAAAGTTTTATTTACCTTTAACATAATTCACATTCTTCTTGTCTGTGTCTTCTATCATTTTAAACATATCTTGTTACAGGGATTTGTCGGATTTAACAATGTACCAATTCAACAACAGAAACTACTTGTATACTTGGTTGATTTTTCACACAGTGTAATATGAGTGACTGAGCAGCAAAGTCGGGGTTAGTGGATACTCGGCTTCCACGCACACAACAAATGTGTGTACATGTGTGCGTGTTGTGTGTTTTGCGCTTCCACCTGACACTATTTCATCCTGATCAATGCCTTTGTCCTACAGACCCAAAGCTTGAAAGCCGTGGCCTGTTGCCATGGTTATCTCTATTTGAAACCGGGGGGATTAACCTCCAGGGGGATGGCTTTGGAGAGAGAGGGAGAGTGTGAGAGTGAGAGACGTGCAAAACAAGAAGGAAAAAGTGAAAGAAAAACAAGTATGAGTGAGAAGAAATAGCATGATATAACTAGATAAAGCTCAACTGACAATAATAAACATAGATAGATACATACAGACACAGTCCTATTCGATTCCCTTCTTTGGTTTAATTTGGCTTGGCCTTGTAAACCACTGGCATATATTTCGAAACTAAACATTGGGATTCTCTCATTGAGATCTTGCTATTCTATTGGATGCCATTATATGCTTTGTTATGAAAAACAACAAAATGTAGCTTTTGCCATCACACTCGCAGCACAAAGAGTTGAGAAAATGATCCTCTTTCTCAAACACAAGTGTGTGAGTTTGAACCTGAGCCCTGGTTGAAGAACAGTCTCTGTGCTACAGACGATGCATTCAGCATGTAGCTACATGTAGGGGAATTAATTTAATATGCTGGCAGAAAATAAAAGCATGTAAACTGTACCAGTTTTGCATCATAAGGTGGCTTTTTGAAGATAGAAGTTCTTTGCAGTGTGCAGGCTCTCTGAAGATGTGCTCGTGGTGTGTGTTGCTGTGGTGCTCAGATGAGAGAGCAGAGATTTTCTCGCCGCCTTTAGATGTCGGGACGAGGGCACAGTGGGGCCAGCTGACAGCTTGTCGGACCAAGGTTATTTACTTTTAGAAAGGGAAAACCAGCCTGAGTCAGCAAATACTAAAGGGCAGCCACACACACACACACACAGACACACACACACACACACACACACACACACACACACACACACGCATAGACATGGGCATCTAACCGTTTCATCTCTGGTACGTTCTCACACTCCCACACAGATGTGTCACTGCCTGCACACACACACACACACACACACACACATACACATACACACACATAGACACACATAAACACACACACACCTTGCCAAGAGGTTAAATAGACTCATCGCTGGAACACCATTGAGAAAACAGCAGCCTAATTACCATCATATCCTCTACCAAGGACACCTCAGGACAGCACACTCGCAGTCATCTATTCATTTTACCTGTACAAACCACATCCTCCCCTCTTACAAAGTCATTAGGCTATAACAAGGGTTCTTAAACCCTTCCTGCCTAAATTGAGCGGGTTTAGTGTTCTCCTGAGACGGAGCCTTATTAAAGCTTCGTCATATGAGCACCCACCACAAACTGTATTCTAGTTTGGCTCCCAACAGTGCCATAATCCCAAATTGTACTTATATAGGACCTGAAAACCAAGAACCCACCACTAACCAGTTTTATTAAGCTTATTAATAATGACCTTATCTCTAACAGACACAGTGCATACACATACATTCACACAAAAAGAATAGAAGCAGCAATTACACATGATTTATTATAATAACATGCATAGGAGCGTAAACCCAAGCACCTCTATACTTAACATTCATAGGAGCAGCCAGGAATTTTTATCCACTTGCTGGACCATAGCTGCTAATGTCCAATTTGCCCTCTCCAGCCAGACTGTGAACGCTCCTGAAAATGGACTGCCAGCAGCAGTCAGTTGGATCTTCCATGCTGCTGATGCTATAATCTCTTTAGAGTGAGTGTTACTAAAAGCCACTGAACTCGACATGTTTACAGAACTGATTATATGCTATCTTTTAAATCCACAATAAAATAAATTGACATCAAACACGTCCATTAGTGTGATCATCATGTTTGTTGCTTTCCCCTTGAAGTTACAGATCTATGTGAACAGGTCAATAGAGGGCAGTTGAATCTTTCACAGTTAGATAACATTTCTTTTTGTGAAGAATCTTAGAGAGAATTTCTTCTTATGTACCATAAATTGGTTTAAGATGGTCAAATTGAGATGCTACTGAACTTTTTAGTAAAACATAACAGCATTTCTTTTGCATCTGAGTTTTACAGACATATGTGTGAAATAACTAAAGGATTAAAGATTCAGATGGTAAATTTAGAGTTCGTTTTGCAATCATACTTTTGTGATTATCAAGTAAAATACCTTGCAATAAAAAGATTTAATTAGATTTAGATTTAATTGTTTTAAATTAAATGGCAGATTGTATAATTGACATTTCTACAGTTCTTTTTGAAACAGGGGAGGTATTATCTGATCCAGAATGTTGTCATTTTTATAATTAATTTATTTTCTTCAGAATTTAAGCAACAGACACTCATAGATTCTTTCTTAAATAATTTCACATAGCTTTTTCCATAACATACTTTTACAATTGGCTCCAATCTCTCTGGATGAAACTAAAGGATCAGTTCACTCAAATTATGAATTTATATTTTCTCACTTACCTCTTATTATGTCTAACCTGCAAATTGTTTTCAAACTTTACAAGCGCCCCAGGATATAGCAGCATGTGTGATGTTCTGTGTATTGTAACAATGTCCTGGTTACTTGAGATAATCTACAGATCTTTCTGTAAACAGTTTTCATGGGGATTATTTCATCGGTAGAAAGAAAAGAAGAAGCTCATGTGTATATGTGTGTACAATTTTGGTGGAGTAACTGGTAACTATAAGATATTATAATCTCTCAAACTGTGGTAATATGTAAATGTATATACTGCCTTGTTGCATTATAAAGCCCTGTTCTTATTTTGAATTTCAAGTTAAAAACAGTTCACCTTTCTTACAGACACATACGCATGCATGCAAATCTTTCATGTGAGTAAGTGTCACATGGACTAGCAAGCATTGCAGATGCCTCAGTCAACCATCATCAGGATTCTCAGCGTATGGAACATGTGATTGAAAGAAAATAATAGGAAGACAAAAAAAAAAGAAAAGCGAAGAGTCAGAGCGGACAGACTGAAAGGCACAAGAGGAAAAAGCCTCATTGGTTTTCAGTGGGCATGTGCAGTCTCAGATGTACTAAAAGGTTACAGCATTTGATTTGTGATATTCTACTCTGAAAGCTCTCTCTCTCTGTCTGTCTGGAGGAGCAGTTTGGCTACTGCTGTCCACAAAGTTTGATCGATGGCTGAATTATGCCATCGGATTGTGTATCTAGCCGACTCTGCTGTCTGCCCAATGACAAACAACAAACATGCCTGGCCACCAATAACAATGAGAGATGTCAGGACTGAGCAGCCAATCAGGGAAAAGACTCTGGGTACAACACTCAATAGTGTCCCCATAAAACAGGGGCATTTCAGTCGGCTTCTCTTGCTACCGTTAATATACTTCATTCATATGTATTCCACAGCGTCTGTGAGAAGTAAGATGTTCAATGCAGTACCCTGCACCCTTTTCTTCTAGCCTTTTATTTCCTTCCTGTACTTCCTCCTTCTCCTTGATCACTCTGCATTCCTCCCTCTCAGAGTTCAAGCTGCCCACTCCATATTCACTCCATCTCTCTCTATATCCTCCCTTGCTACAGTTCGGGCTTCCTACTCCCTCCCTCCATCAATCTCTCTATGCACCCTCCCTCGCTCCGGCAGCCCACTCAAAGGCTAATTCCACAGGGGGAGAGAATGTGAAGAGAGGCGTTTTATAGTGTTTTCCAGTTATCTCCGTCCTTATAGAGCTGTTCTCAACCCAGCTCCATCAAACCAAGCACCGCCCCCGCTCTCCAGCTGCCTACTCCATTCCTCCTCTGTTCATGGCAATATTTCCCTCATTCCTTTTTGTTTTCCATTCTCTCGGGGGTAATGCCGTGGTGATACCGAATCTGAAGGGTTTCGTTCCTAAATGAGGCCGTCACCAGTTGAAAAACACCTCACTTTAACAAAATGATCCCTAAAATAAGCTGGAGACTCGTTACCTCATTTTCTTCTAAAACAATAGCATTTTAAGTGTTACTGTTGTGTCCCGTTGACTCATATTGTTGAAATATGGAACGATGTGGGTGTAATACTTTTATTCACTACGGAAACAGATATAAAGTTTGGTGTGAATCTATGTTCACATATCATGTTGTGCAGCTGTTCACAATTCATAAAAGCCTGGAGGAAAAAAACAAACATGGACATTTTATAACATGGTCACCATCCAGACATGTGTGTATTTTTATTTAATTAATGGTAACATTGAGAATAACATAATTACTTTGTCATTTTGTAAGGACCTAAATATTTAGGATTTTAATGAACTGTGTTGACTGTACAGCCTGTACTTAAATTTTTCTTGTGCATGACCTCATGTCATGAAATCATAGTCTATATGCAGTATAGTGGTTTACTGTAGTATTTATTCTGCGGGTTGCAGCCAAATGAATAGATCACACGTGATCCCAGAATTTCCAAACGCTTCATAAATAAGAGGGCTCTGAAAAGCCGGCATTCAAAACAAAGCCTTTATTGGCGTTATTGGAGGATCCTCGCTGTTATACGGTACGCCTTTGTGAAGCAGCAAAAATCCCTTAAAGTCTAAAAACATGGTTTTCAAAGCTTTTCTCTCTAATTCAAAAATCGAGCTTTGGAGCTCTTGGAGCAGCCATCACCACTTAACCACAACCCAGTTTTCTTTTTGCTCTGTTTCTGCTGTCAGACCTGATGTAGAGTCCTGCAGAATTCATAGTATGTTAATTGCTGCTGTCCACAGAGATATCAGCAGAGTCTGGCATGTAAAACTAAAACATATGTGACTTCAATTAACAAACAGGGATCTTTTCATATAAAAATGTCAACTGATGCAAGGATTCAAATGATGACTGAACCCATGACAGCATTTGCACATATTGTCTTAAAAAGCAGGTTTTAGGATAGCCATTTTAAGAAGAATTCTTTAGTGCACAAAAGCAAACGTAAACCATTTGTTCCAATATAACAGATGAAGAACTCAAACAAACTGAAAGCATGTCTCAGTGGGACACTGATTGCAAATGTATCTCTGAGAAATGCATCACACTTAGCGCTGAAGATGTCTGCAAACATGAAAAAAAAAAAAAAAGATTTCATACATCCCCAATCCCCCAAAAATGATCTGCATGTGTCCTTCAGTCAGTGTGATTGCCCTGTCTCTACCAAACTTCATCTCAGAAAAAACACAACTCCTGCTTCAAGTACTAAAATTATAATTTTTAATGAACACAGTGTAAAAAGTATTTATGAGTGTGGGACCTTTGGATGGATGGCTCTTGGCTGCATATCACTTAAACTACTATGCTGCTTGAGGCTGGATACACACTAGAAGTTCAAACAACAAGTTAATATTCTGGAGAATACAAGACTGCAGAGAAAATGAAGGGAAAACTATAGAATAATAAAAGATAGATGGAATTTTCACCTTGCCTTTCTGAATATATTCAAGATGGCTTGATTGTATATTTACCCTTGAAAATATTACAGGTCTAAGGCTACATTTATTATCATGGAGACCAGGCAGGCTATTATATATTAGTACATATTACATATTATGGACTCCATATAATTACATATAGTAGCATGTAACAAATACTACAATAGGAGGTAACCAAAGCACCTCAATAAAGTCTAAAAAGGAGCTGTTGGGTGATGTGCCAATATTTCCTGCTGTCTTTACTAAAACTGTATTGCAATTGTGTTTTTCAGTGACAGTAATACATCATTTGCCAAAATCAGACATGAATCAGACCGATTTCCATCCCATTTCGCATCATGAATCTGGAATTTGATGTTATGGAAAAAAGAGCTGTGGCCAACTGGTAACTGAAAAGAGTTCCTGTAAGTACTCTCATAAGATAAATGTTCTCATGTCTGTACTCTTAGTGTTTGTACTGTTTTGTCACACCCTTCTAAGTCTGTTAGATGATTTGTTAAATTGAAATGTGCTTGTGGCGCCATCATTGATTGTTGCACACATGCAATCTCTTTTGATGGTATAATACACAAGTTAATGCGGTAAAATGAAGGAACAGTTCAGCGTCAACAAAAATTATCATGATTGCTGTTATCCTGAAAAATATTTTCTCATTAGCAATGCCACAGAGGCACATTAGTCACTCAAACACCCATATTCATCTTCATTTTCTTCTCTTTCTCCCTGCCTCTCACACTCTCTCTTCCTCCCAACCCGTCCATCTATTCCTTTTCTTTTCTCACTTATCCACTTAACTCCCCCATCTCTCTCCCTCCGCACACACTAGCATAAAAAAACACACATGCACACAACCAAGGGCTGGTAATGCAGGGTTAATGAGATTGGAGAGCAGCTGATGGTTGTGCACATTCAGGCCAGATTACATTTAATTCAATTGGGTCTCACTCAGTAGGCTCTCTCCCACTCCTCTCTTCTCTCTCCCTGTCTTTCCCCCTTCTCCTCATTGTCCTTCTCTTGCTTTTGTTGGACAAGAGGTGGTCCAGCCTCACAAGAAGACACAGATTCACACAGAGGGGCACAGCGGGTGCACACACATACATTCAGCTTTTATTTCAGAGTTGCTGTGAATACACATGCACACATGTCCTTGGCCTCTTCACTGTCCTCCACTTTTAAACAGAATGTGATTAATTATCTGTATTTTACAATGTAAACTCTGCCTTGAACCAGACATTAAGATGGAGGACATGGTGGAGGAAAAAAAAAACATTATAATGAATCAAATGTCTACTCTAAGATTTCTAAAATAGATTTTTAATAATATTTTTTTAATGTATGCATGCTGGACTACTAAACACAGAAAAGACTATACTATTGCTCCAGCTGTTGGATAACACAAGAAATTGTCAGGTAACTATGGCAATTGTGTGACATACACATTTGATTCTACAAAGGAGCAAGCTCTTTCTAAAGAAAGAAAGCCTGTCACCAATTCATATGCAAAATACTTTTGAATTCTACTACAAAGGATACAGTGGACTTACTAATATTAATACTTCATTTTTTAAATAGTCTTTTTAAGTCAAAGTGAAGATAAAATTCATTGTTGCTAAGACATCAGTATATACTATATCCTCTATATGTTTGTTTTTAGTAGTGACTCCTGTCACTCCCGGTGGCTGCAACAAGGACTACAACCCATCATGGTGTCCATTAAAAGACTACAAAACCCATATTCAGCAGGGCAGTCAGGACAATGGTTGCTGCTCAGCTGAACCATATAAGCTGATTGCCCTAGTGAGGGAGAAGAGAGTGAAGGAAAACAGTGTATGTGAAGGAGAGAAAAAAGACTGAGGTTGTACAGAGAAGACAGGGCTTTCATTACGTTGCATGAAACAGCGAACTAGAATTTTAATTTAAATACCTGTTTTGGTTTTGTTTATCTTCTGTCTGCAAGAGTAAAGTTGACCTGTTATGAGAAGATTGAATCAGTGAGTTTAAGTTGGAAAACAACACCTTGCTGTATTTATTACCTGCACCCACGCCTCAAAAGCTCCAAGAGAAAAGCTTCTGACCTCTCAAGATATCACAATGGTGGAGAATGCCAAAGAGGAGGGGTGGGTAAGAACGAATGTCCATCAGTGATTTAAACATTCGCTTGGCGCAATTGAGTACCAGTGAGAACAAAATGGAAGAAATGCTGAAGCTGCTGACTCAAAGCAACCAGCTCCAAATGGAGACTAACCAGGCCCTTTTGGGGGAGCAAAGAAAAGCCAATATGTTGAAGGAGGAGGAAATTAAGTTACAGAGGAGCCAGCTTCATGGAGCAGGGCCATCAGCCACCAACCCCGTAATACGCGCCAGTGATTTTATCCCTAAAATGGGACCCACTGTTGATCCAGAGGCCTATCTCCATGCATTTGAGACTACTGAAACCAGAAAAAAAGGCCTAAAGACCAGGGGGTTGGTATCCTAGCTCCATTCCTGTTGGGGGAGTCACAGAAAGCTTTTCAAGACCTTGAAAGTACAGTAGTCAATAACTATGACGTCCTGAAGGAGGAAATATTGAGTGGAATAGGACTTACCAAGTTTGGGATGGCCCAGCGTTTTCATAATTGGGGTTTTAGGAATGACCAACCCACTCGGGTACAGATCCATGAGCTGATTCGTATTACAAAGAAGTGGCTTGATCCTGATTAAAAACTCTGCAGCAGCCATGGTTGAAGCTATTGTTGTGGATAAATATTTATGTGCCCTACCCTATGAAGCAAAGAGCATTATTAGCCACAGTGCTCCGGTTAGTGCCTTGGTGGAGGCAGTTGAACAGTACCAGGCTACCACTGTAATGCTCCACATGGGGAAAAAGAGCAATCTATCCCTCCAGGATGTCAAGCAGATTCTTGTTCACCACCCCAAAAAACCCACCCAAGGTAACACAACCAGGCAGGTAAATATACAGGGACTGCATCAGGCTGAGCCAGAACAGAGATGATGAATTCTGGACAGAGACACCAGGAGATACTACAGATGTGGGGAACTGGGTCATATTTCATGGCAATGTGACAAAGCGAATTAACCGATGCCCACAGCGGAAACCTCTGGCAGCCAGCCTACACACCTCTACGCTTCCTTGACGGCAGTACAGATCACCAAGCTTTTACGTGCCCTGTGAAGCTAAATAACCAAGATGTGGAAGCTTTGCTAAACTTGGAGTGAATACACACTACTTCACAAATCTTTGCTCCAGGAAGAGCCACAACCAGTTTCCTGTGTCCATGGTCACACTCTTCAGTATCCTACTAGTACTTTGAAGCTAGTCACAACACAAGGCATGTGTGAAGTCAATGCGGGGCTTCTGGAGGGCGCAGGGCGCCAGTCTCTTTCTTAATAGGACAAGATTGGCCCCTGTTCCACAGACTCTGGAGGGAAATACAAGACAGTCCAGAGTTGGGTCAAGTTGTTTAACAGAGGTGGGGGACTCGAGTCACATGACTTGACTCAATTCGCAAATTTGAGTGAGAAACTTGCTTGACTAACACTGATAAAAGACTCGACACGACTTTGACTTGGTATTCACGACTTGAGACTTTACTTAGACTTGAGACAGATGACTCGACAGGACTTGACTGTTTTTATTTATATTTGCATTTTTCTAGATACTGAGAAGTTACATTTTGTTTTGAAACATGATAGGATGATTTCTAGTGCAGTGTGAGCAAACCTGGCAACCTACTAGGACGAGGCAGACCAGCAGAGGCCAACACATGAGGCAGCTATCATGGAGGGGCTAGTCCATAAATAATAAAATTTGGATTCAAGGGTAAGGGGCCGCCACAACATGGTAGGTGCACGGACTGTGTGCGTGTCTCCATGTGCACCTGCTATTTTGGTTCATGTATGTGCAGCGCAACGTGCAAAAGGGCTGGATGAAGGTGTAAATAGATCAGCTGGTGTGGTGATTATTAAAGACAGCCAGTTACATCACTGGTCTCATAGCTCTGAAACAGTTGTGCCAAACATGATAACAACAAACTCAACAAATGGAAAGTTTTTCTTCAGAAAATGTCTGGATGGTTCAGAGTGTCACAACATGAACACATGACTACAAATCTGCACCCAAAGACAGATGGAGTATTTTCTTTTTCAGCAACTACTTACTATAATAGCGATAGAAATAAAAAATAAGGAAAATTGTTTAGTCACTTTCAATGATTATATTGGACCAATGCTATTTCAGCAATAATTCTGATGTATCTCACCTCGTACATGGTTACATAGTTTAGTAATTAATGTTACACAACAATGTTTGCACTGCAATGTGTTTCAAGGACAAAAAAAACATGAGACGCTACTTTTGCTAAAAAGAAAATTGGAAAAGAGGCTATGATGAGCCCTGCTAAGCCGGCGTCTCCTTCATAAAAAAGCAGAATATCAAGTTATAACTGACCAGTCTGATGTGTATAGAGATGTGTGTGGTTATACTGCAGCAGCCTGGTGTCATTTTCAGGCAATTTAATGAAGGTAAACACAGTGAATGGCCGTGCATAACGGCTGCGGATTTATCAACATATCAACTGCTGCCTTCAGATGCTGCAGGGATTTAATGAACTGAAGGAGAAGCTTCTCATACAGTATAAAGCATATATACAATATATATATTATAGATAAATACAGACTGATCTACTGACTTTCCTGCTTTAACCACATTAAATGTTATTTATTTATTTTCCATGAAAATTTTGGTTGGAGAGTGTATAGTTATTTATATTTTAAGCATTAATCCGTTGTTGCAGAACGTTTGCAGCAAGTGCTTAGTTTGATCCTGTTGATAAAATCACCAAAGCAGCAGCAGATTGACCTCGTGCCACAAATAGACTTGATTCTGAGATGGCTGTTTTCAGGGCAACGTCTAGGACCAAATTTCAACCAAAATACAACAACTGTCTTTACACTGCTTCATTTGAATGAACCTCCCACCTGTCAGCGCCTCTCCCCCCACCTGTGCACCGTTCACTCTGTGCTGGTCACCAAAGTACCAAAGCTGGGCAAAGCAAATCTCAAGGTCAGGAAAATACCGAATTGTCGGAGCGCTGCTTGTGCTGGTCGTTGCGCCTCCACAAAAATACAGGCCCCATGTTGTTGATGATGGTAGTAGGAAGAGAACAGCAGTATGCAGGGTCTGGTTTGTGTCTTCTGTACTTCTGTTTTCACTTTAGAGTCCTAGGGTTATAGGGCTATATCATAATTTCAGAGCCCCACTCTCCATTGTTGTTCATTTAGGAGGCTTGTTATTGATTTCCACAAAATGTCAAATATCAGTAAGATTTATAAGGTGTAAGCAGGCTGCAACAGTTTTTGATAATGTTGAAAATAAAACTCAACTTTTTATGACCACTGTCTTTTAACTGATTTAAATGTGGAAAAGAGCAAAGGGATTTTGGAGGTTTTTCAAAGTCAGACATACTTGGATACCAAGGTGGTCCTGGTAGATCACCAGAATTTCGTATGACTTGACTTGTGACTTGCTTGACATATAGCAGGGATTCGACTTGACTTGCTTGATTCTCAACACAGTAACTTGGGACTTGCATGAGACTTGAAGGTTAAGACTTGCTTGTGACTTGCATATATGCATATATGTGACCTCTGTTGTTTAATGCTGCAGTGTGTGTTGGTCAGCCAGTCTCATTTGTTAATGCTGATCACTGTTCCGCTCTGCTAACGTTAGTCTCTGAGTGATGGCATAGAAAGTATTCACAATACTTCACATTTTTCTCGCAAAGATAATTATTTGGTCATTAAATCAAAACATACATGCAACCATTGCCTTTTTTGAAGATGAACTACAAGATAACTCTAGTGTTTGTGCGCTGTAGATTGTCTGGATGCTGCACATCCCTCACAGTTGAGTTCCGCCTTTTTCATTCAGTCAACATCACATTATTAACTAACATTTAGAAAACTGATTTTTGACATTTGTGAACTGATTCAGAATCTTCCATGTCCGCATCACGATGCATCTTAGAATCAAGTTATTTCCACACAACAACTGTCTTTACACTATAGGCAGAGCTAAGAATTGGTCCAGGACTAATTTAACACATACCTCTTCTCCAGTGAATGTTCTTCTCAGTGCTGCAGATTCATGCAATGATGCTGGGCCTGCCTCTGAAGGGGAAGGGGAAGAGCCCCAAGGAATCAACCAGCCATCATCAAGTGAAGATACCAGCTGGGCAGCAGACATCCCACCCCAACTTTCAGGCCAGTATGGTATTGCTCAACTTAATGATTCTACATTGATAAATGCTTTATGAAATGTTAGAGTACTAGAGGTTGTGGACCAAGGGCAGAGAAGCGATTTAATTTACCCTCATTTTGCCGTGAAGAATGGACTACTGTACCAGATGACAAAAGTGCGATATGAGGGAACAGAGCAGTTATTAGTGCCCAAATCTTTCCACCCCACAGTGTTACAACTGGCCCATACACACCTGCTCGGGACACATTTAGGAGTAGAAAAGACAAAAGACAAAATTTTACAGTGGTTCTTTTGGGCAGACATTCACAAAGAAGTTAAAAATTATTGCTGAAGTTGTCCAGAATTCTAGCTTGCTGCCCCCCTGCCCTCATTTAGAAATCCCCTGATCCCAATCCCAATCACTGAGATCCCCTTTGGAAGGATTGAGTTGCGATATTGTGGGTCCCCTCCCCAAAAGTGCTCAGGGCCATCAGTATATTCTGGTCCTAGTAGACTATGCTACCCATTATCCCAAGGCTATACCCCTCAGAAGGGCTATGGCCCAGTATATTTCCAAAGAGCTGTTCCTCCTGTGCAGTAGAGTAGGTATTCCAAAAGAAATATTGACAGATCAGGGGACCCCCTTCATGTCTTGTGTCATCAAGAGCCTGTGCTCCCTCCTAAGGATCAGAGAGTTCAAGCCAGAGGACTGAGTTCTGGTACTAGTATCCACTGTTGAGTGTAAGTTTTTAGCCACTTGGCAGGAGCAATATGAAATCATTGAAAGAGTGAGAGAAGTACCGTAACTAAGATGCGTTCTTGGCCAAGCCAGGCACTACACATTTCACTGCACATGAAATTCGCAGCAAGACCGATAGGATAGTCAATCAGCAGCCCTATAGAGTACCGGAGGCCCATAAAGAAACAACTGGAGAAGAAATTAAAAAGATGCTTGAGCTTGGAGTTATTGAAGAGTCCCATAGTGCTTGGGCGAGCCCTATTGTGTTGTTCCCAAACCTGATATGTCACACTGAGTCTGCAAAGACTTGAGAAAACTAAACGAGGTGTCAAGAGTTCAACGCTTACCCAATGCCCCTTGTAGATGAACTGATGGACCATCTGGGAATGGCTCAATTCATCACAACCCTTGGCTTCACAAAGGGATACTGGCAAGTTCCACTCTCCCCAGCTTCCAGAGAGAAAACAGCCTTTGCAACAAGTGAAGGGCTTTTCCGGTACACCAAATTACCATTCGGTCTGCACAGAGCCTCTGCCACCATTCAGCAGCTGATGGACCGAGTCCTGGGGCCCCACAAAGAGTATGCTGCAGCCTATCTAGATGACATAGTGATATATATTACAGATTGAGAAAGTCATTTGCCATATACAGAAGGTACTGGATGCTCTTCATGCAGTCAGTCTCACAGCCAATCAGGCTAGCCTATAGCGAAACCAAGTACCACAAAAAAAATTCAGGATGCTAAACTAAAGAGACAGGTGAAATCTTTTGTGGACCTTGCAAACTACTATAGGTGCTTTGTTTCTAACTTTTCGGATCTTATCACCACCTGACAGACCTGACAACTAAAGGCCTAAACGCACTGGAAGCGTTTTGAATTATACCCATTGTTTTCAATGGCCGAACATGCACTAGAAGCGTTATGACGCGTGTCAAACTGCTTGATGCACCTACTCCGACCTTGTTTCGATTTTTGGAGCGTCAAATGAGGACTCAACGCCCAAAGCTGTTTTCTCTGCAGCTGAAAAAGAAAGAGATAGCGCAAGTCAGCTGAGCACCAGAGAGCGAGAGAGAGAGAGACAGCGCGGCAGTGATCGAGCAAGGAGAGCGAGTGGTAGTGAGAACAAAACCTCTGAATGAGAGAAATAAAACATATTCTGATTATTTCATGGCAGTCACGTTTTAACACAAATAAATAACCATCAAACAGTCAACAAATGATTTATTGTGGACACAGATGCTCTTAGTTTCAGTTTCATTTTCCTCCTCTGCATTTCTCCTTTTCATTCATTACATCTATTTAGCGGTTAATACAAGGACAAAATGTCAAATTTGTGTTGGTTCTGTGGTGTTGGAATTTCAGATCTGACGCTTGCAGTGCGCAATAGGAGCATAAATTGACAGGTGTCAGTTATCGCTCCCAGTGGGTTTAGGCCTTAAGAGACAGCCCCGAATGGTGAAATGGACACAGACAGCAGATGAGGCCTTTACCATCATGAAGAAGGCCTTGTGTTCCTGCCCAGTTCTGGTAGTCCCAGACTTCAACAAGGAGTCTGTTGTTCAGCCTCGGAGGTGGGTCTCAGGGCAGGACTCTCCCAGGTACAGAAGGGGGAGGAGCACCCCATCCCCTACTGTAGCAGAAAGCTATTGCCCCATGAGAAATGATACTGTACACTGGAGGAAGAATGTCTGGCAGTTAAGTAAGCCCTTGAAACCCTTTGCTATTATGTCATTGGGTGTAAATTCACACTGCTCACAGACCATACACCTTTGCAGTGGATGTCAAGAAATAAAGAAACAAACAATCGAGTAACAAGGTGACCTCTCAGCCTCCAAGCCTTTAACTTCTCCGTTGTTCACAGGGCAGGTCAGAAACATGGATATGCAGATGACCTTTTGTAAAGAGATGTCCTGTGGGCCTCTTTTACCCGTCCGGAGGCCTCAAGCTGGGGGGTGGGAGGGATGTGATGTCAAGAGAGGTAGTGTCATAGAGGGGAAAAACATTCCCTCCCAGTGGCTGCAACAAGGACTACAACCCATCATGGCATCCATTAAAAGACTACGAAACCCATAGTCAGCAGGGCAGTCAGGACAATGGTTGCCGCCCAGCTGAATTATATAAACTGATTGCTTTAGTAAGTGAGAAAAGAGTGAAGGAAACGTGTATATTAATGAGAGAAAAAAGACTGAGACCAGTTGTACAGAGAAGACAGGGCTTTCATTATGTTACCAGTAAGACAGCAAACTAGAATTTTGATTTAAATACCTGTTTTGATTTTGTTTATCTTCTGTCTACAAGCGGTAAGTTGACCTTTTACAACAAGACTGAATTTAAGTTGGAAAACAACGCCTCGCTGTCTTCATTTCCTGCACCCATGCCTCAAAAGCTCCAAGAGAAAAGCTCCTAACCTCTCAAGACATCACACTCTGTACGTTACTCTGTGTCGTGATTTAAATCACAGTGTAAGGTATGAAGTACTGAAGTTACAATACCTGTTGCTGTTTTTTGTAATGTGGGATGAACACAACACCTGAATATGCACTAGCTTGACAATGGAACAAATGACATGACAATAACACATTGCGTCTTATGGGAATCAGTTTTAATGTACGCAAGCTAGGCTAACTGGCTTTCACTTTCTAAGTGGAATATAAAAATAACAGCACAGTGTTATGTTGAATTTTTTAAAGGCACGGAGAATTTCTAATAGTTGACATTCAACGCTGTGTGGGCTTGTGCCGATGTTCCTTCACCGATGCCCTTAGCAGTAGAGCTAAGCAATACATCGTCTCTGTCACTAGATACCATGGTTGTGTATTTTTCTACTTTTACAACAGCACATATGCAGAGGAAACATGACAGCAGGACTATTAGGTCTTCCTGTTTTTAGATGATTTTTTTCTGTGCGCTACCAAATTCCACATTATATATGCTGATTTGTAAAAAGGATGGTGTATTATACAGTATCTGGCTGTGAGAAAAAGAGAGAAAAGAGAAAGAGAAAAGAGAGCAAAATAAGACCGTGCAAAGGAGAAACAAAAAAAACAAATCAAAGAGGAAAAAACACATGAGAACAACTGGGGTGAAAGATCAAGGTGACACAGTTTCAAGGAAGTGATTGACAAGCAGAAAGCAGGGTGAGAAAGAGAGATGCACACATCTTCCTGTCTATGTGTTTTTGTCTCCGCTCATCACTAACCTCAGCTGTCAGACACACAAAATTTACAAGCATATACAGGGGGAACACACACACACACAAGCACACACAGTGCTTCAACACACACAAATCTTGCCAAGAAGATGAATAGACTCATCACTTGTTAGGACAATGCACTGACTTCCATTAATTGTAGACAGCCTAATCCAAACCCTAAGCCAAATCTAAACCATAACCAATTCACGCCTAACCCTACTTTTGCCTCATTAAGACCAGGCTTTGGTCCCCATTAGAGCTGCCACAGTAAGGAAATTTTCCCACCGACAAATAAACTCATGACAACACCGGTGTTACCAGTTACACCAGACATTTTACAAAATAAGATATTCGTCAATGACGCTCATCTGTAGAATGCTTACTTTGATCTTTAACATTAGATTTTTAGTTTAGATTTTCCCCTTATTTAAGAGTTAGTGGCAGCGGGCTTCAGGTTGCTGCTAGCGGGTCGTCCTCCGTGTATAGCCAGGCTGCGGTGCACACAGACGGGGATGAGCCAAAGGACGACCGCCGCTTAGAACCAGAACCGGAGCAACTCGCCTGCCATCGAGAGAGAGCAAGCAGAGCAGGTAGAGAGTGGGAGAGTTGCTGCCGAGAACAAGCACTGAGACTCAGGGAGATATGAGAGCAGCTGCTTGCTAACAGCTAGCGTTACGTTTGTTTACAGCAGCAGGAGGGAGAACAGACATCTCACTTTGCTATTTTTTGCTGCAACTCTGCTGCTGCTGCTGCTGCAGACACTCCTGGAGCACACACTGTCAGTTTATAATCGTAGCTGTCGTCCGATAACACACTTGATACTTTACAAACTGGAGTTTTTTTCTTTGATGAACGTGGGCGCTGTTACGTGAAAACGAAATAAATGGGTTTGTTTCAATAGAAAAAAGAAAAACTACGTTATGGGCTGTGTACAAGTAATGTAATCGGTGTATGTCCCAATACCGGTAACATCGATCACCGTGGCAAGCCTAGTCCCCATGAGGACATTGGTCCTGACAAGGTCGGTGTTTATACTGGAAAAGGTCCCAAAGAGGTAACAAGAACGAACAAACACACACACACACACACACACACACAATGGATACATCAGTAGACCAAGTCAAGAGGCATCTGGGTTTTGTCAGAAATACCGTACACGCAAGACAGAAAGATAGAAAGAAAGACAGAAAGATAGATAGATTAAAGCACACAACTGGACTAACCCAAGGGTTTAATAAGGGCTGATAAATGACAGTCATGCAATAAGTTTCACTTGTGTGTATGTGTGTTTCTCATCACACCAAGCCTTCCTCTCTCAACCCACACAGATCCCCACCTCCTCTCCTCTCTCTTAGCCTTCACTTTCTGTCCTTACTCAACCCTGTAACTAATGACTCTGGAGGAGGCATTGCAGCACCTGCTGCAGACAAACACACACCCACCCACGCACACACACCTAAACACATACAGAGAGTCAGGGGGGCTAGGGTGAAGTGGGCTGTGGAGGGGGGGGGGGGTGTCAAGATGAAGAGAACAAACTAGGCCAAAAAAGAGGGAAGAGGGAGAGTTAAAGAAGAGAAAGAGAGACAGACAAGGGGAAAGAAAGGCAGGAGGTGCCAAGGACAAAGTGGACGGGGGAAGAATAAATGGAGAGAAGAAGGGAGGGAGGTGTGAAGTGTCACTGCCAGTGGTACCATCTCTCTAATTAGCATAGTGACCTTGGTCCTCTGTAACTGTTATTGTACACAAACACACACACGCACGCACACACAGTGCTCATATGCATATTAGTGAGTTTTTGTGTTTTCTTGGCAAAGTAGCACCCTGATATGAATTTTAAAGAAACACAATATTTTTACATAGCTAAATGGTTTTGCCTCAAAGGATCAGTCTTTTGTGATGACTAGATTTCACATATATTTCACATACAGTGCATACACACAGTATTCATGGACACAGATAGAAAATAGAAAAAGAGGAGAAAATAAAACACACATCCTCATCACACACCTGTGTGTGTGTGTGTTCTCTGACTTAACACCAAAAAAATTGAGCTAGAAAGATTACTGTAAAAATATAACGTGTAAGTAAATCGAGGGACAGTATTAAAATAGTCTATGTAACAGACAGCTTTTAAAAGGTAAGGATTGCTTAAAGTGATGTAAAGTGATTCAATGTATGGATGTACATACAGAGAGAAAGTGAGAATGGAGACAGAAAAATCAACTGTGATTGAGCAGGCAAGAGAGAGGGGGAGTACAGCTGTCGCAGTAATCATCTTTCAGGTCAACAGTAATTACCAAGAAGACTGAGGAAGTGAGTGGAAGACACACAACACAGACACAGTTTCTTCTCTCTTCACATCTTAGCTTGCTGTATTTTCCTCTTGTCTCATTTATTTTGCAACCAAAACATGCACCTATCACAAAGAAGATGTCAGTGCAAGCTGCAGGATTTAATGGATAAGGGTTTTTTCACTGTGAATAAAATTATACACACACACCAACGGTCTAATCTTGCTTCAACTGCACTCTAATTAATCCATGAGTAATGTCAGGAAGTTACTCTAATCATGGTTAACTTTGAGGTTAGCAGTTGAATTTTAAAACTACTTGCATTATAAGATATAAAGCTGCTTCATATTCTACCATGGGTATTTTAAGATATTTTAAATTACTTGCCATGAGTTTAGCCTCTCAGGCAGCACGTACCACCCACATCCTTCACATGTTCTTTTTTTTCTGGTTCAGTGGATTAATTGACCACCAATAGGCATATAATCCTGTCATATGTGGTTCTAAAGGCACTAACAGAAACATATATATGGAACATATAGAATACATTTACCAGTGTATTATTACTTATTGTCACACTCACTTATTATTAACAACAATAAGCACATCTTGTGGGTGACATTAATTACAGGCAAATGAGGATTACAATTCTCTCCACTACAGTGACCTCAAACCAAAGTGTGGGATAAACTATATCTCAGAATCTCAAATACAGTAAATGTACACGGCACACATCAGCCTTCTGACATAATTAAGCTAATAACAATCTGCGACATTGATAGATGGTATAAAGAACTAACCATGTGGGTCACACCACATGTGGGAATGGCAATTAAGACGCACCATAAACAAGGGAAACACTCAACACAATTACTTCTAAACATCTCTTACACATTCTGTTGTACATCTATGTGCATGTATCATTGGTGAATCTGCTTATTCAAGCTCTCCAGTCAGGATGGACAGCATTGGCTCTTTCCTTAAATGTCCTGTCATGTTTAAATAAAGCCATAAGGAACATTAGCGTAACATATGGCATGTATCAGTATGTATCGGCGTGTTTTTCTCTGGGCTCACATATTTGAATTTAAGTTTTAAGTCTCTGTGTACACATGCTGTCCACTCTCCCTCCCTTAACACATATTCAAAGTTCCTTTACTCACACTAAGATTTTAGTGAACTCATAATTTGTTACTCAGTTTTAGATAATATCACCCCCTTTGTCAGAGTGATATAAAAACGCCGGTGTTAACTCTGCTCTGTGAATGAAAGATAATATTTCTTTTTTTTTTTTTTTAAATCTACCTCCACCTGATAGAGCTTTAATTCATTTATAATGTTCAGATTAAGGACGTAGGAGTGAAATATTCTTCACCGTTTATTTTTACCAATAAAGACAATCACAGATGTATATTTGAAACCAGCCATTTAATAGAATTGTTTTCCCTGCTACACTTGACTGCACACAGTTCATTTCTTATTGTTGTCAGTAAGGTTAAGGATATCAGACCCATGACAGCTACACATTTCCACCGCGAGGCTTGATAATTAGGCGGTCTCTCCTCAAAACCAGTCCATCAGATGAACACCTCCAAGACAGACAACTGTCACTAATGTCTAATCATAACACATTCAATCAATCCTTGAATAAAACACTTAACCATGCAGACCACACTATCTTTAGTTTGCCATAAAACATACAGTTAACTCATATTTCTCAAGTTTAAGTACCATGATTTTGAATCTTTAAAGGTGAGCACATGGCATGTTTGCCCTCTTATCTCATAAGGTTGTTCATGTATACATTATGTTCGACCCAGCATTTAAGTCCAACAATAGTCTCAGTAGTGATGTTCAATGTCAGATCAGTCTTCAAATCTTTCTCCAAGCCTCTTCTCCACACCAAAATAATCAATATTCATCTCTTTCAGACATCTCATCTCTTTTTCACAAAAGCTAATCACCTCTTTCTTCTCTCTCTACAGCCACCTCAATGCTCTCTTTGATGGAAAAGCTCTTAACTCTCTTGCAGATCAGAACTTAAAAAAAAAGTTTCTGTCCCAGCTGACCTCCAAAAATCAGTGTACTCTGAGGAAGATGTGTGAGTTTTCACCTCGACAAATTTGTCTCTGTCAGTCTAATGGGTACTAAATGAGTTAAAACTAAGTGGTGATGACCACAGCTTGAGGCTGAAGCCAATGCAGAAGTACTTTAAAGTGTAATGCCACCGATGGCCACTAGGTGCTGGCTCCAAAAAGTCCCTGGCTCCGATTAAATCCTGTTCATGAAGCCTCAACTTCTCTCTTGAAATAGTGAGTCAATCACTTTTTTAAATAAGTCATTATGGTCTCAATCGTTAAATTCAGGCCCTCTAATAAGTGTGCTAGTGATCATTTTGGAAATTATTGCTCCGTTGACAAGATTAGAAGACTGTAGCCTTTGATGTCTGCCATGTGGGTGTTGACTGACAGCTGTGATTGACAGTTGGCTTACCTGTTGCTCTCTCCGGCTTCAGGACTCATACTGAGTCAGACTGTTGTCATAATATGTCAGTAAATTTAAGTTTAATGGTGCTAACTATAAGTTGCAACTCTGGGCTTCAAACCGGCTCCAATGCAAACCAATGAGTGATGTCACACCTTGCTGCGTCCATGTTTATATACAGTGTTAAAACCAAGATTTTGTCAAACCCCAATGAAGTTGCTCATCTTACAAAATGTTAGAGCTCAAGCTGTAAATCCAACATCACTACACTCCGATTCTGAAAAGTTAGCTGGGACATTGGCAGCTCTGCTCATAATTAGTTCATGAAACAGTAAGAAGTCTGTGTAATTTCATTTGGAATTGACTCCTTGCCCTCCATTCAATCCCTCCGGATGAACTCAATCTCCAAGGAGTCGAGGGTTCTCCTCTCTTTAATAACAGCTAAACACATCAACACTGCTCTTCCAAATGCCCCCCCAAGCCGTTAGGAACAAAATAAGAGATGGAAGTCTAATGAAAAGTGGTTTAATAGAAGAGTAAGGCAAAGGTGGCTCTGAGGCTTGCTGCTGTTTAATTCAATGGGATGCTCCTGGTGCCTGAAGACTGGCCCATTTTAATTGCACTCCTCGCTCATTTATAAAAGGAACTATGCAGCGATACAGCTTTAATGAATCTGAAAGCAAGGCAGGCTATTCAATGTCTTTCTCCTTCACACATAGAGGGATAATGTGATTGTGCTGGTTAGGCCCACATGTTTTGGAAAAGCATTGTTGCACACAACTCCCAGCTAGACATGAACACGCAGCAAAGTAACCTGTATGCTCTCTTTGATAGAAGAGGCAGACGGGCGTAAGGGCGATTTGCTGCTACTGTATAATGATGTGATGCATGATAATATATGCATGCAAATTTGATTGAACACTCACACTCTCTCTTTCTTGTGCTCTTTCCACAACACACATACTCTCATATGCACACACACATGTCTACAATTACAAGCACAAACAGGAAAGATTATTAGCATTACAGAAGAAAATAGTGAATAAATATGGGGGGAACACATAAAACAGAAAAAAGAAAGATTTAAAGAAGAAAATAAAGAATGCGGGATCGGAGGGAGCCATCTGCTCTGTTCTTTCTCCCATCTTTTCACAGGTTTGATCAATAAGCTCATCATGGCCATAGCCATTAATCTATAACTCTATCATGGACTCAATCAATAATCTCATCATTGACTTCATCAAAGCTGTATCTATCAGTCTCACATCAATCAATGTAACAGTATAACTGACATACAGTAAATCCAATGATCGTTATTATTATGATCACACTACTGTTGCCACTGTTATCATTATCATCACACCTTCACAGCCTTCATCATCGCCACCAACCTAGTTTTACTTTGAGGTTTGCAGACAGGGTCTACCTAGACTGTAGCATCACAAGAAAAGCCAAACACCTCAATGACCACAAGTAAAGCAGAGCAGAGAGTGAAGGGCGGGGTAAAGCTTACCTTCGCCATCTGTGCCTGGACTCCACTGGCTTTGAGCGAAGCCACAGCCTTCTGGGCAGCTGCAGGGCTGTCAAAGTCCACGAAGCCATAGCCTATATAAACATACATAGATGACAGAGGTAGCATATAAGACGAAGAAGATGATGAGGAGGAGGATGAAGAGAATATGATGAAAAAAAAAACAGAGAAAATAGAATATCAGTTAATGTTGTTCTGAATATTGCTGAGCAAGAGCAGCCAGTGTTAATTTCTGTCAAAGATCCAAGCCTGAGTTTTATTTTCAGTACTGCATAAATACAATAAGTGTGTCATAAGTCAGATCACGTATTCAATGAAAGCTGCTAGTCCCCGCCATTAAATGGGTTTTAGCACAGAACATCAACAGAATTGGTGTCATAACAGTAACTCTTATCTTGTTTATGATCTAAGAGATCGTCTAATGTCTGCACAAGTTTTTGTGCATTATAGCTCTTTTTAATGGAACTACGTCAATGTTTTGTAATGACTAATGTCTTGCAGTGCACTTCATCATGGTACTGCTACAAAGCATAAAGGCTTGATCACCATTCATTCTCTGTAAATGCATGTTATATACCATGTGTATACTGACTTAATGCAGACAGAGTGTTATGTTTTATATGTAAAATCTACCGCCTTCCTATTGTCTGACATTTAATATCCCACTGCATTGCATGTGAGGTCATTTCGTCTCTGTGTTATAATGTCAGTACATACGATGTTGCTATAGTAGTAGTTAGTATTGTCTGCCTCTGCAAGAGAAATTCGCTGCATTTAATTCAGTGATTTAACGGATTCAAAGTCAAAGAAAACAACCTCCAGTCAGTTTTATTGCTACTGTATTAGGTCTACATCATTTTGTGTGTCTGTGCACAGTGTTCTGTCAAAGTGTTGAAGCTCTGGGGATCTAGGTTGGGCCCTACAAGGAAGCACTGAGGGACAAAAGGTCTGAACACACACATTTCAATCTTTACTTTCAGAAATACGCCCTGTTTTACTGGGTCAGATGGGTGGAGCTGGAAAAGGATGTCAAATAGAGAGAAAAGTGCAAAAAAGACATAGCCAGTCTACAGTGTGAATGACAGCTTTTGTGCAAGGGTGTGTGGTGTATGTGAACTAAACTGAGACACCGCTTGTGTGAGAATAGTTTGACTGTGTTTGTAAAAGAGAATAATAAAAGAGAGATATTGATACGCAGGCATTAAGCCACAGAGAGAGAAATATTCGGAAAGCACTACAGCTTTGAAATTCCAGCTGTAGTTTTGAGTGGGCTGTGTGTTAACACAATTAAATGATCCACATTTCAAAAGCCTCACTCATTACAATCCTAAATGTAAACATGCTAAGAATGAGGGAATACACTCTCTCTCTCTACCACACACACACACACACACACACACACACATATTCACGCACCCTCTCTCGTCATTTCTAACATCTGTTCTTGTCTGTCTTTTCCAGAATTTGGAGGCATTCTCTGTTTTGCTGATAAGCAGATGATTTTTTATTGTTCAAAGGCAGCAAGCTGCTTTCACAGCAAGATCTGCCCTGCACACACAAATATTTATACTGTTGCTAATGAGAAACCCATAATTTAGCCAAAATAGGATAACACAAATACACATGCAAGTTCTCACTGTAGTACGTACACATATATTGCGTGCACATAAGCCACTGTAACAAACACAGATCCAAACAAGCGTGGATACACAGATATGCACAGAAAACAGATTCATAAATAAATGCAAGCATGCATGCACATACACAAGCATTCATAGTTTTTTTGTATTTTATCTCTATTTATGTAATTAGGGCCACACCAAAACCGTCAAACTAATTAAGAATGCACAGACATACAGTATTCATCAGTAGCCTGGAGATGCTTTCATTTCATTCCAGAAAATTTTGAAAAGTTCCATATCTATTGTATGTCAATGGTATCAAACAACACACTTAAACTAATGGGTGTTTGTTTAACCACATTTTGGACAGGATTCCAGTGTTCTTAGACCATTAATCACCACTTGTCTGAAACCGAAGCCTCTTGTTTGATGGTAGATTCAGTATTATCTTCAATACAAATAGTTGTAAAGCAGCAGTATTGTATATGTAAAGCTCACACTTAAAGGACAAAAAATGTGGCAAGTTAAAAATAATGAGCTTCATGAGTTGTCTCTAGACAAAAATATCATGTTTACTGTACCAGAGCACACAGCTTCTAGACAGTACTGTTAAACCATCAAATGGTAACACTTTATAATAAGGGCACATTAATTAACATTACTTAATGAAGTAAGCATTAACTAACAGTTAATTAACAGTTAACTAATGTGTCATTTACGAATGGTGTTCATGTTAACTAAGGTATTAATTTATACACTATTTAATAGTTTATAAAGATGCTATTAACATTAGTTAATACAGTAAATAACAATTACTTCCCCAATGCAATATAGACAAAGTTGTACCATATGTTCAATAGGGTTCTGTGTTTTTGATTTCTATGATGGTGTAACCCAATTAAAAGTATCTGAGCACTAAAGGGTTACTTCCTTGCAGGTCAGGTTATTTTGACCCTCAGTGCATCCTGTCAGCTCACCCAGTGAGAGAGCACGCCTCTGTTAGCGTCAGATTCCACTGATTGAGAGAGAAAGGGAAGCGTGTGGAACTGCAGAGCTAAAAACTCTGGTTGATAAGAAAGCACAAGTGCAGAAACGAGTTATAGATCTCAATATCAGTCTTGTTTCTTGAAGTTTTAGAATTGCTTTGCTAACTTAAGACAATATGAGCAATTCAGTTAATCTGTGTGAAATTAAGGTAAAACCAATCAGAGTATTTTGAACAGTATTTTGAACAGTACTACAAAGTATTTTGGATGCATACAGTGTGTCCAAATGTATTTTTATTGGTTGTATTCATGATATGTTGATTGTAGTTATGCTAGTTTAATTCTTTCAAAGTTATTCTGTTCAGGGATTATAATTTTATATTAGATGAGAGATGTGGGAAATGTATTTCATTTATATGAGCAATGCATTGCTTTACTGATATTAGATGAAGTTAATTTTTGGTGGAATACGATAAAATTATAAGAAAAATCCCTCGACAATAGGGTTGTGAAATTGAGTTTTGAGGAAGTAGATGAGATCTCATTTGAAAGTAGGCTGCATGATGATTTTTCTGATTTATTCTGTACTATACATGCAGATTGGTTTTTGATGACCCTGGACATGTAGCTTGATGCTAACTCTTTGCTGGAACATGATAGCAGGCCAGGCCCAGTGGTGAAACATCTGGAGGGAAACCTGGAAGCAGTTTCAGATTCCATTCTAAGGGACTGACACAACGGATTTGCAGAAAATTGCCAGATAAGGAATGATCATCAACAATTTATCCTACCCAGATAGAGAGACATTAAGAAAAAAAGAGACACTAAGGACATTTTTGTTTGGTTACAAAAGCTCTTTTCATTGTGGGTTTTTTCAATTTCGTAAACTGTAAGAGAAATGTTGAATGCACTGTAATAAACCTGCCAACTGTTTTGTTAACCACTCAATCTTTTTATATTGACTCCTCAGAGTCCAGGTAAACAAAGTAGCATCATAGCCTAAGTTGAATACAAGTGCTACAGTAGGGAGTTGTCTCTTTGAACCCAGTGTAGTGTATAATAGTTATAAATTTACATGGAAAAAACAATTAGCTTGTGCTGGTGTAGCTTTGTGTTGGTACATATTGTTACATTGTATTGTTGTACAGTTTATTTTAAGATCCTTACATCACAAACACGCTTTTTTTGTACAGTGTAGCTACCATGTCATTAAGCATTACTTTCTTTAAAGGTTCTCCTGTTTCAACGTATTCATTCAATAAAATGTTGTATCTTAGTTAGTAACACTATGGAACATATAGTGCAAGTTTGTCTATATTTCATGGGAAAGGAAACCATCCATTTTGATAAAAGGATGTGGTAAAGACTTTGTATTACCATGGATTTAAACATTGCTTTCTTTTACAGGACGGTTTCTTTCAATTTATTTACTTTGTAAATTGTAATGTCTTAATAATGTTGCAGAACATATATGGTAACGCTAAAATTGTTAAATTTTCTAAATAAAATAATTACATTTTCTGTTAACATGTAGCATAAAGTTTTCATCTTTTTTAAATTTGGAATGAATGATGTTGATAACATATGGTTGTCATGATGAATTCATTTCCAGTTGGACTTATTTCACTAATGTATAATAGCTGTGTGATTGTTTCAAATTTACAAGGGTCACAAAGAGCATTAATACATGGTTAATTATGGTTAAGTAATGTTTTCTCAGTATTCTTATGGATTTATGAAGTGTAACTGAAAGGGAAACTTGAGGATTTATAAACCTGGACCCTATTTTCCCATCATTTAAGGTCTAAGTGACTAATGCGGGCAACAATTTTTGAAATTAGTCCAGCACTGAGTGATAGCACTTCAGTCGGTAGCCACGAAATGGACTGTTGTGTAATCATATGGGGCAATTGCGTACTGTCAATGTGCGACCATTCAAAGTGCTTGTTTTTTCCACTGACAGGCTCAGATTGTTAATATAAGTGTCTGACAATGAAAGTAACGTTAAACACAGGAACTAGCTGCTTGTAGCAGCATTATGGCTAACTGCAAAGGGATCTATATTTGGAACAGCTTGCTGGCTAAACTAACTTCCCTGTGCATATTCATCCATGCACGCTGGTTTGTTTACATGTATTGAGGCTGACTTTCACCACGGTTAGACTGTAAGGAAACTAAAAAAAACTATGCAATGACGGATTATCCCATGGACTAGCCACCTGTAGCAGCATTATGGCTAACTGCAAAGGGACCTACATCCGGGGCAGCCTGTATGTTAGTTTGTTTTATCTGAGGTTGTGAATATCTAAGCATCTGTTCATGCTTGAGAAGTAACGTTAGTCACTCAGTTATGTGTTGAAATTGTTTTTTTAGAAAAAAAAACAAACCAAGTGCAATGACAGCTTATCCTGTGGAAATGAAAGAGGAAAAATGAAGAATGGAGGCAAAAGGCAATAGGTCCGTCAGGAAAGACAACATACAGTAATGGTTACCTCAGAGAAACTGCTGGTTTTCCTGCAGTCACTGCTCTCCTGATGAGTGAAGAGGAAAACTTTTTCTGCAGAGTGGGACCTGTTGCTGCCAGACTCGGAAAATCTGGAAGTGTTCAGTAATCCCAGCTGTGTAACTACTACAAATGGATTTACAACGTTTATCAACATTGTTGTCCTGGAGACTGTTTCACCTCCACAAAATCAACTAGATGAAAAGAGCGAGGCTGGCTAGACCAAACATTCAGCTCCACACGGTAAGAAAAATATGATTTCAACACGTAACTGTGTGACTAACGTCACTTCTCTAGCATGTACAGATGCTTAGATATCCACAGCCTCAGAAGTAAACAAACCGACGTGCAGGCTGCCCCGGATATAGATCCCGTTGCAGTTAGCCATAATGCTGTCAGAGGTGGCTAGTCCATGGGATAATTCGTCATTGAACTTCATTGTTTTTTTAGTTTCCTTACAGTCTAACCACGGTGAAAGTCAGCCTCAATACATGTAAACAAACCGGTGTGTGTAGATGAATATGCACAGGGAGGTTAGTTTAGCTGGCAACCTGCCCCGGATATAGATCCCTTTGCAGTTACCCATAATGCTGCTACAGGCGGCTAGTTCCTGTGTTTGACGTTATTTTTGTAACAAACGATGCCAATCAGTGGCAAGAACAAGCACTTTTAGTGGATGTACTTCGACAGTGCACAATTGCCCCGTCGGATTACATTACAGCCTGTTTCATGGCCGCCGGCTGAAGCACTCTCACTCAGTGCTGGACCAACTTCAAAAATGTTTGTCCTCATTAGTCACTTAGGCCTAAAATGATGGGATAGTAGGGTCCAACTTGAAAAATCTGTAAGTTTACCTTTAAGGGAGACATGTTTCAACTTTAACCTCTACATGAAGACCATAGAGTGTGTCCACTAATCTCAACCTTTTACAAAAAATAAGTTATAAGTTGGATGATGGACAAGTAAGTTGACAATCATTACCCTTAAATTAACATTTATAAAAACAGTTTTCTCTTAAGTTAATGACTTAGCTTTGAACTCCATGACATACATGTTCATTAACATCTTTATCATCCATTTATTAATATTAGTTAGAACCTTAATTAACATGTAAAACCTTAATACATGTTAACAAGAGACATTTGTTACATTTTTTTACTTAATGCTTATTATTGTATTAATTAATTTAATGCTTATCACTATCAACTAATGTTAATAGCATCTTTATAAACTATTAAATAATGGGTTACACCATCATAGAAATCAAAAACAGAACCCTATTGAACATATGGTACAACTTTGTCTATATTGCATTGGGGAAGTAATTGTTATTTACTGTATTAACTAATGTTAAAAGCATCTTTATAAACTATTAAATAGTGTATAAATTAATACCTTAGTTAACATGAACACCATTAGTAAATGACACATTAGTTAACTGTTAATTAATTGTTAGTTAATGCTTATTACTGCATTAACTAATGTTAATTTATGCACCCTTATTGTAAAGTGTTACCCATCAAATTGACTCATTTGGAGTAGTTCATTTGCTAAATGGTTTATTTAACCACTTCCATTTCCTCCTGTGCAATAAGTAGGCATGAAATTTATTATAGATTATTATATTTCTGTGTTATGAGGGTAGCAGGAGGTGAATTCTATGATACAGCAGGACTGCATAAAAAATGTAAATTCACGTAATACTTACATTATTTAGATCCATCCAGAATGTAAAAATAAAAGTTTTCTGTTTTATTTTTTTGACAGAAGAATATTTAAGAGGCTATACTTAAAAAATAAACTTCATATTCTGCTGTTTCTGTTTGTGTGTGAGAGGCAGAAAGTATTGTAACATAACACAGGAATATTCAAAGCCCTGGACATAGTAAGTATCAACATGATTCTGACATGACATGATGATTTTATCCAATTTTAATTTTTTTATTTCTCTAAACAAAGGGAAAAAGCTTTGTTTGTGAGTTTACCGTTACAAGTGCTAATGCATTATTGGTCCTGTCTGTTACCATCAGAGAAAACTGTGAAGAGATTCTGTTGAATTAAAACACAGTGCTCTGATGTAACAGGTTGATGTGTTTACCACTATCAAACTAGAGACTAGAGACTTTCATATGTAATGTAACCAGGGGCCACTTCTTAGAGCTGCTCTGTTTACAGTGATTTACCAATCAACTCTTATATCAAGGCTTATATCAAGTGTGTCCTGAGTGTTAGCATACCAGAAAATTGAGTCCATGTCTCAGGAGTCTTCTGCGTAATCTCTAAATAAAATATTGAGTCGTTGTAGATGTTGGCGTGTAATCTAGCTTTGCACTGCACATTTTGGTTAGTCCTTGCATCAGAAGACGTCTGACAGTCCGTGTGTATTATGTGGTTTACACCAATCGCCAGACACCATGCACTCTTCCAGAGGCATGAATGATAGAGATATTTTATCTCCAAGTGCTCATCTCATTGACTAGTCTGGTGTGATGGAACATCAGCCTTGAAAAGAACGGCCATTTGCTTTTACTCTATTCATCACTCAAGGAGACATCTGTGTTTTCTGAAAATGTATTTTCCCCTCTATCCAGGGAGGTCAGAGGTCAAGTATAAGTGACAGAACACATCCCAGGAGCTGTTAGGGATTCATTGTCTTGCTCAAGGACACTTCAGCTTGGTGGAAGCTCATCGAGTCTATGAAAAGATGCCTGCCTTCCAAGCTGATGGACAGTTTCCCAAATCACTACGCCACTCTTCTGCCAACATATTTTTTTTTTTTTTGTAAATTTTCAAATAGCCTATAAACTACCTACCTTCTTTAGTTCTGGTGAAAACTCTCATCTCATGTGGATAAAAATGATAGCTCTTCTGGGTACACTGATAAGGATATTTCCAGAGAACGGAAGAATGAAAATATCTCTGAATTATATAATCCTTCTCATTTGTGCCCTGTCCCTCCCATCTGTGGCCTTATGATGACACAGAGATGAAAATTCATCTTGCTCAGTCAGGCCTGACAGATATTACACTCGTGAATGAAAAAAAAAAAAAAAAAAAAAACAGCAGCACACACACATAAATACACACACATATGAACACATAGACACAGATGGAAGCAAAGATAAACACACACACACATCCCGAGCTCCCATCTAATCTCCTGAGCCCCCAGAGTTCCTGGCCTTGGGCCATTAGAATGGGCTAACAGAATACAAGGGGGGTGAGAAAGACAAAGCAAAGGAGGAATGGGGGGAGGCAGAGAGTTAGGGGGAGAGAGAGAGAGTGGCAGACAGAGAAACAGAGAGAGTAAGAGTGAGATGAGCAAAGGGATAGAGAAGGAGGTGGAGTACAGGCAGGAGACATGGAGACGGTGAGAGGGAGGGCGCTTGTCTTTGGGAAATGGAAATCCTTTACAATCTAAAGTGGTTTCCTCTCCCTTCCTTCCTCCATCCTGTGCTCTGTGCCCTCTCCCTCCCCCAGAGCTCCCACACTGCTAACTAGAAAACTGTCAGTGTATTTAACATTGTGCCCGCTACAAAGCAGAGGACTTTACAAAGAAAATCTTTATATTTTTATGGGTAACAAAGCAAACGTTTTACTTCCTTTGTTGACTGAATTGACAATTAGTTTAATAGTAATTCTCAGGATAATGCACTACACCTTAATATATTTTTCACACATTATTCCAAAGAGAAAGTCAACTTTTCAGAAACAGAGGTAAGTTCACTGAACGGGGCTCAAAAGGGTTTTAAGTGCTCTGGAATCAACACATTTCAGAACACGACAAAATCGTTTAGATGAAATAACAACAGGAAAATTGGGATCACAAGGTTTTCACATGACAACAGCAGTATGAAAACTGATCGAACATTATGCCTGCAAACTGCAAAGGAAGAAGATTTTATTTATTTACCTGTCTCTTTGTCTAGATCTCTTTCCTGTCTACAAAATCTTCCTGAAAAGAGGAGACTGTCTGCTAAATCATCAGTTTCAAAGGATCTCCTTCCTTTTCTGTCAGCCCCAGGTTATTTTTACCCCTTCCCTCCACCTCCCCATGCCTTCTCCCATCCATCCTTCCCTTTCCAAGAGAACTCTCTGTGCCAATTTGTACTCTCTTAGTCACGCTAAGCACCTATCTTGTCCCCACTGAATGCCTCTGCAATCAAACCAACACTTATCCCGTTGTAAGGCATTCTAATGGCCGACTGATAATGAAACTCCTTCATTGTAAGTTAACAACTGGCTAAGAGATGTATGAAGTCTACGTCACAAGCAGTGAATTTACTGATGAGGGCTGCAGCCTGTAATTATTGCCTATGTTGCTGAATTTGGTGGATTCTGTGCATTACAGTAAATAATAAGCATAAATTTATAGCTGGATGTACATCATGGGTTTGAATTTTGAAACAGTCTCTAATGGTTAATATTCATAAAGGCCTTGTCTGCAATATATCTAGAGCATAATGCCAGATAGAGTACTCCTACAGCACTATTCACTTGCAAACATGTACACATACACACCATGTTGTCGCTCACAAACATGCACACCTACTTTAAGTCTTCCTCCACTCAAAAATATGTTTTGCTTATTGTGACCTCAGTTAGATGTTTGACCTTCATTGTGCAGGATGATGAATGTGCAGAGTTTGACACTAGAAGACAGTTCTCACATCCATCTGCTGAGGAGGGAAAGTTTCTTTGTGCTGAGTTACAGGTGTGTACCTAAGAGCTTGATTTGTAACTTCACTAGTTTGCCAATTGTGGTCTAATATGCAACTTACACAAGTGTGACGTGGAAATTTGAAGCCACCAGTGCACATAAACTGAGAATTGACTTTTCAGTGAAGTAAGACACTTCTTGTGTCCAACAGTCAAACCTATCAAATTAAACATATTTGTACATTCATAGATTCTGGATTTTTCAATGAGGGCAAAGAAGAAGATCAAAGGACGAAGGACCATTGCAGACATAGAACAGATGGACAAAATTTACGCCATGCAGGCCCTCACAGCCACACAGATGCAGAGAGTATATTTTGGGCTTAAGGGTGGCATTATTTTAGATTTTTCTTATTGTCACCAAATCCCATGAAAAGACTAAAACCAACAATGCCTTTGTCTATCACTCAATACTTTCTGTAGCTCTCAGCCCAAACCCTCTTTTATTCCTACAGAAGATGTAAATCAGTCACAAATATAGTATAGTTTTATTTTTAAAAAAGGCTAGGTAATTGCCTCAAACTGCTGGGAACTGCAGTTTTTAGCAAATGACTAAAACAGGAATAAATAGTGCATTTGTCTGGGACTATTTTCAGTCATGGACTAATACACATTTGGCACTCAAGTGAGTATGGCAGCTGAATGTTGGATGTGGGATAGACTCAAAATAAACTAAACTGCCCATGTTCATTGTAACATAGGAACATGTCACCCAACAATGTGGCTCACTGAATTTCTTTTTGAATGGTTTATGGACAACAATGCTCGTTAGCACAGAAGAATCAGCCTTACTAGTCTTTGAATAAACAAACAATATTTGTTCATAGGATCGAGTCAGTGTAGGTTTTGGTCTTTTGATGGGATTTGTTGACAATAAGAAAAACAGAATATCACCAGCATAGCTTTTAAAGACATTTAATAGCAGGTTAAAGGTTTGCATTGGTAAAAATTGTAAGCATAGGGTGTAAATGGCCTTTTGAGATGCAATGTGATATCTTAGATAAAATAGATATGATTTCCCACTTTTAAATCACACTAAAGAAAAGTATGTAGCCATAATTGGCATACATGAACAATCCTGAACTGGAGCATTGAGGCACTACTGAAACAGATTTTTAAAACTCCATTTCAAGTAACACCAATGAAAAAATTTAATGAGTTGAGAAAATGGAAGAATAACTGATAATTATCACCGGGTTTATAGAATTTTCTGCCATCCCTTCGGCTATGCAGTAATGATGTCAAGACAGGCGTTTCAACATCCTTTCAAAGCTCAAAGCCATACTTGATTATGCGATGCCAAAGCAGGTACTGGAATGATGAAGTTATTAAAATGTATATAACTGGCCAATTAGAAAGATCCAAGATAATAAGTGAAGTAAAATATTATTCAGGGGAGTCTGAATGAAGTTTGGTTTTCCCATTACAATGTTAAAGCAGGCAGTAGTGCTGCTACTTAAAATATTTTATTCCAAGTAATCAAAGCAAATGAAGTCTTAGAATCCACATTTACATCTCTGCCATCAGTATCAATCAGACTGGGTTTTCCTACACTCTTACTATTGCAGCTGATATGTTGATTACATGGCATTCGTGCTGTTGTCCTAAACCATGTCAGTGTACCTCTGAGTACAGCCCTGGCAGATGAGCAGCAATCATGCTGAACACATGCTGTTGTGTGCCTCTTCAAAAGCAGACGACTACAATCATATTGATTAGTGCTTTGTTCAGACCACTCCAACAATCAAGCAGACCCTCATCAGAAGACACTTGAGTGAGCCTCATTCATCACAGAAACTATTTGAAACGCATTGTGGGCATTGTATGGTGTTCTCCGTTTTGATTTGGCCAGTGACAACAATGCCGACATCTTGCTTTCAAAAGCTGCTTTACATGAGTGCCATTAGGGTGCAATACTGAAATCATCATCATAGAGAAGTGAAACAAAATAAAGGCTCTCTGGCAGTGCATCATTTGGATAGATTAAAGTGTAAACTGTTGTGTTGTATACAGTGTAAAAACACACACCCACGCCACATAGCTTAACACACAACTCTATGGCAAACATATGGACTTTTTAAAAAATCCACTGTGGGTGGTTCAGGCGAGTTGAAGTCTTTTCTTAAAATATGACATCATATTGTCTGTTGACAGATATGTTCAGCTTGTTGTAAAAACCTTTGTGAAGTGATTAATTGGGGAAGGATTTATGAAAACAAAACCACTCCCCATGCCTTTGCTAGGCTTCAGGAATCACACTGGATGAAGTCAACCGATACTCACTCACCTTTGCATTGATTAGTATTCTTGTCCAGGATGGCCTTTGTTGACACAATCTTCCCATATCTGTAAAAGCAACAACATATTCCGATTAGCTATTGAATCAGTATTGTTATTATTAACAGCTGAAGCATAATTGGTTGTTCTTTAAGTATAATGCACATGAATTTTAGCCATGCTAGCAGCATGGTTCAAGGGGATAGCAAAGACGTTCTGTTGGTCTGCCGGTCGTCTAGTCCACCACTACAGACTGAAATATCACAGCTATTGGACGGACTGCCATGATTCATGGTCCCCAAACAACTATTGACTGAAAGACATGACTTTTCATCTAGCGCCGTCATGAGGTTCACATTTGTGGTTTTGAGTGAAATGTCTCGACAACTATTAGATTGCTATGAAACTTTGTATAGACATTAATGTATCCCTAAGGATGAATTGTAATGACTTTGGTGATCCCTTAACTTTTCTTCTAGAGGTTTACACACAAATACCTGAAAAACTAATGACATCCCCATCAGTCTTTAATGCTAATTAGTAGATACTAGCGTACTAACACTAGATTAAGATGGTGAACATGGTAAACAGTATACCTGCTAAACATCAGCATTATCATTGTGAGCATGCTGCCATGATAGCATTAGCATTTAGCTCAAAGCACAACTGTAGAGCTGAACAGTCTCTAAATTCAAGAAATGCTGCCTCCACAGAAAAAATATTTTTAGGTGCAACTGTTAAGATATTTTCGCACAGCTTGAGTCTAAGAAGATCAAATTAAATAAAAATGACACACAAGATCAAGCAAAGTCTGTGAAAGACTGCACCTTATCACAGTAGATTTTTCTATCTACACTTCTGTCTATCCATTCTGTGCTTATGTGTCTCAAATCCCACCTTCGGCCCTCAGATCACAGACAATTCTGTCTCTCATAAATGATAATAACATCTGTATGGCACCCAACCCTGCTAGCCTACGAGAGGGACAGAATACCACCATACCTCTTTCTATCATTTCTCTCCATCAACTTTTAATGTCTGTTGCTCGTTCAGCTACCTCACTTTCCTATGTTTGACACCTCTGCCTCTTTCTTTGTCTTCTTCCCTTATTTTCCCCTCCATCCCACTTCCATTCTCCAGCTCTCTGTTCTCAGAAAGAAGTTAATAATGTTTCTTATCAGCTCAGTCTTTCAGTGTTCCTGAAAAGAGAGGAGCGAGAAAGAGAGAGAGAAAACCGGGAAAGAGGCAGAGAAGGTATGAGGGAGGGGCACAGAAGAGACGAAAACAGCGACAGAGAGGAGGAGAGAGGGAGAAAGGGACTGATACAGAATGCTTGGATCGCTGAGATCACTTCCTGGCTCTGTGGATGAGACTTTTTAATTAATGTTTTACATTAAGCCACATTCACACCAAATCTGGCGATGCGGGAAAAACAGCAGTCTTCCCATTAATTTGAATGAGGGTAGTGCGTTTGGGCTGCAGGAGTGGGGACCGCATGGGGTTCAGCAAAAAACAAAAACACAGCCTGACGTCACGCTGCGGCGGCCAATCACATAAGCCGGCAATCAGACCAAAGATGCCCATGGGAAGAAGAACCTTGTTTACTTGTTAACTTTGTTGTCAGCTTCCCAACTCATTTTATAAAAGATGAGAGAAGAGGAAAGAGAGAGAGCAAGCGAGCTGAGAGCACGAGAGGGAGAAAGAGAGAGAGAGAGAGAGAGCAACGGTGGATGAGCGAGCTAGAGAGTGAAAGTAGAGAGGGAGCGGCGGTAACGAGAACAAATTATTTTCTGATTGTTTTGCGGCGGTTACATTCTAAAGCACAAATAAAAAACACCTCCACAAAACCTTGTGGGAAGGTGTCACATTGCCGGATGTGGTGTGAATTACACTGCTGCACAATGACTGACTGGCTGGCTGAGTAACTATCAAACAGACTGACAGACTGACAAACTGGCTGTCTGGCTAGCTGACTGGCTGATGGCTCCAGGTGAGGGAATGGAAGTATATTCCCACTCCTCTTTTAGAGAAAAGGAAGAGAGCCAGACAACAAGGAGGGAGGCAGAAACGATAGCGAAACCAGGGGAAGATACACTGCGGGAGGTTACGAGCGGAGAGGGCAAAAAAAGCAGAAGGGGGAGACCGACTCAGAGGAATGAGAAATAGATGAGGAAAGGGAGAGCAGTCAGTCAAAAGATAAAAAGAGACACTGAAGGCAAGGAGGAAGCGAGGTAGTCAGGGAGCGATGGAGAGATAGTAAGAGGTGTTTAATAAAGAAGAGATCATTTAGTTGTCACCATCAGGAGAGTCTCTGTCAGCCATCTGCTTCTGTCAGTGAGAAGAAAAGAACAGAGACTAGCTCGCCTGACAGCCTCACATCAAACTCTATTGGGACAGGAGACTTAAGAAATAAAGACAGAAAAAAAGGTTTTAAAAGGCTGCTATCACACGCAACACGACAGCTGAGCAGCTTATGATCTTGAAATTGGTAGAGAGAAAATCACAGCTTTTTTGTGCAAGTCAGAAATCAAACAATCCAACAATGCTCAATTTTCACGCATTTTCCTGTGACTTAAGATATTTTTAGGGTTTTTACAAATCCACTGACTCTGAAAGGCTGAAATCAAATCTGATGTTTGTCCGGGTGTTTTTGACGAAGTCATGGCTGGTGGTAAACAAGGTCTTTGGCCTGCGGTTTGGGGAGCAATCCAATGGCTGCAGACGTGGAAAAAAACAAGGCAGGACTAATCGCCCACACATATACGCAGAGACAAACACAAATACAGACACGCTCTCAAGGCAACATCACAGATCAAAAACACCAAAGCAGTAATCACACACATTACACATACCATCTGGCAATACCCGGCACTTTGTGGACTTCTGCCTCTGTGTGATTCAAACTTAGTGTGTGTGTGTATTAACACCTACAATACCATACAAGCATTTGTGTGGGTGTGATTTCTTGCGTGAGTGTGTGTATGTATTTGTAGGGTGATTATGAATGCATGACAAAGATCTCATGCACCATCATTGTTTTGGCAGGTTGTTTTTCCTGGCAGAAAAGTGAAACATTTCCAGGCTGAGTGTATGTGCATGTATGTGTGTGTGTGTGTGTGTGTGTGTGTGTGTGTAAAAGAAACAGCGCAAGCATAAAAGAGAGAAAGACATACCTGGCTTGACACAATACAGTTGTCTATTTTCACAAAGTGGAAAACAAATGCAACGTATAATAAATCTGCGGCTGTGTGTGTGTTATCGTCAGATCAATGTGCGTGACGTACAAGTGTAAATCCACCTGTTCCCGCTCTCCAAACAAAACATTCAAACTAAAAAAGAAAAGAAAAGGAGTGGAGAGGAGAAGTGAGGAGAGGTGAGGTGAGTAGAACAAAGGAGAGGGGAGGGGAGGGGAGGAGAGAGGAGAGCTGAACAACACTGCACCATCCAAAATTATGTCTCACACTGGACTTGATTCAATGGTAAAATTGCATTTGATCCCGGCAGCAACAATAATCTGCTATTGTGGGGAAGAAAGTATTGATAATAGATCGAATGAAGTGAGGAAGTAGAAGAACGGGTGGAATAAGAGGACAAGAAAGTGCAGAATGTCCTGGTCTGTGTTCAAGTCCCAGCTGGAACCCTTTCATTGATTCCAGTAGAAGCCTGGAGCTAGTTGAAATAACATCGACCTGCACTTGACCCAATGGCAGTGACACATGAGACAATCATAAAACTATTCAAATACTTAAAACATACCAACAAAGGACGAGAAGGAGCCAGATGTTCAGGGTTAGCCATTACTTTCCATTGTGGCAAAGAAACAGTGAGTGAAAAGGCTCTGAAAGGAATCTGAGCATGTATTTTGTTTCATCATAACTAAAGAGTCCATGATGAGAGTGAAGTGTGAAGCAACAGTGCAGCAATTTTCCAACAAGTATGACAAGTATGAAGTGATCCAAACCACAGCTACATCTGTAACTTAACATTTTTTCAGAGCTCCTTGACATATACGAGGGAAATTTCCAAAGACAGTACAGTGTTTTGTCTTATTGTAGATTAAGTTGTGACATTTGAGTGAAATTTTCTTCCCAAGTTGATTCCCAATTTATTTCTTCCTGGTCCACCATACTAACATGTCAATGGAAAGACATGCCTTGACATGAATACGCCCGGGGCAGCATGTATTAACACAAAGTAAATGTTTTCACCAAAGCGAAATATTAATTTATGAAGTGTGTCTGAAACAAACACACAGGCACACTCCTACAACGTCTGTATAGTTGGTACATTGGCTCAGGGGTCAAATTTGGCAAAAGTTCACTTTGCTTTCTGTCTGAACTCACATCTTCTATAGAGGATTTGATTAAATACTGTAAATGCTGTATATTTGTAATTACTGAGAGTGGGGCAACAACTAATTATTATCTTCATTTTCAATTTCTAATCTAATCTATTTAATAATTAAGTTTGTATTAAACGGTCCACTCTATCAAAAGTCAAACAATACTCATCACAAGTTCCCAAAGCCCAAGATAACATCTTCCGATTGTTTATGTGCAACCAACAGTCCAAAACCTAAGCTACGTATTCTTTAATTTGATGCATGATTGAATTTTCACTTGATAAATGACTTAAAAATGATAAATGCATACATGTAAATGTAACTGATTACTTAATCAATTAACAGTTTATTTATAATCTCCCTGCCGACTAATCAAAGACATGTTTCAGCACTAACTGCGAAAACAATAAAAAGTTGGCTTTACTTTATTGGGGCTGTGTGCAAAATGTAATTTTTATAACCTAAATCCCACAGATTTTGTCCCATTATTTTTATTTTGTCCCATTATCTTTACCCTTCTCCTGCAAAGGTACTCACCTTACTACTTTTTGTCAAAACGGTGTCTTTGTATTGTAAGTTATAAGGTACTCACCAGGACTGGCTGGCTAACCTAAGATTCTCTATTTTCTTTGGCTTCAGAGAAATGCTACAAAGCCCCACAACACAGTACTTAGCCAGAGACGAATGCCTTTTCACAGCATCAGTTGAGGTTTGGTTGGTGGGGGGTGTGCCTGACAGACTGACTTTTGCTGTGACAATCCTTTCAGGACAAGCTATGTTTCTTCTTCAACACATGGAAACTCCTTAGAATCCATGTCAAAGCCATGTTTTGATTTCTTTTTCCACCAAGAAAGGCGATACACAAAGAACAGTAAGGCCACTGAAATTGACAGTGTTTATACCAGACTGTCGAGATTTAGGAAGGAACGTCAATACGAAACTGAGCACACCCAATTTTGGCAGGCTTGGCAAAATCTGTGTGCAGTCTGACTGTGTGTGTTTGTGTGAAGTGTTAATGACATTCCTCAGGGCCCTCACAGCATCAGATCTGTGTTTTCTTTCCCTTGTGGAACACCGTCAGCCTATGGATGCTCACTGTTTGATGTCTACTGAACCACAGTTCCCACCCACACCCACACAAACACACAAACACACAGACATCATCTCTACATCTCGCCATGATGTCTGTCAGTGTATATATACATTATGTATATGTGGACTGTCTGTGTGCTGTGTGTCTGTGTCTGTGCGTATGTGTGTGTGTGTGTGTGTGTGTGTGTGTGTATAGACGCACACACAGGTTGGTCTCTGTGTGTGGTGTCTCCTAATTGGGCATCCGATACAGCTGTCTTGTCTCTTGCATTTCCCTCATTTTTCCCTCTCTCTGCCAGTTAGACTCAAACAGACAAACACAGAGGGAGGACTGAGACAGCGCAGTGCTTCAAAAGTCTCTGAATCCATTCCCCATATGTAGTTTAACGTCTTCAGGCGCTATAAAGAAATGAAATCTTGGAGTATTTCCATGATGAAAAGGCAATGTGCTGTGAATTGAGAAGATGGCTCGATGTCACTGAAACATTAACTTGATCTGCCAAAAGGGCTTTCCATGAAGTTAAAATCAGTAGCTACAAGGCACTCTGGCTAGATGGTGCATTCAGGAGGTGGTATTATAACAGTAAAGAAGGTAAACACCTGTATAAACACAAATTTGTGGTCATTATAAAGCAACAATTGCAAGTACAAACAAAAGCTAGAAGAAGAATTAGCTGATGTTTTCCTTTTCTTTTCTTATCCTTATTTTCCGTTTATTCGATAATACTATGGGGTACAGTGTGAACCTTTGCTATAAAGATTTATGTCAGACCAAATATTTGAGTCTACTCTGTTTTTCAAATACAGTGCTGGGTAAATTGAGTTTAGATGAGTTTAATCTCCACTACATCCCTGGCTGCAAATCTTCAGCGAAGATAAGCCCAATACTTTCTCAATTCAGGATCTGAAATATAGGAAATATAATTATTGTGAAATTCGATGTGAGAAGAGTGTGTGTTAGCAACAGAAGACTGTTGCTGTATAACAATGAACCCTGTTGACAATGATGTAGTATGTTATTGCTAAAGCTCAATTCGATAATTGGTCTGACACTTTCCAGTTAATCTGAAACATCAAGACCAGTAGTGAAGATAAATAATGATGATCAAATAATAATGTAAAATTTGATTTTATTTAATAAAATGATATAATACTAACATAATGCTCTTAAGCATAAAAATATCTGACTATGGCTTGGAATAATAAGACCTACAGTTTTAATACAGCACAGTACCAAACTACACTGTTTACAGTAATTGTGTCATTGTTTGCTATCCTGTCAAAAAATAGATTTGTTTTGATTCATTGTCCATTCTAGCATTTTTTGATAATTTTCAAATCACAAGATGTGTGTCATTCCATAGAGGAAAATGGCTTTTATTTAATAAAAAAGTATTAAGAAATATTTCTTAAAATAATTCTTGCTCATAAAATAGTAAGATGATTAAAGATGGAATCTGTCATGGAAGTATTGAGTAATACTTTTCAGGACAAAAACATATTTCTGGGGTTTAGGTTTCATACCGATCGGGTGCCTCCTCAAGCATATTCATATGAAGCTTTTCAAATTTCCATGAGCCATCCTGCAGGTTCTAGAGATTTCAGCTGTTCAGCTGCTGATGATTAACGAGAGATTGTGAACTCATTCAATGTTTTATATTCTTCTATATTTCTCCATTGAGTGGCTACAAAGCTTGTCTGTCCTCATTCAACCCTTCCATAATGAAACAGTGACCACCTATAGATAGATAGATAGATAGATAGATAGATAGATAGATAGATAGATAGATAGATAGATAGATAGATAGATAGGAGAACTGAATCAGTGGCAAGCGTGAGAAAGACACAGAAAGACAACAAGTGTGAGTGAAACTGAGCGAGTGAGAGAGAAATTGCCCTTGTGCTCCGCTTTAGATTCCGCTCACGTTCCGCTCTGTCCCCAGACGTTAAAAGTGTGTCCATAGTTTGGGCGACCGGGGGAGTGATTGGAAATGTCAGCTGACAACAGCACTTTTCACTGACACTCTGAGAACTGGCACAGAGACAGAGGAAGAATGAGGGAGGGGGGAGGGAAAGAGGGAGGGGGACAGAGAGAGGGATGGAAGGAGGAAATGAGTATGATGACAGAATGGGAAGGGAGAGGATGGTACTGGTAGGCGGGCTGGCACACAAAGAAGCCACGCTTGGTAACAATAAGGATGAGGATGACATTGAGTTGAAAGAGTGTGTGTGTGTATATGTGTGTGCGTCAGCGGCAAAGGACTGTCCTTTCGTTATTCATTTAAACTGTCTGCATGAATGAAATGCCTGTTCGCGTATGTGCGCGTATGTGTGTGAGTGTGCATGCGGCGGTGCTCGTTTTAATGTGTCATCTGCATTTATGCGCGTTTTTTCGCTGTGAGTGTGTTTGCAGCAGAGCACACGCGTGCACGCATGTCATGTCAGTGAGTGACAGGAAACTGCCACTCAGTCTATTTCCAAAAGCCGCAGAGAGTTGAAAACCCAAGGCTAAGACTGCTGCCCAACTGCACACACAGTCCCCCCCCCTTCCCCAACACTGACCTTTCCTAAATGTTACTGGCCACTTGGCACACTGACTGGGCCTCTAATGAAACTTCTATTGGCCCCCATTTTTCACCCTGTTTCTCCAGAACGCCTCCAGGGCTAAAGCTGAAATACAACAGGCTTGAACTGCAGAAGGGCAAAGTATGGTGTGTGCATGTGTGTGTGTGTGTTATAGTCTCCACAATTTATTTCTATCTGCCTTTTTCTTTATCCCAAAATCAATTAGAAATGTTGGTGAGATCATTTAAAGCTCTTACCTACAGAATATTAAGCTCAATATATCATTCTCCAATTACATTTCATAATATCATGTATTAGCTGTAGGCAAACAAGACCCTCTGCAGGAAACTTGGTTTATCTTTTGCATTACATCCTGTGTTGACTCTGTTCACATGGGCGTGATTTGGAACGAAATGTGAAGGATCGACTTTTGTCATGAAGGAAGACAACAGGAAGAGAAGTGGCAAACTCCATTGAGTGAAGTCCGGCTCTCAGCTTTCACCCGTCAACTGTGATGTTGTGGCTGACGTTACTACAGGAAAACCACATCATTCACTAATGTACTATTAAGAGGAAGAGATCAGAACATTCAGTTGTTGTGAGGGTTAGCAATCTTCCAGTTTCACATTGGCCTGTAAAACCAGTAAACCTATAAAACTGTTTTCCCAGCTGTTACTAGGGAAGGTTGTTACCAAGTCTCAATCAAGTGTTTCCACCCACAATTCCAATCCAAAAAAAAGTTATTTAATACTAGCCATTTATATTTTTCTAAAGTGAGTAAAAGTAATACGGTTTGGGTAAGATCTGTTTTCAAACGAAAAACTACAACAGTATTGAGAAAAATAAAAACAACCGACATCACAGCTTGTGATGCTTTTTCAGTTTTTCTGAAAATATACAGTCAGTTCCATTTTGTAAACAATAAAACCACAGAACATCCTGACCCTCGTCCACATCCCGTTTGCAGCCGGTATGATGGGGCACATTAGAGGAACAACTCTTTGTAGTGTTTTAACAGAGAGCAATGTGACATTTACAATGCAAACTGTATATGACAAGTGATGCTGCAAGAGCAAAATGGGTTCAAAACATTGAAAAAAAAAATCTCTGCACACCATAAAGTCTGACAGGTATGCTGGGGGAAAGCACAACTTGAGTAGAGATGGAGGAACTCCTGCACATTGTCTCACTTACTACTGGTTTTATTTATGATGTTTCATTGTTTTATATGGAACTGTGATGCTTGTCTATGCGGAGTTTTTTCATTTTCATTCAAGGTGCATATGAGTTAAAATAAACAAAAGACCAGAATTTGTTCAGACTTAACATAAGGACTAGTGAACAATAACACAATACTGATTTTGCAGATCAGCCAGGAACATTTTTATTTAAATATATCGAGGAGTGTCAAATCATCGTTGCAGTAAAATAGTTGATTGCCAAAGTCATTATATTTCAAATTCTACTTGTATCAATTGGTAGCTTTATCTTTGGCTGCAATGCAATTACATTTCAATTCAGCCTAATTTTACTGGCATTACCGTGGAATGAGAGAAGTGACCTCCCATGCTGTATATTATTGTTATTTTAACAAGAAATGTTTGGAACTGTTGGTGAATTTATTAAAGATGGAGGAGTTTATATCTTCTGCTAAAGGGTACAAGGATGTGTGTCTTTTCTTGAGTGTGTTTGTGTGTGTTTGTGTATGTGTGTGTGTGTGTGTGTGTGTGTGTGTGTGTGTAGATGACTGGGGGCAAAAGGGAACGGATGGGTTAGGCCCAGCTGGGTTGTGTTTTTTCCTCTGCGGAAGCACAGAGGAGGAACACAGAGGTCAAGAGCAAACTGTTGATACTCATTATAAGCTGCTGTTGGACTCACGCAAAACTAATTACCACAAGCTGAAGTGAACTGAGCAGGAATGAACTGAACTCAACTGCACTGAAGGATGCTGTTTAACTCATTTGCAGAGCAAGAACAAGGTCAGGTTAAGTTGAACAAGACAGAATAGAATCAAATAGAATAGAACTCACGGCTGGCAGAGTTTGATGAGATCCTGGTCGGTGGTGGCGGGCGGCAGGCCTCTGATGTACAGGTTGGTCTTACTAAGCTGCTCCACTAGCCCTCCTCCCTGACCTCCTCCACCACCTCCACCTCCACCTCCTCCTCCTGTGGTGCCGGGGCTGGGCGGAGCCATGGGTGGAGGGGGAGGAGCATAGGACTGCTGTAAAGAGCGAGAGAGAAGAAGGTTACTTCAGGTCGGAATGAAATAAAATACATGACTTGCATGCGAAATTTTGTGCCATAAGAATTGCCATTTTAATTATGTCCAAAACAAGTTATTTTCATTTTTCTTGTATTTCAACACTGAAATCTCATTACTTTCACTTCCTACAGAACATATATTTCATGATCAGCCTAACGATGTAAAAAAGTACCAACATATTTTTTAAATCTGCCTCTCAGTGCCAACAATCAAAACATCTTCTCTCTAACGAACTCGCATTCATTTGAATAATCTCTTCCTGCATCAAGTTCCACCCCAATATCTTGATTCAACAGGAAGTGCATCAAATTAAGGATGCAGGATGTGTGTAAATAGTGGTGCTCATTATAATCATGGTACAGAGTGTTGCGACAGGAACTTGTATCAATGCCAATAACTGGCAATACCTTCTGCAGCTTCATTTAGTGTTAATGACCATGCAATGACTGATTTGTCAATTAGTGTCATCATCATTGCTAGAGTCACCTGCTTTAAGTTGCAGTATTTCTGTGCTTTGAAACAAGAAATGTCTCACACTGTTTGGAGCTTTGTTAAATATGGAGACTTTCACAGAATTTCAATGGACAAAAGACTTTAAATGTGTATCATTTAGTCAGTTAGTCAAAAACGAAATCTCAAAATGTGATCATTTAACTTGATTTCCCTTTGATCCATTAGATCATCTTGAAACAGATGACATTTTCTTGATACAAGTGATCTTCCTACTTCAAGGTGCTGTGAACTATTTCAAGAAAATCGTTAACGCTCACAAGACTGCTTTGACACATCTACAGTTTTTCTGTCTGTGTTACTCTAAGTTTCTGTCTAGCTTCCTGTTATGGGTGCAAAAGCCAGGCTATCCAGTGTTTAATCCAGGCTGAGGCCCTTTACCATCTCTACCTTACTTGAATATATAATCAGCTGTTCAATAACATATCACAATACTGACTACGTGACTTAATATGGTGACAATTTCTGGCACTGCAAGAATTTGGAGTGTTTGGAACTGATGGGTTCAGAGTGTACGCCGATCCCTGCCTGCCTTTTGCCTTAGGCAAACTATTAGGTGAAGTTTGGAGGAAGTAAACATGCTTGATGGCTCATATGGCAACAGCGTTCAGAACACTCTGTCTGCTGCCTTGATGTTTGGAGCAAATCAGCCACACTGGCTCGACAAGAAGTCTGGTTTCAGCGCCGGTTTCACTGTTGGGAACTGGATGGACAACACATCCTCATAAAAAAATGACAGTATGGGTCTAAAATTCAGGCCGGCAAAAATTGTTATGTTTATGCCATCTAGCTGCCGTGGTAATGCACTCTGGCTTTCTAAAACCGTTATAAATCACTGTTAAAAAATAATGATGTTTTATGGTATGACAATGCTGTGGATAAGGTCTGGTTTTGCACAAAACCCACTTGGTTAGGGTTAGGGAAAGATCATGCTTTGGGTTAAAATTATCACCTGAAACGTGGTTTAAACTTCCTTAAAGTTACGCAACCATTGTCATCATAGCAACAGTAAACATCACAATGTTGGGGTTTTAAAAAAAAAAAAAAAAAAGTCCTGACTCACAGTTGGAAACATGACACATTTGGAGACTGGAAGCAAAAGTAGCAAAGTCCACTATCTACCAAGCCATCCACCTAACCCTCCTCCTCCTAGCAAGGCAAAATAATCTATCAAATCACCTTATCAAGTCACCTTAAATTGTAATCATCTGAAATATCTCACTTCCCCAGGTCATAATTAACACCTGTCGCTAGATAGCATAAATGTAACTATAGGTTGTTTTGGCCTACCTGAGTTTTAGACCTATACTGTTGTTTTCCTTCTATGAGGACGGGCTGGGATGGAACAAGTTCAAGAATTTGCTGCAGTTTGAGATGATCACAGGCCAGTTTCACTATGTGCTATGATGACAAGTCAGAGAGACAGGAAAACAAAGTGGATAGAACAGTGAGGTGAGACAGGAAGTGTGTATTTCTTTGTGCTTGAGTATTTGGCTGTGTGTGTGTGTGTGCATGTGTGTGTGTGTTTGTGATAATGACAGGTTGTCACCGCACAGCAATGTGGAGCCCGAGCCAGCTCTGATATTAATCCATTACCTCAACTGGCACACAATTTCTAATACACACACACACACACACACACACACACACATGCACACACACACACTGGCAGTTGAGAAAGACAGCGCTAACAGGATTCAACACATACAGCAGCCATGTAGCAGTAAAAGGAGATGGTGCCTGTGGAGCAGTGTCATTTACAGGCCAGTGCCTTACACTAACAGCCCACAATGAGTCTATACTCTTCAGCAAAAACATGACAAAGTACGGAGATGAAATAAGGCTTCACTGGATAATAACTCATTTTAATGGCTGTGACAAACACTACTCTATATTGCAAGTGTCTCCTAAAACCCTTACATTTGCAGTTTGGTATTTTTCTCCAGAATATCTCCCAATACTGTGTTCACACAAAGGAGAAAAATGTGTCTTTGGGTCCATGAGCTGCTGACAATGCAAATTGTAAGAAAAATGCATAAAAGACAATTGACTGAATTTAGTCAATTAGTTGACAGGAAGGTAAATGCCAGTTATTTACATCAATTATCAAGCAAAAGTGTCACACATTTTGCTGCTTCCAGCCTCTCAAATGTGAGGATTTGCTGCTATTCTCTGTTTGTTGATTGGACAAAACGAGCAATTTGAAGATGTCACCTGAGCTCTGGGAAATATTTTAGCATTTTTGACTGTTTACTGACATTTTATAGACTAAAGGTTTAATCGATAATGAAAAAAATCACTAGTTGTAGCCCTAAACATCACTAGTACAAACAATACTAAATTCTCCAATTATGAGGAATCATATGCCATATGTTTCTGCAGGACACCTCCTAAAGATACAAATTGCAATGTGTCAACATGATACTGTAAAAAGTGATAACAAAAGGCTAACTCTCTATCTTGAAACAGAATTCTTATTAAAGACAGATTTTCAGCTTCAGCTACAAAACAGACACACTGAGCAAAGCATCAAACTTCTCCAGAGGAACTGCACAGTGCCCAGCAGTGTGTAACTTGTACTGAGAAGTATGTGTGTTTGCATGTGGCGTCTGTGATCATGATAATGAAAACCTCACCGCTTCAAAGCCTGAACTATGTTGAGGGCTGATTCGATAGGAGCCCTTTAACAAAGGGTTTGTTTACTGGCCATCTCTGAAAGATAACATGGATACACGTTTGATGTGACAGACACAAATAAAAGACCCCAGGCTTCATCTGAAAGAGACATATCACCTGGATAAAAGCCATAACATGCTTAAGATAAGACATATTGTGCACATGGCATGCTTGCACACACAATGTTGGCACATGCAATGTATATATATAAATATATATATATATATATATGTATACACACACAAACATAACAAGGCAGGCAGCATTTATTCACACACACACACACACACACATACACATGCACACACACAGCTAGCCTTACCTATGTACATTCATTTCATTCCAACATGATCTGGAGCAGAAAAGAGTCTTTCTTCACATACACATATAAACACTCAGATGTCCAGGTATGCACAAATGTACAAAATCTCTCCCCTTCCTCTCACTCGCTTACACAACACACACACACACCTGATCAAAGGCCTTGCCCAGGGAACCTCTTTCAGCCAATTTGTGCAGCTGTCAGGGTCGGGCTGATAGTGAGCTGTGTATGTAATATGTCAGAGACTGTGATAGGGAAATCCTTTGAAACATTATAATCTCTCTCTCTCTCTCTCTCTCTGTGGCATCCCTGCTTTCTCCTCTCTTCTCCCTCTCTCGCTCACTGTCAAATTCGACTCCACCATCGCTCTATCTCTTGCTCTTTTCACCTCCATCCTTCCACTTCCCACATACTCGCTCTGTATTTCTTCCTCCCTCACTCCCAGCCTCCTCTCTTTATCCCTGTTTCTCTCTTGAAGGATTACTCTGCAGTCGGAGTGTGTGGACTGAAGGCTGCCTCTCAGCTGGTATTGTTGACACACTTAGTACAGTGGAGCAGCTCTCGCAGTGGGGAAAAGGCTCAGAGGCAGTGACACAAACTGTCACACAAAGCAAACACAGTCACCGGGTTTTCGAGGATTTCATGCACGGCTGAGCATGTGAACAGTAACACACTGCATAAGATTGCTGCATGGTGTCATATATGTGCACAATGTGTCTACCTGATGAGCATATATTTGACTAGATAGGGAATTGCAAAGACGGCTGAGAGCAGAAGAAAACAATTTAAGTTTCTTATTCTCAAGACGCTACCAAATGTATACAGCACACATTTAAATATTCAGTCAATTTCTTGCAATAAACTACAACACAGCTGTCATAGCCTCATTTGCATCACTTAAAACTGGTATAAAAAGGTCTGTTGGTCTGCGTGTATTGCATTTTTTGTGTTTTACCGTTGCCTTAAGACTTAATGGATATACTGTATGTACATATGGGTGACAATTTAAAGGAAAAAACTGAATAAATGAAGGAAAACAACAAATGCAGATGTTTCCATATACTTGTAGAATCAATGCCAAGTTGCACTGAAGCTCTTCTGGCAGCTTGTGGTGACCCAAAACCTTACTAAAACATTCTTTGTAGATTTCTTCCCTTTAATTTGTCACCAATCTGTATATCTACAGTATGTACTGTATTTGTGTCGAATCCAACAAACATTTCATGTCTACTTCTTGGAAACAATTGCTTTGCTTTGTTCTCATTTTATTTAAGGTCTAGTCACGCAATTTATCTGTGTCTTTGCAAAATATGTGGCGCTAGAAGTTTATACTCTGACAGACGAGGGTTCAATAAGAGAGGGTGCTAGCAAACTACGATAGCTTCCTCCACTTGGGACTATTTGGCTACAGTTTGCTATTGGCCAAAGACACAAACTTTTGTTCATCAAAGTTGAACTTGACAGGAAAATTTTGTGCAGATTTACTTCACCCCCATGTGTGAATCCACTGATTCACCACTTAACATGCTGATATGACTAAGCCTTTACTCTGACCATCCATACATCATTCAGCCTACCCTATGAACTCTGCTCTTCCTCTCTAACCATCCACTGCTAAGTACATAGTAGTACACATAATACACACTCTGCAACTAAGCACACACACACTTGCGACTACGGTCTATAGATAGCCCTCTTGTCCCTTAAGAGTTGTCTTCTTTCCAAACAATGTGTTGGTCCTGGAAAGCTCTGACATGGGTTTCAACTGAACCCTCACACACTGACACATACAAACACAGCTCAGTTCTTTCCAGAGTTCCGGTAAAAGTACACTGACCTCTCTGAGGTCAGATTTCCCCTGCTTATTTTCAGCAAAAACAATCTCCCTTCCTGCATACTGGGCCTCTGTGTGTGTGTGCGTGTGTCAGTGTGTTGCTATTGTATCTATGCACATTGATCTTCATTTGAGCACGACAGAGATGCAGAGATAAAAGACAGACAGCAAGTGAAAGACAGAAACAGGGCTTGAGAGATTACAGTAATAGCAACAATGAGTCCATTCATCTACTCCGCTCTACACATTTTAACAAGGCATCTCTGGCAATATGCTCCGTCGTGTGCATTTAGTATGATGTAACACACTTTCTCACTGCTGTAGGCGTGTATGTGAAGGCATTTACGCACATTCTTTTCAAGGATCGAACTTTGCTGCTTTCAGTGGGAGTCCACTATAGTAGGAAGGGTGGAGAGACTAAGTGACGGTATAGAGAGAAGAGGGAGAGTGGAGGAAAAGAGGTTAGAGAGCCCTAGAAAAAGGTGGACTTTAGGTGAATGGTAGGAAGGAAGGGATAAAAAAATGGATAAAAGAGAAAGCAAAAGAGAAAAGAATAGAGAGATGGTGAAAGAGGGATGGAGCATCAAGTGAGAAAGGATAGGGGGGACATGGGAGAAAGGAAAGAGGGGGACATGGGAGAGAGGGCTGTTCCGGCCTCTTCTGATGCTTCCTGAAACACAGAGGAAAGAATGCTGGCTATTTTTGGGTCCAGCACTGAGATTCTCTCTTACTCTCTGTGTCTCTAAACACAGCAGCGGAAGGGTTTAAGGAAGAGCTTATGAATACATCAGAATGGAAACACAGCTCCCAATATACCGTCCCCTGTTTGGAGATTACACAAGCAGTTAAATTCTGTGCTCTGAGCTTTGACTACTGCTTCTGTCGGAAACCTTGAAAAGACAAACAAATCATCGTCCAGGCCTTGTTTGACTGGAAGATGTGGCTTCACGGTGTTGCGATCAAGAGGAAAGAAATACTTTAAATAATTGAAATAAAAGAGAAAAAAAAGATAAATTTATATTTGGAGGAACAGAGGAGACTGCAGCAGTGTAGAAGGTTCAGTTAATGCTGCGTACAGGTATAAATAGCCTTCTTGGAGACAAGCCTAATGATATCCAATACAGGATACTTACAGGTTTCCAAGTGTCAAATTGAGGAATGTGTAGGCTAGAGGTATAGCCTGTGATTAGTCTGGAGAGTAAATGATATGTCTGGGGAAATCACACCTGTGGGTTATTTAATAAAATCATTTCAAAGTCCAGGTCCATGAATAGCTCTGAATTCTGGGAAAAGGATTTGCATTTCTATGAGTTTGTCCTTACATGAAGTGCACTATAAATAATAAAGGGTGTAATAGTTAAGGCAATCATGCAGTGTCAGCATTTTTCATTAAGTTAAATATATGGCGTTTACAGACATCCTTTTCCTGCTAGTTAAGATGAAACACCAGAACAAATTCAGAGTTAAAACATACACGGAGTCTTTGTAATTGGGGTTATTTGTCACCGGACAGACCAGACACTATATTTTACATGGGTAATACTAGATTTAACTATACCCTTGGGCTAATATGGTCATGAGTATAATTATTGCAAATTAAGGCTGTTTAAGATTTTCAAGACCTGCAGAGAGCAGAAATAACTGGATATCATGTTTTACCAGGGTGTCTGCAAGTTTCATCAGCCTAGATTTAAGATCGAAGGTCAATCAGAATGGATGGAAAAAAAGATCAGTTTAATTTAAAAATGTAGAGAGTGAAAGTAACTATCAGAATATAGTCTGCATGACCTATTTAACTTCTTACCAGAAAAACAGTGCAGCAGGAAACTGCAACATTTACATTCTTTTTATAACAAAAATGTACTTTAATACACTTAATTTTACTGTTTTTTAAAATATACAAAAGGAGAAAAAGAAAAAAAAATACTTCTGGTAAAATTGCTCATCTATATTTTGACCAAATGTTTCCCATGTCTCACATAATAAAAACCCATTCTGTCAGTGCAGAGCTCTTCCAGAAATAAAGGTTTTGTTCCTGCATTTTAAGTAGTGGTGCTATAAAGCCACTTACCCTAAAACTGATGTCTCATTCTGCCTTCTTGTGCTTTCTGCCTACATTTCACTTTACTTTCATTCTCTCTAGTATCTTGTTTATCCCTCACCTCTCCCCTAATTTCCTCTCCTCTCTCATCACCCTCCCAGTCCCCTTCCCAAACGACTCCTTCCCTGTTTCTCTCTGTCTCCTCAGAAGATCAGGTCGTCTAGGTTGCTTCCCAGTGGACCACCATGTTCCAACCGTCTACCTCTATCTCTCTTGTTAACATCAGCAACAACAGCATCAACAACACTTGGGCTGTCATAAACAAGCTGCACAAACATCCCAGGGGGACATCCAGTATGGGCTTGGTGCTGACTGACTTAGTGGGAGATAAGGAGATGATGGAGAGCGACTGTGGTGGGTTGCTGAATTCCTGTGGTTGTGTATATTTGGGTCAGAGAGAGGGGAGGGGCAGGCTATATGTGAGTTTACTGGCTGGCTGTTTAATTTGAGATTGATTTTAATCTGAATTGGTCTACACGGCTATTGTTCTCAGGGTCAAGGTTTTGTGTGTGTGTGTGTGTGTGTGTGTGTGTGTGTGTGTGTGTGTGTGTGTGTGTGTGTGTGTGGGAAATAGCCCACTAGCTTGTGCAACGTCTGTGTTCATATTCAAGTATACGCTGTATGGATGTGCTTATATGTGCACATAATGTAATTCAAGAGCTTAGTTTGCATGATTATGCTGCTACAGGTGCATTACTGCTAAAGGGAATGGGAAGGGGGGTGGGGGGGGTCACATCCCTCACATCCCCCTCCCCATATGAAATAAGGAAATTAACCCCCCCCAGATTTCTCCAAAAGTTGATAGAAAGCTCCTTTGTTACCCTGAAAATTCAGTGTTAAACCAAGTCCAAAACACAGTTACTTAACTCTTGCTTAATGATGATGTGCATGTCAATCAGCAACAGTGAACACAATGTTGTGCATGCAGCTCACCAGCATGTGCCAAAGTTTTTGGTGTGTTCTGTATCCTCTGTGCGTCATACACGGATTTCTGATTCTGTTGATCAGTCAAAAGTCTACACAAGTAAAGTTTAAATAACAGCATCACAAATACACATTATAATACTGTACAGTGCATTACTGCTCTTGTTAATTAACATATCTGGATGGTTGTTTTTCAATGTAACAGCCAGCCACTTGCCTTTTAAAAACAGTGTATTTATCACTAAACTGTGTCACTGTTAATTAATCAGGTAATCATTGTGTTGTTAATTGAATGCAGACACACTCCCCGGTGGCAGTTCTGCTCATGGTCTTTACCGCTATGTATACTGTTTTCTGTGTTTTACTGTACATCGCTCATGTAGCCAGTGGTTAAAGATTTAATACTGAGAGTAGAAAGAAATACTTAGTTTTTACTTAGCTATTATTGCCCACTGCTGCTAACAGCTAAGGTGAATTATATATACAGTAATTTCTGGGTATATGCAAGATGTATCTGGTAAAGACGGTGCTTCCAAAAAAGGAAAGAGCAACATAAATAACCCATGTGCATGAATAACAACATAGGTCTCCCCAAAATACCTTTAAGACATGTAAGAGTGGATAAGTTCTACCACTGCACATATTTCATACTGAACATATACACACTATGCACATATTGGCTGAGGTTCAAGTCTTTGTTCAAGCCATTTTCTTGCATATGTGCTGTCTTTTCTGTCTGTAACAATCACAGCAACTAACAAATCTAACTATGCTACAGCAGCTGACCTTGCACCCTCATTCTAAAAAAAAAAAAAAAAATCCAAAAAAACAAATTCCTGAGTGACTTCCAAGAAAATCATTCCACAACATTATACTTCAAAACCCACCCAGATGATTTTTCCTCCACCTCTCGGAGTATATTCCCCCTCCAAAAATCATACACTACATTCTTCCTTCTTAATTGCATGACCTCTAGCATGCAAGTTACGAAAAGGGAAAAAAAAAAAATGCATATTGAAGAGGAGCTTTGCACAAAGCTCTTTTATTATGCATATTTATGCAAATGACACGTTAGTTTATTCAAGAAAGTCTTTATTCAAGAAAGTCTTTCTCGCTCCTCCTCTCATTGCCCCCTGGTCAGTGTTTCAACCCTGCAGTGTGCGTGATGAGCAGACGGGGTTTGTGAATTGTTGTTTTTTACACAGACCAATATAAGATGGGGAAGTATGGAGGCTTTATTGTTCTTCACTAGTTCCTCTCAAAAGTTTAAAATGAAGCTGTGTTAAATATTGCAGTTCTATCAGCAGTGGTTCCAGTTCTTTGTCACTGCTAATGAACTCTAGATGTCTCCTTATAAGGTGAACTGTATATTCCTACCTACCGCTTATCATCCAGCACCGCCTCTATCCCTCTTTATCTTATCGTCTCCTCCTTGCATATTAATAATCTCATCCTGCCCTGCATGTCTCTCACCTCTTCACTGTTCTTGTCAAACATTTTGCTTTTCCCCTCCTCCTATTAAACCTCCTCTCCTTGTCTTTCGTCCTCAACTTTCCCCTCCTCTCCATTCCTCAGCGGCTGACATCCCCTGCCCTTGCTTATTTTCCTCGTCCATCATCTCTTTTTCCTCTCGTCTCATCTCTTCCTCCTGCTCACACTCCTCCTATCTGCTGCCCTCCTCTCCTCCAACACCGTGCAGGAGATTAAAATATGAGGAAACAATCAAGCTCGGCCTTATTAGCATATGAACGGGGGGCCGACAGGCAACTGCAGACACGACAACAGAGCCCTGGAAATCCACCGCGGAGCTTTTTTTAATCCTAGGAATGACTTTTTACCGTATTTTGTTGAATGAGACAGAACAATCCTCTGCCAGTCCTTTCAGGCAGTCAAATTACCATCAGAATAAGAGGGCATAAGAATAAGACAGAATGCTTATATAGCGTCAGGTCAAAGAATGGAGACTAAAGAATAAGTGTGCAGACAGAATAATGTTTCTCCACGGCAACAATGAGAACCTGAAAAGATAGGAATTGGCGTGTGTGTCTGTATGTGTGGGTGCATGCAACTGTGTGTTGGGTTCGTCTTCTCACAGCAACAATAAGAAGAAGAAACTGAAAAAATGGAAATTGGCATGCGAGTGTGTGAGCTTGTGTGCGTGTTGGGCTGGTGGGGGGTGTTTACTCTCATTAGTGAATCAATTAAAATGTCTCTTTAGGCGTAGCAACATCACAGTTCGTGACATACAGTACATTATGTGGAAATATGAGGCAAAAGAAACGGTAGTGGTAACTTAATACATTATATTGTGAAACCTCTCCTAAAGAAAGGTAACCTGGATCCTTTAGGGCTAAACAATTTCAGGCCAATTTCAAACCCTTCTTTTTTAAATAAAATTCTTGAGAAATTAGTATTTAAACAGCTAAGTGATTACCTAAATATTAGCTGTATATTTGAGAAATTTCAGTCTGGCTTTTGTTCTTACCACAGAGCTGAGACAGCACTAGTTAAAGTTGTAAATGACCTGAGAATGAACATGGATGACAAGAAACTCTCAATATTAGTACCTTTAGACCTAAGCGCTGTTTTTAATACAGTCAATCATGACATCCTTATTAACAGACTACAGAAATGTGCTGGCCTCTCTGGCTCTGTTTTAGATTGGTTTAGGATTCTCCCCAGTTAACACTAGCATAATGTGGGGTTCTTCAAGGCTCCATTCTGGGACCTGTGTTGTTCAGTCTCTATATGCTGCCACTGGGAAATATCGTCAGAGAACACAGGATTAATTTTCATAGCTATGCCAATGATACACAACTGTACATCTCTATCACCCAGTGACATCTATTGATAAACTTGTTCATATCAATCAACATAATTTCTTGCAATTGAACAAAGACCAAGGTTTTAATATTGGAGCAAAGGTCCAGAGAGAGATACTGTGCACTAACTTAAAATCCCTGGCACAAAACGCCAAGCCCCTATCAAAAAATTTTGGCGTGCTTTTAGACCCTGATTTGAATTTTGAATCTCACATAAGTAATCTCACTAAAGCTGCCTTTTATCACCTTAGAAATATTGTTAAAGTTTCTCTTCCAGACAGATACTGCGAGACTTATGCATGCTTTTATCACTGGCAGGCTTGATTACTGCAATGCTCTCCTTTCTGGTCTGCCTAAGAAAGCTATAAATAAGCTACAGATCATTCCCAATGCAGCAGTTGACCAAGACGGGATAGAAAACACACATCTCACCTGTCCTGAAGCCCCTTTATTGGTTGCCTGTCAGTTTTAGAATACATTTTAAGATCCTTTTATTGGTGTTCAAATCACTCAATGGACTAGTGCCTGAATACTTGTCAGACATGCTTTTAAAGTATGCTCCCTCTAGATCACTCAGGTCCTCTGGCACTGGCCTTTTAGTTGTTCCTTGGGTGAGGACAAAGAACTATGTGGAGGCGGAATTTAGTGTCTATGGTCCTCACCTCTGGAACAGCCTACCAGAGGAGCTGAGGGCATCACAATCTGTAAAACACCTTTAAAAGAAATCTTGAGACCATAGACTGTATAAAAATATGGACATAGTTACCGTGTCGTCACCGATTGGTTTCTGAAGAGCGGTTTTGAAGCTCAAAGTGAGCCACTCCGGCCGTCGCCATCTTGGCAGTGTGTGACTCTGCCTCACTCCCAGCCAATCAAAAATGGGCAAAGAGGCTGGCCAAATGGCTGAAACAAGCCACCTAGCAGCTGGCGGACCTGTCACTCAAAGCAGCCATGTCTTTCATTATGCATAACTTTACGGCTTAATAAAATTTAAACAGGTGAGTTATAAAAAAATTCACCCCCCGTACAGTTGTCATGAAAGGGGAAATTAGCTATAGAGACTAAAACCATTTTTTGTACCAGGCTGTAAACATGTTTGTTTCTGCTATAAAGTTGGGCATTTTAACATGGGGGTCTATGGGGATTGACTCGCTTTTGGAGCCAGCCTCAAGTGGCCATTCAAGGAACTGCAGTTTTTGACACTTCCGCAGTGGCTTCATTTTTCAGCCCCGGAGGTTGCCGCTTGCTTGAGACATACCTTCTTCTTCTACTGTGCTACACTGGTCTCTCTGTTCTGCCATGTCTCTTATCTCCTATATTATCATTTCCTTATGTTACCATTTATTTTCACTGTATTGTTGTATTTTCATTGTATTGTTAAGCACCTTGTGTTGCCAATTCACATGAAAGGCGCTATAAAAAGTTTGATTTGATTAGATTATCAGAATAGGCAGCTAAGTGATAATATCAGGTGTTGGTGAGTAGATTCTGCATTGTGAAAGACTGTTGCAGAAAAGGAAGTTATGAAGAAGCACAATAGACTCATCGCCAGTCTACCGTATATTACCTCACATTGCTTAATGTTGTTAAAATGAATTGTGTATAAGTGTAAAACCCTTGAAATGTACCATCTCATTTTCAAGGCACTACCATAACACACACAAACAAAATATGGCAAAAAGCAAAAAATATCAATATCATGCACCAGACCACTAACTTTAAAAAATAAATGGAAACTCAGTTTCAACCAGAATAAGAGTCTACAGCCATACTAGCAGCTTACTTTGGCACAGCTGTGTTTTGAGCTAAACGCCAATGCCAGCATGCTAACATGCTCACAACAGCAGTGGTAACATCCACATTTTTTAGCAGGTATACTCTTTACCATGTTCACCATCTTAATTTGGTGTGTTAGCATGCTAAAATGTAACAATAAACACCAACTGACTGACAGATATTGCAATCCCAAGACCAACATCGCTACAATAGCTAAAAATTTAGCCAACAAACTCAAGAAAAACTGTACTGCTTTACTTAATTAGCTGTGAGGCTACCAAGGCTATCAAAACATATTATGAGGAAAATACAAAATATCACCATAAAGTATGAACCTAAATATCCCTCTGGATTCTTGAGAATCATTCAATTATGTACATTTTAAGCTGAGGATGAGAAAATCTATAAACATATCCATTGTAGGAACAGGACACAGATGAGCTGTACTGTAAAACAAACCCAGGGCTGATATATTCAATTCCACATAATCTATGTTAATGGAATGTCACATGTTTAAGTTCATCTCATTGAGCTATGGTATTTAGAAGAATGTGAAATTAAAAGACATGTGATGGTTCAGTAGAAGACTGTGCATGTCTGTGCAACATTCAACTCATATGATCCTCCATGGGTGATCCAGAGTTTATCAGTAATTCCCCTTGAAAATGAAGCAATGTTGTGGAATCAGTGCACCACTACATCTATATACGGCCTTGTCTAATGTAGTAACAAAGTTCAATACGCCTCTCTCCTTCAGATCAACCAGGTCTGATTTAAACATACTTATCTTTACCTTGTCTGCTCCCAGGGTCACTGACCATTCATTATTACTCTGCTTCTGCCCTCACTCTGTCCCTTGTCTCTTCCTGTTTCTCTCCCTGCTCTAATTAAATTCCTTCATCAAATCTGAGAGGAGCAAATATTCGGGGGAAAAGAGAAGAAGAGGGAGGGAGGGAGGGAGGAAGAGATCAGAGTGTAAGAGCATATTGAGCGGAATCCAAGCCTGCTGACTGAGATCAGATGATGATGACCTGAGGATATCTAGAGGGAAAATCCATAATAGGGCATCGGAACAAAGGTAGATCTCAGTCAAATCATTATATTTGTTATTTCTCAGGTGGAAGATTAGACAGACACATGTAGGTAATATGTGGCGGACAGAAATACATAGCTAGCCAGACTAAAGAGGCAAAGCAAAGGACCAGGCATAATCATTTTAAACTCAGGGAATGCATTCAGAAATGCACCTACACTGTCTACGCTTTACTGTTGATATGAAACTCACAATTTATATTCTTTGCAGTGTGGTCCAACAGAATGTTAATAGAGTCAACTGCCAAAACAAATTGCATTTCGATTATGACGAGAAACTGGGCCAATATAATGTAAAAGGATGCAGAACCATTTTCCACAGGAAATTCCATTTGCTGGAATTCTGAATGGCAGCATGAAGCAGCCTCGTTGTTAAATACATTTAGGTCTCTGAACAATTTCAACTCTCGGTCCTCTTTTGCCCCTTTGAGAGATGATACACAGCAGCTCACATTTATAATTCAGAATCCAGTGTTGAGCCATTCATCAAATCAGAAAGAGACATGGTTTGCCCATTTAAAAAACAACGTCTGAACAGTGAAAACAGCAGTTGATGTATTCACCAATCATAACCCAGACACTGTGTGTGCTTTTGCATTGATTTAAAGGCCTGATCAAATTACCTGGAAAAGGTTAAAAGTATCCATTACCAGCTAACATGCTTTCGCTATTGAACATGGGGGGAAAGGGGGAATGCAGCTGCATAGAACAACAATCAAGCCCAACTGTATCCTGGCTGGAGGCATAAATATACCAAAGTATTCAGTGAGCAAAAACACATCTTGGAAGAGAAATACCACAGTGAACAGACGCAAGGTAGAGACAGGCAATGGAGTAAACGGAAAGAGGGGAAGAAATCTTTCTCAAATACCCTCCCTTTGGTAATAGAACATATCCCCTATCTTTGCTGTTCCTTCACTTAGGCTATGTGAGAAGATGAGAGTTTCGATTTTTTTTTTTTTTTTTTTGTGGACACTCAAAACATACAACCAGGCTTGTTTTTCCATTTAAATTCTAGAAAGGGGGAGTAAAATATCAAAACATTAAAAAAAAAAATGCTTCCACAGAGGTTATACAAAGACACTGAGATAGAGTGGTAAATAGTAAAACAAAAAGGGACTGCAGAGAATAAAAACAGAAGCAAGGAAAAGCTAAAGTAGAAGAGGGCATGAGAGGAGAGGAGAAGACAAGAGAGTAGCAGAGGAGGGCAGAAAGGCCACCAGAGAGGTCACTTCTGCTGTTAATAATTTATCCTTTAAAAACCAGTCTGAGGCTTTAATTGGTGCTGTGGCTTAATCCTGAAACACACACACCTCTGGGAGCCTCTTAGCAGCTGTGCTCCAGCTAAATTGGCTACAGTGTAGCAGTGGCAGCACCGAGTTCCCTCCAGGTATAACACAGTCAGCCAAAACAGCAATAGCAGGCCTGCCAACCCTGTCTCATGAATCTGGGCGTGACACTTCTCAGCTTCTATCTGTCTCACGCTCACTGTCACGCTCTCAAAAGAAATCTTATGGCAAATCAAAATGACAAGACGTTAGTCCCCTCAAACGGTTGTTAGCTAGATAAACACTCGACTCACTCCAGTTGTAATCTGCATTTAGCTGAGGAAGATGTTTGTCCAGCATCGAGGGCTTTTTGCATGACTTGGATTAAAGTAATTCATTTGATGATTTGAGGCTTGACTTAGTACAGAGGAAAATGACAGGTCATGAATTGAATTTGCTTTTTCAGGACTCAAGGCTTCACTACAGTTTGAATTTTGAAGAATTCATATGAAAGGGAAGTCATTATTGCCCTGTAATAACCTCATAATCACATTTTTTTTTTTAGATTTTTTAAAAATCTTTTTTATTAACCTAACCAAGACTTTTATTACATAGCAATTTCTGTGCCAATCTGACTTGTTTCAAACCTGTGTCAATAGGGAAAATAGAAATGTTCTTATTGTTTGAAAAGTGGTAAAATGTTTGCAGTTTTAAATTTAAGCATCATGTGAACAGCAACTGTGTATCAAATGAGATCAGTGGAAGCACAATGTATTTTTCATGAGTTCAATGCATGCATTCAGTATGCGGATACACACGTGTGTTGTAAAGTAACTATCAGTCAGCAGATTGTATTCACAGTTTTACATGCTTATGGAAACCACAAGATGCCTCTCAGAGCAAGTTGCTGGCACTTCACTGTACAATACACAAAAGTCTAAAGGACCATTTAGGGAGGGCTCAGTCCTAGTATCTAAATTTAATAGCATGAGGAAAATTATTCAGGACAGCATCGTGATCCCTTGATTCATTTTTACTGTCCTCTATGTTTCTGATGATCCTCTCTATTGTCATTAAGCATCTCCAACAAACTGAAAGAAAAACAATGTACAATAAAAGCCATACAAAGTATTTAATATTTATCCCTTACAACATTGTCTTCTCTGAGCGCCGTCCAGCTGAAGGCACTCTGGCAGCATTATATCTGTGCCTGAAGGTTGATGAGCACATTTACCGCCCCCACATCCTATCCTCACACATCAGCTCTATTGTTGAGATAAGCACTTCTGCCTTCAGCTGCTCCGAGGGGAAACCCTGCTATCTGTATCATATTGCCTCTCACACACCAAGCTTCTACCTTTCTATAAAATTGAGACATTCTATCCAGTTATAACAAGTATCTGTTACATTTATCAGTCCACTGTTGTTAAACTGACAACCTGCCTGATTAACTATATAAGGAAAAATTAGTATATCATCAGCATGTTGTCAGATCTCCTATCTAACACTCTAATGAAGATGAAATGTGGTGAACTGTACAGATACTGCCTAAAAATAACACTTTGGGCTAATATTACCGCATTTAACAATGCATCTACACTATGAATGTGGTTAAAAGATTTGATTTTACCTTTCTCCATGCAGTGCTGTACTGTATGTGGTTTGGTGTCACTATTTTGCATTGCACCTATGCAACTATTTATGTATAATGCAAAACCCCCAAAGCAGAAAATATACCACCCTCTTTGGGCAATAGCATAGCTGCAGTTTTTTTAGGAAAACATACCCATCATTTCTTGCCTTAAATAACCCTGCTAGCAAAAATCTTTACTTTCTTTTTGACTCTTTCAAATGTTAAATGCTTTACAATGCACTTGCAACGCCACTCAGAAAAACATTCATCTGTCACGGCAGAGTTAAATCTATGAATCAGATCCAATAATTAGCACCTTTTTTTAAACAGAGATTTTTTGCAGCTACTGTGATTTACCAATAACCTCAAATGTGTCACCTCAGAGTCTATATTATTGTGAATTGCATTTCCACCATGAGAATTAGATTTCCAAAGTGAGATAAAAACTAGTCCAAGAGTTGCTGCAGCCCAAAATCACCCAGACAGTGAGGTTATCAGCCAGACCCCGGCACCATGAGAATACATAGTGTCTCCCAAATCCTATTGTACCATGAAATGTCACAGCACATTAGCTACAAGAGGGATTACCCTTCCTTGAAAGTAAAAGAGGGAGGGAGGGAGCCATTGAAGGGAGATAGAGAAACAGAGGGAGGAGAGAGTTATACACAGAGAGCCTGTGGGAATGTGTATGTGAACATAGGCTGGTGCAAACAGGTAAGTGTGGCGTGAATATAAACTAGTTCATGCTCTATAATCTGTAATTTTATTGGTACTGTATGTCCTTGCTAACTATTTTCCACCATACATTCGCTTTTTCTTCCCTCTTCGGTTCTCATTCCTCCTCCCTTTCTCTCTCCTCTTTTGTGCCACTAGTTATGATAATCTCTCAATCTTGATTTGGCTACGCTTATGAATTATGTACACACACATGCACGCGCGCTCACACAAACACGCACACACACACACACAAACAAACACATGCACACACAGAGCTTATCTATGGCTGGGAAGTTGAGCTAGGTTGGCAGACTGAGACCAACAGCTTGTGGCTGTACTTTGGAGGAAAGCAAGAGTCTGTCTCTGTTGCTCTGTCTTTGTTTTTCCTCTCCACTTTTGTCAGCCTCATTTCCCTTCTGTCTGTGTTTGTCACTCATTCTGTAATTCAGCTGGATTTCCTTGTCTCTGATTGACTGTTGTAAAGTCCAGATTGTACGTCTTGAAATCTGAATGACTGTCTTTCAGCTTTTATGACATGGTGTCTTGTCTGACTCCATTTCTGTCACGATATTCATGATTTCATAATTATATTTTTACATTTTTGTAAAATAGAATGTGAACAAACTTCCTTGGGCGAGACAACCACAAGCATGCAATGACAAAAAGTACAAGATTAGGAACTTTTGTGTCCTGGCATTATAGCTCTGATGATATATATTTCAGAGAGAAGTCAACTGAGTATTTGCTGAGGGTACTTAGTATGGATACAGCAGAGAATATATGATCCAGGGTGGAAAAACGACATACTACATGCATTTTTAAGAGTTTTTTTAGTGTTTGTTAGTGGCTGCTGGTCCCACTTGAACGAGGAGGAGGTTCCTATACCAGGGAGTCAGTAGACTCCAAACAACTCTCTGCTTTTAAGCTTATTTTATAAGCTCTTCATATTTTTCTCCAGCCCCTTTCTTCCCTTTACTCTGCCTTATATGTGTCATTTTCGCCCCTAACTCTTCCTCCAACCTCTCCTCTGCTGTTGTGCTTTAATTTCTTTGACCTAGCAACCTCTGTGGATGTACAGTCCATCAGACACCTCCTCCAGACTGTAACAAACACCACCTGGGCCTGCTCCACTTTAGTGTCTTTGTGAATATGAGTTGAGCTTTAGGCTCAAGCGGGGGAGATCCTAGTGTCATTATGTAATGTCCATTATGTTACAGTATGATGTGGACTCTGCATCTCTTGATTTTTCTGCATGCTGCTGTGCCCACTGCAGTGTTTCTGTGAGTGCAATACAGCTACATACACTCATTGAGCACTTTATTTGGAACCTGTGCAATTTGATGCAATCCAGTGTACTGTAACAGCTCTGCCATAAATCATTTTAAGCTTATACATTTTCAGTTTTTATTGACATTGTAGGAAAGCTGATAACTCTACTTTATATTTATTGTTCAGGTAATAGTGGGTGATGGTGGTGAACTGGCGTGCTCCTAAAATTTTGTCCCCCTCATGTATGTTGATAGGGTGAATCCTGAATCCTGCCACTCAAATGATCTCATATACACACATTGAGAAGCAGAGTTGTTTCTGGACAGTACACAGTCACAGTCACAGTACCCCATAACAAGAGATATCCATTACTGGAATACATTGACTTTTTGAAAATAATCCTTTGGATCAACTTACTGCAGTGCAATAAGAAGATTGGTTGCAGTTACCTCTGTCTGCTTAGTATTTAATCCATTATGGAGCTTCTGGGATAATGCAAACCTACAGCGTAAAATTCAGTCACCAGTACGATCATTTTAACATGCGCCACACAAACCTGCGCTGTGAAATACTGGACATTGGACACCCCAAATATTGAAAGAAATTGGTAGCAATTTTCAGCATGTCATCATATGCCTTGTATGCAGGTGGGTCTGCCACCATACTGGCTGAGAGTCCCCCACATCATTGATTTCTTCTTGAAAGAGACAGGGGGGACTGAGAGAGACCTCCGCTGAGAGGATAATTCTAGGGTTGGTATTGGTAAGAGTGCTACAGTTAGTATTTTCACAGCGGTGCACTGAATGCTCCTCCTGTTACACTCAGAGCCTCCATTGCATCTAATCTAGCAGTTGACAGCTGCCGTGTGTGTGTGTGTGTGTGTCTTTGTGTGAATGTGTATAATTTCAATGCGCGCAAATACTCACTGTACATCATTCAAAAGTATAAGCCAATGGGATATCGGGGTAAGGGGATTCAGGATATTGTAGTACAGAAAGTAAAACTAATGGGATTATAATAAAGCTATAAAAGTGGTAATGTCCATATATCAGGTAATATGCATGTGTTATGTAACTGCATGTGTCCGCTGCTGCTTATCCAGGTGGCAAAATAACATCTGTATATATTTAATGATACATCTGAAATTACGGCCACTGTTGGTACCTAACTTTCACTGAAACAAATTGGATTCAGGCTTTAGGTATGCTTTTGGGCAATGACTATTTGTTTACATTTTAATATTAATACAGTGTCTCCAAATTTTCCTAGCATAAGGGATGCATTGGTCATGTATATTTCTGCAGCATTGCCACCCATATCATAGCACCTCAAAGCACCAAGAATAAATATTCAGGAGAAAAGACAAAACAAAGTAACAATAGGAAAAATGGGTAAACAAAGCATTACAGATCAAGAATAACAGAATACAGTGATGTTAGTATTAGGATGGTTTGGGAAATCCTGTGCAGCTCAGCCAATTTCAATATGTTGGAATGAGTCAGTCACCCTGAGTCATAGGTCGTCCCAAAAACAGCACAAAACAGTGGGAACTAGTGCTGGGTGTTATGACCAAAAATCAGGGTTTTCCCTGGATTTTTTTGAGACAAAGGTAACAAAGGCTGGACAACGTGCATGGTGTGGCGTACACAGTTTGTGCGTGCACCTTTAGAGTGTTCATGATTTTGAGGGTTCATAGGGATTTAAATTTTATACCAAGATGGAGCAGAAAGATTAAAAATAAAGGTTGTGACAAATAACTGTGTGTATTATGTAGGCCTAGGACGGTGTGCTTATCTCTCGATTTGATACTATCATGATACTTGGGTGCCAATTCAATTCAGAATTGATTCTCAATTCAAAACCGATTCTCGATAGAATGAATAGAAAAGGGGAAACTATTTTCAGTCTCTTGCTCGAGTAAACTGTGTGCCAAAAAACATTCACTGCTGTCCTTATTCCACTGAAATACAAAATGAAACTTAACTGGCAGATAAGATAAATCGTCCGCAGCCTTTTTATTTTAAAAGGTTAACTGCGTTAATTAATGAATTGATTAATTTGAACGCATTTTACAGTCTCCTGCCTGTATGAGAATAACAAAATGAGGGGAGTGTTCCACTGTGTTGTTATTAATGTTATGTCTCCGGCAGTGGATAGTAGCCTCTCTTTTTTGTTCCGTCAATATCACATGCTGGAATTTTCAACAAAGGTGGTGGCCAGTAATACAAAGGCCTTTGAGTTAGATAGGCAGGGAAAACCCTGTGTAAATGCACATATAAGCTATGCACTATGTACATAGTTAGGCAGCTGAGCATGTGCATACAAAGATGCTTATATATATGAACACGGAGATGCAGCCACCCAGGGTCTTAATAATTTATACAGGAAGTTAAATCAATGAAATATGCAGACTGTAGCTGTAACACATGTAGCAGACAAAAGTCTCTGTCTCCTCTGATGGTTTTGCAAAAATGATAGCATGGTGGTTGAGTTACAAGCAGAACTGAAGAGAGCCAAAAAAAATAATCATGAACTATTAATTTAGTCGTGGCTTCAGTTAATTCTCACATTGCTTTTGCCAAAATTTGACAGCCCATGGACTCATTCCACTGTGTTTTTAGCACAGTTTTGTCAGTAATAAAGGCTCGATGATTGTTATACCGAACTGTACAAACACCCCGCCAATAATAAGCAAGTTTCTGCTGCTCTTTAAACCTTGGCTAAAGTGTAGGCGAAATACATGTTCAATATTTGAAAAAGCGAGAGGGCTGATGACTAGTCAAATTTCACAAGCAGCGTTACCACTTTTGAAACTGTTATGTTGTCTGTTCAAGTTAAATCAAGCACACCTAAAGCATTTAAAAGCACTTTAAATGTTATTTTTACCCTGAACTGTCAGTCTCCTACATACAGAAAGACTAACGTGGAAAGACAGTTCTGCGAGCGACTTAGCAAATGAACTATTATTATTGGAGACTGCCTTGACTTTAAACAGTGGGGTGTCTGGGTGGGGGAGCTTGAATATGCAGTAATTCAGCCTCCCACTGACAGAAACTGCAAGGTTATAAGTATATTAAAAGAAAGAAAGATGAAAAAAAAAACCCAGCTGCAATGTAATCTATTTCCCATCTCCTTCACTGAGATAAAGAATCTGGGACATTCAGTAGGGACATACAGATCTGTGGATGACACTGTAAAACCTCCATACTTCCCCTTCACAATGGCACTTCATAGTGGTAACATAGACTATATACAGCAGAGAATATTGCTGAGATGTCAGAACAGTGATTAGTGTTCTCAATACTGTTATAGTGGCTCTGCTAATCTGCTGCTTTATTGTACAGCTGCACCAATATCAGCAGCAGAGTAACTGCATCCAAGATTTGCACACAAAAACCCTATCCCAATGTCCTCAACGTTGTCACAAGAGTCTCTCTCCCTTTCACACACACACACACACACACACTCAGTACAGAGTGCGCTGAAAGGCCAGGCAGTGCAGCACGCCTCAGTAGTGTGTGCCAGCCTAATCTAGTCAGGCCTTTTATCCCATCGCCTCCCTCCACTTCCACTTAAGTCAACACTTCCCTGAGAGCTACAAAGCTAGTTTGCACCCTCGACACACACGTACTCATGCGCACACGCACACGTGCACACACTTTACTTCTCCTCCTTCGTTGTTAGTCTCTGTTTATCTCTCACTTTGGCACTCTCGCCTCATCTCTCTGTGTGTCAGTTACAAGCACAAACGCACATCTCACGCATGCACGCTCTTGAACACGTGCTCACACACACACACACACGAACGGTCACACACAAAAATATACTCGGACACACATACTCTCACACAACTTTGAGAAAGGCTGGTAGTCTCTGAGGAGAGCCAGTAGTGTGAATGAATAGAAGCTGAATGTAGCTTAACAATCTGTGCCCAGTCAACTGAGTTGGCCTTCGCCCAGGCTGTGAGTTGGTACCCCAGAAAATAATTATCCACTGAACAAAGGTATAACTACACCGTGGCAGTGATTATAGAGGTCCCCGTGAATTCAATGCGTACTGGTTTAGTCAGCAAGTCCTCATATCTAAACAACAAAAAAGGACACTCTTTAGACGGACCACTGTTCCAAAAACAACTCATTTTCTAAACTGCCACCCCTATGGTTAGAGTTTGGCTACGGGTAGGGAATAATCACCTTCATGACTAAAAGACAGTCGAAGGGGAGAGAAATCATTTTGCACTTGTCAGGAGAATGTAAAAATGTGTCATTTATTGCATTTTAACATCTGACCAGAGCCTACTGAATTCAAAAATCTTTCTTCACGGAAGGGGTGGAGCCCCAGAAGCGGTAGGCATACGGGAAGTGAAGCTTTAACTATGTCCTTGTTTATAAGTATTGGTGCCTTTATTCATAAATGTCAAGTTGAAATGTCACAAACACCAGACCAGCCTGCCAACAGACAACACAACATGGTGATTTGGTGTTATACTATCTTTAGAAAATCACTGGCATAAGAGTAGACACACACGCAATTTCTCCCTGACACACACACACATACACACACACATGCACTGAGGGAAATATAAACAGCTTACTTTCAAGTGTCATTAGTGACCATTCACTTTGGACGTGCTCCCTGCAATCAGCAACAGCCTATGTTTGGACTGTCTTAACACGCATGCCCACACGCACTCACACACACAGAGTTACGTAGACAGCTCTGATAAAAAGCATGAGAGCTCAGAAAAGTAATTTGACTGAGGCCCAACAAAAGGAGTGTTTTCACAGGATAATCCCCAGCTGGGACTGCAGGGGTTCAGTGTGTGTTTGTGTGAGTGTGTATGTGCGTGCATGCGTGCGTGCGTGCCAGAACCCTGGAGAGTGGGTGTCTTTGTTTGTGTGTTTGTACTTGTGCAATTGTGAGTGTGTGTGTGTGTGTGTGTGTGTGGGATCAAGTCGAGCAGGGAGGGTTTTATTCAGGATTTCATTAGCAGGGAATAGGAGATGTTTGGCCTGGCCAGCCACCCCTGGCTCAGGGACAAGAGTGTGTCTGTAACCCAGCTAAACTGTCTGTATGGGCAAACACGGTGGCAGTTTTATGGACTTTAACTGTGTTTCTTTACATATTCCTCTCAGACTGAGATAGAGTGCAGAGGTTGAGCTCTAGAGTTTGTTCACACTAGGATCTGTCATACTGTGCTGTTGGATCAAGCGTCAACAACCACGGCTTGAAACTGGAGCCAATGCGGAAGTCCCTCTAAGTGCAATACCACTGATGGTTGCTAGATGCTGGATCCAAAAAATCCCTGGCTCCAATAGACTCCGATTCAAAAAGCATCGACTTCTCTCATGAAATACTAAGTCAATAAATTTTTTTAGCGAGTCATTATGGTCTCAATCTCTGGATTCGGGTCCTCTAATAAGTGTGCTGGTGGTCATTTTGGAAATTATTGCTCCATTAATTATATAAAAACACGAATAGTAGCTTTGATGTCTGCTGTGTGAGCGTTGATTGACAGCTGTGACATGTTGACAGTTCACTCCCCAGCTCCAGGACTCGCACTCGGACTATTGTCGCAATATTTCGGAAAGTTTAATGTTACTTGATAACAATACCTGCCATATTAGTTAGCTAATGTTAGCACAAGTCCGCAGTGCTCAGTGTTTTCAGTAAGTTAGCATTAGCTTGGGTCCGAGGTAGCGGGGTGTTGTTTTCAGTGCATGAAAGGAAACACCCTGCACTTCTTATTTGGAAGGTCCTGGTTCCAAACAGAAAAGATGGCGCTGACTGTAAGCAGCAACTCTGGGCTTTAAACTGGCTGCGATGCAAACCAACGGGTGACATCACGACTTACTACATCCATCTGTATATAGTCTATGTGTTGGATACAAAAAAGGCTTTCTGTGTGATCGTAAACACTGACATGGACATGGATTATAATGACATGGATTTAATACTATCAGTGGTAAAACGCCACTAAGTGAGACACTGGTGTATTGAGGAGAAGGCACAGTGTGTGCTAAGGCTGATTATTTTTGCAGGGTTTTAAAATTATTACTTTTCGGGAATGTATTATTATTCTCTGGAGAAACAGTTATCTCTCTCATTTTTTGTTATTGGTTAATATTAAGGAGATTATAAGGTAACAATTTAATAAAACAATATATGTGAATAGAATACATCAATTCTCTTTAAAAATACACTTCTCTTAGATGGAAAATACACAATGCTTAGCATACAGAATATTGGTGATCTATTTTTTGGCACATCATCTTACCAGTTTGTATATGTCCAAGTGGTTCTATTGAGCATCTTTTTAAGTGCTAATCTGAGATAATTACTGTATGCAGTAACATTGAAGCAGAATCCTACACATGGAGCCATTTTAGAGAGGATTTTGTCTAGCTGTTTTGGTGGTTTGAGGTATGTGAGCATCAATCTAAGGTAACACTGGAACACCCAAATGGAAATTTATGGGATGGAGGCAAGATTTTCCTCTTCATTGCTACTTAAATTTGGTTTGGAGAAGGCAGCTTTCTCTCAGTATGTGTATTAGTCTCCAGCTCAAATACATGCATGCAAAGAGATACACACATGCTTATAACCCTACGTTCCAACAGTTATTTGGCCAAGGAAAAGGGAGTAGACTTTGGTGAGGCATGCTTGTAAATACCAGGATTATAATTCCTGGGCTTCATCCTCAGTGTGCACCAGTGTCAAGAAAATTTGTGTACAATATAGGGATCTAATGATGAACTCTGTGACTTCATTGCAGTGTGTACAGCCTAAACCTAACCCTAAGATTCCTAAATGGATTTATAGTTGACACCATAAATGGGAGTCCTCAGTTCCGCCATAGATAAGTATGGTGTAGGTTGTGACTTATATTTCAGTGTGAGATTTCACCCATTGATAGCACCACCGCAAAGTGGAAGCATCATAACTGATCAGCAGGGATTAAAGCGAGAAAAGATTTGTGAGCCTGAAATGTTGCCCAGGAGGAAATGTGTACAATGTATTGAATTAAGTATTATATGAATTTAAAACTGTTCTATGCCTGAAATCAGGCATGGTGCCTGAGAACTTTAAGCCCTGTGATCAGGCCGTACTGCGCTTTAATTATATTCCCCCATTAACCGTGTTTACATTGCTTTATTTACTTTGTGATAAGAGCATTGCTGGGAAGGTCCACCTTGTTTCATTAATAACTGTGAGCGGTGAACAGAAGGTTTGCAATGGAGATGGGTTTGCAAGATGTGTGTTACTAAAAAAGGAGAAGATACCCAAGTCTTTTTTTCAATCAGAGTTCTTGCAGTCCCCAAGTGGTATCTACACATCTTGTAGTTACATTTTTGATTAGCTACAGCAGCTATATGCCTATGCTCCATAGCTATATAGTGATACAACCCTGCACAACCAAAAATAAGCTTTTCGTCTCACTTCCCTTCAAGTTAAAGGTTTCTGGTCCATGTTCACACATCATTTGACATTTTCAGTTTGTTTTTTTTCAGGCTTTGCCTGCCAAAGTGTGTGTCAGCCTCAGTACACTCCATGACCCCATAGACATTTATACTGTAATTATTAGTACAGCATATTGTAATTAACAGTAATCTTGTTTAGTTAATTTTGAGTTTGGAATAGAAAAGGCTCAAATCTGTAAATTTTTGTCTAATTTTGGTAATGGGTGCGTAAAATAAAATGTATGTAATATGTACAGTATAGACAGGTTTATACTCACTTTTAGTGACTGATCTTGCTACACCCTGACGTGTGTTTTCTAAGACCAAGTGTGGCCTATCAACTGCCAGTGAAAAACAGAAATCTTAGGGGCTCATACCATCAAGTCCACAGATGATGACAGCTACTCTAACGAAACTGAATATTGTTTCTTCTTTTAAATGTAGCAAAAGATAATCACTGGGGCAGCTTTTAGACTTTTTCACTTTTTCTCCACTGAAAACTCAGGACTCTCTTTGCTACAGAAACTACTTCTCTTATTACTTTCTCCTCTCTCCATAAATGGCTAGATTCAACAGGTCCAGTTCTTTGGAAAATGTTAAAAGGACAGTCTGTGAAATATAAAGAAACTGCAGTAGCTGAAGAAAGAAGTGTAAATGACAAAATTGTTCGAGTGTGTTGAAGATCACAGATTGATTCACTTTAACTGTGTAAAGGTATTCAGGAGTGGAATTTTTCCTTTAACATGCTTGACCTGCGCTGCCTTGAGACAAGAATAGACATAGTAAAAGCTTCAAGGAGAAGAGTGAGCGTGAGAAAGGAAAAAGAGAGGAGAGAGAACGAGATAGAAGGAAGCAACAGCTAAGTAGGATGAGGAACAACAGATGGGGGAGAATCCCTCAGGCCATTCTTGCAATTATCTCTCCGGTCCCCGGTGTAGGGATCACTCGCCCACCAACGCACAAACCCTCACACCACACCCTGTCACACTCCCACCAGGGAATTCACACAATGAATGAAAGAAGAATAAGAAATGCACCGACCACATTCCCAAGTCAATAGCAATAATGACATCATGCATTTAATCCACAGACCGTACACGAATAATGATAGTATGTTATAGATTAACATTTCTATAACAAAACACATGTGCCTTTTATATTTTTGCCAGAAATTGTAAAACCCACACGTCTTTTCAATTCTACTGAAATATTACTATTACAGCTTCTTGCCTTTCTCCAACACATTTTTCCGCCCTTCTGATCCTGAACAGGATATGCAGTTTAGAAGATGGATGAATGAAGGTGCGTGAGAAATTATAGGCTAATTAAATGTAGAATTCATTATAGACCATTAAGTTGTTGTTGTTAAGTCTGAACTAGATGCTAAATTATAGCAGGCTTTCATGAAAAATCTAATTTTATTCATCAAGAAACTAAATCAACATCCTAATTACAGTATCCTGGGTCAATTTGTGTGTACTTTAAAAAGGGGGAAACTGATATACTGAACTGAAACAATGAGAGATCAGTGAGATTAAATGTGATAGCCTGTGGGTTGTAGTATAATGAATATAGACAACACCTGTTCATATGTGAGGGACTGGCTGACCTGTGTCCCATGCCCATATTATGTGCAAACTGCTTGACACAGGGATATTATGGGTCAACAAGTTTTGTATGGAAAGGCTCTCACACAGATCGTTAAAAAACCCTTCATGCAGGAACTGACCTTGAGATTACTAAAACCTAAAAAGATGTCTTTTTTCACCAAAATACACAGCTTTTTTTAGTCCTAACAATGAGAAAACAGCACATAATGAATAACAAAATACAGGACAATAAATTTAACAAGTAGACTATAATTAGAAATCACCTTGCCAGCCAACCGCTGAAATCCAGTAAGAACACGAAAAAAAAACTGTTTTCTTTGCTAAATGTGCTTTAATTTGTGCTGAAAAAGCAAGGAAACAGATGAAAATGGCTAAATATGGCTGAAATGTTGAATGGAGAGTTGTGGACAACACAAACTGTAACCTCTGCAGAGAGCTGGAGGTCAGTATACTTTAGTAATTTAGGTGAACTGTGGTTCTGCACTGAAATCTAGATACACCATTTTATATACAGTATAATGTCATAAATTCATTCTCACTTACAGAACAGCACACTATTTTGCAATTTCCTCATATTTAAATACTTATTTCTCCCCTTAATGACAATGACAGCTTTTTGACAGTGTAATCTTATACAGTGTGTGGTGGTTATACTGTCAACACCAACTGGCTCAGACTGAAACATGATCGGTCAAATTTGGTCCAATCATTTGTAAAACCCAAATCATAATTACTCATTACATAATAAATTATAATGTGTGTCCATCCGTTTAGTGTAAAAAGAGGTATTAGACTGCTGAGCACCATAAACACTGTCACACCATCTCTGAATCAAATGCTGAACCATGTGGTGGAATATCAAGTACATGTACTCCTCTGATTTTAATGGATGTACATGGGGTTGTGTGAACATCGTGTATGTAATATATATTAAAAGGTTACAACTTGTATGATGTAGAGATATTAAAATCTAGGCAGAATCTCCTTCTATTTCCAGGAACTAGATCAGCTTCAAGGCCAAGAAGCCTTACCCTCTGTGCTGAATTACACACACACACACTTAAAATAGCTAACAACTAGAGGTTCTGCTCTTTGTCTCTCCCTTTTGATCCCACCAATAAAGTCTTTGTCAGGCACTTAGCACTTGGTTCTAAAAGCCAGCATACTGATGGCCTGAGGTGCACATCTCAAAGAGTTCAGTGTGAGCCTTGGACACTTTTTAAGACCTCAGTGTTGCAGTTGTAGTTTCCTGTGAGTAAATTTAGCTCCAAACACTATTTGCCAAAACATCTGCGTACTATCTGGAATTACGTTTGCTGCCGGACAATATTAGATCATTAGACATTCTAACAGGAAGTGTAGGGGACTATTGGAGCCCTCAGCAGTTTCCGTGGTGTAACTGTTTGAGGTAGAGGGCTCTGACAGGAGCTTTTAAGAGGCAGAGAATCCATTAGACAAGGGTCGCTACAAAGTGGCCAACTATTAAAAATGCAGCAGCACCATTATTCCCTGACCCAGCCTACAACTTCTGTCTCCTTCACTGCATCACTCTTTAGTTCCCTTTGGTTCTCTATCTTATCAGTAGGAATTCTTTTTCGTTACAGCCATCTGTTCTCTTTTTGATATATCTCACTCTACTCTCCTTCATATCCCTTTTTCTCCCCTATCCTTCTTTCTCTCTCCCTCCTCCACATATTTTCTATTACAAAACTGGCAGGTGTGAGCCTCCCTCACCCCTGCATGCATGTGCTGACCCACTGAAGCTTTTTCACTCCTATTCAACAGAGAAAGAGGCACTGGTCAGCGACCGCTACTGTACTGGGACAAGAATAGAACAGCCCACGGAGAATAATAAATGGACATATATGGGTGGTTAGGAGAGTCCCTTTTAAGCAGTAAAAACTACCCAGGCCCGGCAAACTGAACAGATGGTAGGAGAGAGGGAGAGAGAGAGCCCAGAACACAGTGGGAGAGAGGCAGGAAAAGAGAGAGCAGGGAAAGGAGGGAGAGAAAGTATTGGGTAGGGTATTAGAAGAAAGCAACATAAGGACATTCTCTATTCTCTACATTGGCATATGATGCTATCAAGAGCGGAAAAGGGATCCAAACAGAATAGCTGGGTCTTAAACAACAAGCACATGATAATATTGTCAGAGTCGGTTGTAAAACTACAACTGATGCAGGCAGATGTGTGAGCAGAAACAGAGCATGAGCAGAATGCATGCTATGCTATAAACCCTATACTCTGTGTTTACTTTGCACAACACACACACGCAATTCAGTTTCTGCATGTGTGTGTGTGTATATGTGTGTTATGTGCTCTGCATAATTCATGGTCGCTGTTTCTGCTAAGGCAAAGTACTTTATGTTTGACAAGAGGAGGAACAGAAGTTTGGAAGGAAACAAGCAAGGAAGGAAGAAAGTAATGTGAAAGGGGGGATATCGTGAAAAGATTAGTGTACGAGTTAATCAATTTTTTTGGTGTCTCTTTTAGTTTACACATGCATATCTCCGTGTTGTGTGTGTCCCTCTTTCTCTCCTGCCTTTATGATGTTTATTCATTACTGCTAAGCCGACCACTGACCACATTTATCTAGCGCATAATAGAGAGTAATTGAATGTGAAAAGCTCATTTTTGAAAGGATGAAATATTCTATTTAGATGTCCGGGCGTGTCCGCATGTGTCATTACTTTGTTATCAGCTGAATGCTGTTTCTCATTACCCTAATTAAAGCTCCTTGTGTGCCACTGAGCATATTAGCACACTGATCTGCAGCAAACTAATGATCGGCTGGTTGATAGTGTGACTTTTTTTTCTCTTTCAACCTCTCTCTTATCTCGCTCTTAGTGATTATCATCAAAGATTCACATCCTCAGTCAATCATCATCAGAGGCTAAAAAGATAAAAAAACGTGAATAGCGCTACTACATTCAGAGGCGTACCATGCATGCATATATAGATGAAAGTTCACACATAGGCGTGTATATAGAAAGAGACGTAAAATCACGTGCAAAGGGAAAGTAGAGCAGCAACAGCAGAGAATGGAGGCATAAGAGTAGAGAAGAGAGAGAGGTGTCCAGCAGATGAAATTTATAAGAATGTTTCTCTGATTATCAGAAGCTTTAGGGTGGGAAAGAACATCCGTGAAAAGAAAGAGTAGAACAAGAACACAGTTGCGTATATCATCAATGCCATTTTTCTGCTTCTTAAAAAGATAGCATGTTAGATTTTGTTGTTTTTGCTGTGATGACATATTCCACCCCAACCATGCCAAAACACTTAAAAAGTCACAGCAGCAATCACAAGCCACAATAATTTGTTTTGCACTGTCATTTGGACCAATTAGGGATTTCACAGAATGGATTTCCTGCAAAACGTAAGAAAAATGCTTTCAGCTGATTACTAAATTATGCCTGCTAAGAAACAGAACGGGCATCGACTGAAACCAGCTCACAGAGGCAATTAAGAAAATCTTGAACATTGATTGTATTTAAGAATGATAGATTTGAGCTATTGCTTGTAGGGTTAAAGTCCCTCCAGCTATACCCTCTGGTTAAATTTTAACTAATCACAGAGAATACAACAATGCAGCTGCGCCTGAGCGTTATCCCCTCCCTCCGATCCCCTCAATCCCTCTTATAGCCATGATTAAGGGCCACTAGGCTCATATAAGAGTGCATGCTGTCCCTCCCCACCCCCTGCTAATGTACACTAACTGTACCTATAACCCATTATGGAGGCCGAGCAAGAGCAATTCTCTGTTTAATAGCCTCACATTTATACATACTCTGTCATCTGGCTAGGCATTGTTAGTTTAGTCATTTCATAACTGCCTTTGTGCGAAGATGGTGCATGTGTGCTTGTGTGTGTGTGTTTAAGATTGCTATTGTAAGAGAGGCAGAGAAGGCAGTGCACATATACACACACGATTGATTTCCACAGGAGGAGAGCCTCCACTCTCTGGAATCAACATTAATAAGAGGCCATTTACATCTCCAATCAGATCAGTGAGCAAGATAGAGCGAGAGGGAGAGAGAAAGAGAGGGAGAGCAAGCAAGACAGAGGTGGAAGGTGTGACAAAGAGCTTACAAGACTGGGTAAAAACCTAGTATACGGCTGGACCATGTATGAAACACCAGAGGGCTTTTAATTTGAAACAACGGATACAGGAAGTGGTGACACATGGCGACACCCGGCTGAGGCGAGTGATGAAACTACACCATTGGTCAGCCCTCAGCAGCTTTGGCTGACCAATGGTGTAACTTCATCACTCAGTTAGTGATTCACTCACTCAGTCAGTGACAGACATTCGTGTTTATAGGGCTGCTCCCTGCTGTCCAGCCAACAGCCCACACAATAAATACTACCGTTAAGTCTTTGTCTGCTTTTGTCCAGTGTACACAAAGAAAAAAGCTTGAAAGCCACCTGCACACCTACATTCACACCCACACACACACACACTCATATTTGAAGTCAAAGAGCAGCACAGGCAGATCAAACACTATGCTGGTCCATATAGATGTATAACTCAGCTATTCTATGGGGCCTCAGACACGCACACACACACACACGGAACTGTTCTTCTGGGATCCAGAGAGCTTTAATGACAGCAAGCTATACTGAGAAAGGGTCAGGCAGGGGAGTCACCGTTCAGAGGCCACACACATGCAGACACACACACACACACACACACAGGATATTGGGGCGTGTGGTCCATTGAGGGTGCCGCCCCTCCTGAAATTCCAATTGTGAAATGCATATTTTAATGAAAAATCGTTTTTGATATTGTTTGTCGTGTCTGTATATAAATTCCACTCTTTTACTCTCATATAAATCCTACATAATTACAGAAACATGCAATGACTGATGAAAAAGCACTGCCCACAATCTCTGTGTGCCGAAGGGTGTACTTTTTGCCGCCCAACAGTGGTTTGCGTGTAATATGGTAAATGCTAAGTTGGATCAGCCGCAAGGACAAAACCCGATGAGTGGGGTTAAGGTTAGTGATAAGGTTAGGGTTAGAGTTACGTGCACAATGAAGAAACACAATAAATACAGATCTTGCAAGAGTTTCGCAAATTGTCCCTCTGGCTGATCCAATCTGGCACCAATTGTGTAATATGTTTGGCTTTTCCTGGTGGCCCCTGATTGGTTGACACTGCACGCCGAAAATAACTGGATCTGGGGCAGAAAATTTTACACCCAAGAAATGTTGCCAGATTGGCCAATTGCTGCTTCCTTATTAGATAACATTTGGGCAGGCAGGCAAAACGTACACGGATCATTGTGGTACTGTGGTGATGACTGTAAAGTGAAAGCAGTTTCTAAGCAGCAACCCAAAGATACTTTTTTAAACTTTTAGAAACTGCTACCCGAGCCGCTAGCCACCGGCAGCTGGCTCTTTGCTACATTGTACGGCGTATGCTCAGGGACAAAATACATAGAGCTACCTGGGACCGTAGCCCCACCCAGTGGAAAAGTCACGCCATTCCACTGCAGGATGCCTGTACATAGAATTTACACACACACACACAGTACATACAGAAGTGTGCAAGATAAACTCAGTGCAGTGAAAGACAAAGATACGGGTTCATATACAGCCACGGATGCAAAGCTGACATACAGATGCAGGTTTTATTCATATATGGACGTGTATGTGAACACACACACATGCAGGCGCAGCCGAGAGAGAACACTGGGGAAGGTAGGATCCAATTTGATTTGACCTTGACAGTAGAGAGAGGGAGGGCTGGTGGGATGGAGGGATGGATGGTGTGTAAAGAATGAAGTGATGGTCTAGGCCAGATGCTTGTTGCAGATACTTGAGAGAAATGAGATGACCCTGAACTGATCGAGATAAATCATAGAACAAGAGACAGCAGTGTGACACGGTGACATCTGTACACATAAAGCGCTGTGACACATGTGCATCAAATGTTGAAGTTAATCTAACGTACATGTGCATGCAGCATAATATCATGTGTAATAAACTGACAAATCACAAAGAGAATTTATTAGATGCCCCTGGATTCACTGACAAGGCTGTGAAGAACTGCTTTATTACTCGAAATAAGAGTATACCTTATTACAAATATGACGCAATCGCAACAATTTCATACAAAGAATATGAAGTTTTAGTGCACGCAACCACAAAATTAATGATTAAAATGCTGCCAAAAACACTCATTGACAAGAGGTTTTTTGCAGTGTTTGAAAAAAGAAAAATATTAATCAAGATATTGTTTTTATTTAATTCATTCTGGAGAGAGAAAAAAGATTAAAAAACACTTTTTTAGAGACAATTACCATACACATATTTTATATTATTCAGTAGCAGACATCCATTTACTTCTCCAGATTAGCAAACAAAAAGGCGCGCTTATCACTGGAGACGTTGTTTATTGCAACCAAATCACAGATGTGCATTAACAAGCAGTTTCCAGCTTCTGTTTGTTCATCTTGAGCACCCTTAAAAACATCAGACAGCTCCCAGATGTGAATGTGTGCAGCTCTGAGATCAGCAGATAAGGTTGGCAGTTCGTAAAAGAGTGCACATGTCATCTGCGAATGTAGTCTCGCTGTTAACTGGAGAAAAAAAAATATTTTCATTTCTAAACTGAAGCTAAAGAGCTGCTACTGAAGGTGTGTTAAAACAAACTAAATGTTTTTAGTCAGTGAGTACTTGAACTGAACTGAATCTGTCTTGGTTACGGATGTCCTGGGTTGATATGACATATTTTAGTTGATCAGTATCAGCTATATTAAATCTATTAAAATTCCAATCCTTTTCTCTTTTACCTCATTGTGCTCCATCTCCACTAGCGTTAATATGTACAGTCATCGTCGTAAACTGACATTATCCACAACTTGTGGCGGCGTGGCATGTGTTATAAAAACTTAACAAGCAGTGAAAACGTCTTCAATGTGGAGCCATTTTTAAATTGGAAAATTAAAGCAGGCTTACATCCACTTGTAATCTTTGTGTTTTGCAAGGCGGCAATAACAGCCTCTTTTAACATGACTAATTTGATACTGCACCAAATTCAAATGTGATTGTGCTTTAAAAGTTATTTTGGGGGTGTGCACTTTCTTTTGGGTCAGTGGTTTTGTAATTACAAGAGATATTTATATTTTTACAGTTTGTTAAAAATAAATGAAAAACATGAAAGTGTGCAGCCATGCAGGTACTCTCTATATAGAAACTTCTTAGAAACTGTTCTGAATTTACTGATTGTAATGTATTTTGTGTGCACTGCCTAAAGTGGAGAAATATAAACATCAAATTTAAACTTTTTTTTAAATTAAAGAAGTTGGATTGGGATCTAGGGCAAAAAAACTTTAAGTAACCCCACAAATGTATTGGTGGTTGAACTAATACTCAAGACTGGGACAAGATCTCTTCAGCGAACGCATCATACAGTCTGCATTTGGTTCAGGTTCAACATATTTTTAACCGTAGAGCAATAATTTTCTCACCTGTTCTTCCCACACTGTGTCCCCCCAATAGCATGATCTCTCTATTCTCATAGCATCCCGCACCTATACTTTTATCTTTTCTCCTGTCTCCATCTCTCTTGCCTACTGACATGTACACATTTACTAAATATTGCAACAAACCTGCCAACTCCTCACACTTACTATCTCACGAAAGAAAAAACAAATGAATCACAGCAGACAAAGGGAATGGCGGGCCAGGCGATATGATGCAGGAGCAATCGATTGGGCCTTAGTAATCCATTTTCCTCGTCTTGGTGGTAGAAGACTCAAAGTGTGTGAGTGTATGTGTGTGTGTGTCTTAGTGTATGCATGCCATGCCAAGACAATTTGAATAAAACAGAAAGAACAACAAGAAAGAAAGAAAGAAAACATCACACTGAGCTCAGTTTTCTCTACTCTAGGTAATCGGAGAACTGTATCAGGTTCCATCAATCACGTCTACAAATAGGCTATCATGGGTGAGTGTGGGCTGGGAGTACGGGGTGGGGATGGCCAGTGAAGAGAGGGATAGATAGAGGGTGGTGATGTTGGTGGTGGTGGTGGTGGTGGTGGTGTGACAGAGAGGGAGAGGGACAAAGTGGGAGAGAAAACAAGGGCTGAGGGAAGGGTGGGCCTCATGCCCTGAACTTGAACTTGGAGCTGGTGGGGTCGGAGAGGGGAGGATGGGGTCAAGCGCTGACAGGGGGAGTGGAGGAAAAAGGAAAAAACCCAGCTGAGTGACACTAGTATCTCCCTGCTCAGAGACAGATGGGGGTGAGGGGACAAACGGGCTGTTTAGCAATCCGTCTTATGAGGCAATTTCAGCTTCTACCTCTGTGCTTTCTCACACTGTTGTGGCCTAAGATCCAAACGGAGTACATTTTAGTGTTGGTGAAACACTTATCTTACTCTTTTGATATGCTCATGCACTGCGACCAGACCCTTTTTTTGGATCCTGGTTCATAGATAAAGGAACATTACATAGTTGTGGGAAGAACTACTTGTAAACCAAACACTTGTGAAAAACAAAATTTGTCTTGATCTGGCACTGATTAGAAAAGAAGATTTAAAGAGGCAGCAGATAGAGTTCATTAAAGAGATGATCAAAAGACGATCCTGAGACTCTAAAGATGAAACACTAATGTGCATTTGCAACACACAAGCCTGTTTATTGCCTTTGAAGTAGAGGGGTAAAATAGGTCAACACTGCTGACCATCCTACCTTGGTCTGGAGATAGTGGGGGTAGTAGTAGGTGTAGTGGGGGTACATTGGCTGCTGCTCCAAACGTTTTCCCATGTAGCTGGAATCCAACTGAAGGTCCTGGAGGCTGGAGATAGAAGCTCGCAGGTGGGGTACGATCACTCTGAGGGTCTGGCCTGGATCCTTAAGACGACTGTTTCCAAGTGTCGAGGACGCAGAGAGAAAACGCTCTTCTCTTGCTGGCGGAGGTATGTGTGTGATAAAAGCACAGAGGAAGGGATGGATAAAGGGTCCGATGGTACTTGAAATTTTAGTCTGTCTACTTGTCTGGGAGCTCACAGGGAACCTCACAAAACCAGTCCTCCTGTAGGTCTGGAAAGAGAGACAGAAGGAATCCGGAGTGGCAGCAAAAAAGGGGGGTTGGAAGAGGAGAAGGAAGGGTGAAGGAAAGGAAGATATGAAAGGATAGCAGGAGGCAATACAGGAAACAACAGGGGGGAATGAACAGCAGGACGGAGAAAGGGTAAAAGGAGAGGGAAGAAGAAGAAGATGATGAGGAGGAGGAAGAGGAGGAGGAGGAGGAGGAGGAGGAGGAAGAGGAGGAGGAGGGAGGAATGGATGGGATCCGGTTGCCGGTTCCTTGCACTCTCCGCTCTAAAAATCACACTCACTCTTCTCTCTTCTCTGCTGCCCTGAACATGCCCCTCAATTTGCTTTCCAGCGTCTTTCTCTTGTCTCTCTCCGTCTCTTTCTCTCTTCCTGTGTATCCGTTTCCTTGTCTCGTTCTTCCTCCCTCTCTCTCACACCAGACGAGACCCTGATCCCGCCGGGAGCTCGGCTGTATCCTGGAGAACACACGCTGTCCTCTGCTCTATCCTCTAAAGACAAGTGAAATCAGTGAACTCACACATGGATGTGGAGCTGGAGAGAAGAGAAGAGGAGAGGAGGAGATGGGAAGGAGGAGGAGGAGGAGGAGGAGGAGGAGGAGGAGAGAGGGTGGTCTGAAGCTGAAGCTGTGCCTTTTTTCTCACTCTCACTCACTCCCTCCCTCTTTTGTTAAGCTCCGGGGATAGATAGGTAGATATCGATGGAGCCCGGCGTGAAGGATGAGCAAAAGAAAAAGCCTTGGTAAAAACTCCTCTCGCTCAGGAAGAAGCAGATAGCCTTATCCAGACGCGCACTCACACAGAGGAAAATCCCTTCTGATCCACAAGGTGCCTCCTCCAACTCTCTTCTCTTTTCTTCTCTTCCCTTCTGCGATCCCTCTCTTTCTTCTCAGGCTCTCTCCCTGACAGCTTGCTTCCCACTGCGCCTGGCAGCCGTCACTGTGTGTGTATGGTGGTGGTGGTGGTGGTGGTAGTGGTGGTGGCGGCGGCAGCGGTGGTGGTGGTGTGTGTGCGTGTGGTATGTGTGTGACTGTGCATGTAACTGAGAGGGGAGTGTGTTTGTGTGGCTGTTGCCGTCTGCTCCACTCTGCGTGCTGAGGCATAGAGGGGCTCGGCTTCAGCGCAGCGACGCTCCTCCCTCCCTCTCTCTCTCCCTCTCTCTCTCCCTCTCTCTGTCTGTGTCTCTCTCCCTCTGTGTTTTTCATGGAACTATAGAACAGTGGGAGTGGTTGGTCCTGCCCTCATTCAAGCTCTGGTGTGCGTGTGTGTGTGTGTGTGTGTGTGTGTGTGTGTGTGTGTGTACTAAATAGAAACTGAGAGAAAAAGAGAGAGACAGAGATGGGCTGTTCTGCTGACTGAGAGGCGGAGTTGGGGAGGGAGTATGAAGAGCAGGAGCAGAAGGGTAAAGGGTGAAAAGAGGATACACAAGGAGTAGAATTTGGAAACAGAGAGGCCCCCCTACTGGCACTCTATAGGCGCAGCAATGGCACATTTTCTATAATAAAAGCTGTCTTCGGATTCATTAAACTGTGCATTAGTAAGACATAATATCCATTTTTCTTATTATATTTTTCTACTGTCTATCATACAGAACGGCACAATCAGATCATGCAAATGCACCTGCATAAAAACATGCAAGCACACAGGCTTCAATGACCATTCAAAAAATGTGTGCGAATGCCTCGGTGCACGCAGAGATTCTCCATTCAGACACGCACGGTGCCCAACATAGAGCGTGTATGTAGTTCAGTGGTAGTGTGGCACAGTGACCCACTGACACAGTGCTGCCTGTTATGTGATGTAACCAGGTTTAAGTAGTGATCTTACATAAGCACAGTGAGCCATGCATGAAAAGACTGCTGTGCCCTCTGACTGCAGCTGTGCGTGTGTGTGTGAAAGAGACAAGGGTTGGCAGACAATGCAAGTTCACTGCAGTGGAAAAGGGGCACGAGAACAGAATGCAAACATAAAAACCTCCTCTACGATAAGGGCTTTCATGTTCTTGCGGGCCATTAAACTACTTTGCAGGCTGTAATGCAAAAACACATCACTGTCTTTGTTCTATTGTGTGCCTATCTGAGAGTTTTGTCACTGTGCCCACATGTCTGTCAGTATTTTTACAGCATTCATCTATCAGCCTACACAATAATGATATGTTTGCCTGAGGTAAACTAACAACTAAACATCTTCCAATGTAGAATATAGAAGGTAAAATCATTTGTAAACTAAATTTGCATAGAGTTAGGCTTGATGTCAGTGATTTTTTTCGTCAAAGACAACACACATTTCCATTTCCAAAATATAGTTTTTCCATTTTGACGTCTGCTTGTGTGACCACTCACTAATAAAAATATCCAACATGTTCAATACAGACTTGGACAGGCAGGGAATATGGACTGCAATTAATCAGGGATGCAATAATGCCCTCACAACATACAAACCAGTGTAACCTATGCATAAATGCCCCGGTGGGACGAGCATACTTCACATTTGGAAAGTGGGTAAACGTTGTGTACATCAGTGGTGAAGTTTAAGGAAGCTGCAGAGGTGTTATTATAGTTTGCAATGGGCTTAATCTAGGTTTCAGTTAATAAAGAGAAATTTCTCTTGTCCCTTGTATCTTGTATTACCACTGCACTGGTGTGTGAACCTATAACACAGTACAACAGTATCATCATGCCTGGAGGCAATAGCCTGGACTCCCAAGAATCACCGTGTTTTCATTTTCATCTGCATTGCCTTGTTAAGACGAATTGAGTATTCCAGAGACAAAAATAAATGTGTCTTCAGGACTGCATACATTACATGCTATAATTTGTACACAATTATAATTTTTTAGCATGAATGAATGAATACATAATTTTTGTAATTGTTGGCTTTGTTTAAGAAGATGGTGTGCTATTTTTTCTCTTTTTATGTGAGTTGTTAATTACTGCTATGATCAAATTAACCCATGGAAATCATTAAAGTTGCTCTATTCAGGTATCATGTATTCTAATATATTATTGTTTTTGACAAAAGTTTTGTATTGTTTTTGTGTTGCATTTTTTTCTGATATACAGCCAGTTGCTTTTACATACATTTTAAAAGAAATGTGAATATCCTTGTGATAGTAAGTTATATGATCTTCATCATCATAAGTAACAACAGTAGCGCACATTCTCTGCCACCCAGATGAATGCAGACAGGAAGTTAGTCATCAGCTAATGGCTCTTCGGATGATGCAGGTAAAGGTCACTTGTAAATGAAAGTCAAGAAGTGACTCAGCCTATAAGGATGCACACCGATAAAAGTCATGTTGAAGTCATCAGCTGACAAGTTGTTAAGATGAACACAAATATATAACATCAAATATGCTCTCATGCTGGCAGTGACGCAGGTCCCTGTCATTTCACACAGCCTTATTGAATTAAAAGCTGCTTCTAATCAGAAATCAGCAGCATTGGCACAAGTGAAAAATAACTACAGTAACTGAGATGAAATGTGAAAACACTAAGATAAAATTTCATATTCAATCATATCATTATTAACGCCACAAACACCAGCCCAAACCTGCAATCGTGTGTTCATGGTCGACATTTTGGAAACTTGTCGCAAAACCCCTTTATGAAATAAAATGAACTAATTAACAAAGAAATGTCACGTGACAGATTCATGTACCTACCTAGCAAAATAAAGTACGAACACTGCTGTAAACTAGGGATGGTGGAATAATCAATACATCTTTCCCCCATGAATCAATATTTTGATTAAGCTCACATAGGTTACTTTAAAGGCTATCACATATTTCAATCATAAGAGCATCTCCTATGATAAAATGTGTTTTTGTACATTCTGTGTGGGGCTACCATTTAGTGAATGAACTAACCTGTTACATGCAATTCATGTAACAGGTTAGTTAATTCACTGAGACTCTCTTCTCGATGGCGGAGTTGCTGCATGGGCTCATCTTGCAGTCACTCCAGCCTGAACTCTATAGTGAAATATATAAGCATGTAGTGGAGGCACTGCAAACAAAAACGAGCCTTATTGATTATACTGCACCTGTAGTTAAGAAGTGTGCGTTCCTGAATCTTTGCGGTCTGAAGTGTTGTACGCACACAGAAGCTAAGCAGGCTGATTGAGGAAGGTTATATATTCATTCACTGGCACAACATGTGGAATGCCAAATGACAGAGAGATACAGGGAGATCAAGTGTGTGTCTGAGTGTTGTGTGTGTCTACTACGTGTGAGAAGCTAGTTTTCATGAAAAATTAAGATACGGCTGACACTGCAGTTTGGGAAGACAAAGAGAGAGAATTGATTCTTCCAACTGCACAGTACAATCCTATTATGAGAGGCGCAATCTTTACATCTCACTCTATACTCTGCTGCTATAATAAAGCTTCCTAATTACCTTGTCTAGTGACACGACAGCCATAATAATGGTGGTAAATACACACTGGTTAATTGCATTAATTTTAATATCAAACAGACCTCAATCTAATTGCCAAATTGTTTCTAAAGACTGAATATGCATAGAGACGAAATAGCTACATCGGCATTTCTTTGTAAAAAGGGCTTTCTTCTAAGAGAGACATTATTTCCCATGTTCAACGGCTGACAAACACCAGACATAAACTGACAGCTGGAGCAAAATATCAAAGTGTTTTCATTGACACTGTGTGTTCTTAAAGCCCCCGGTCATCAAAGCAGTTTTCAAATGGAGCAGGAAAGGCCATGCTGTGACTCAGGGATGTGTTCCTCCCATCGCTGACCACCAGATATATAACAAACACTGAGCCAGAAAAAAAAAGAGGAGAAAAAGCCTCACATCTTAGCTCAGACACAGCTGGGAAAACAGAAGAGGTCATGATGACGATAGTCCTATTCTACAGAAGCTGCTCTGGTCAGTTTTCAAGGAAAACACCGGCCAAGATATCATCACACAAACACACTTACACACACATACACACGTGCACAAACACATGCGGTGGTATTTGCACAAAGGCGATTTACAGTAGTAAATGGACTATTACATCCAATTGCCACATGCAGCATGAGGGTATTTGTCTTTTTGAAGGTCTCCTGAGATATAAACACGAAACAGAGCCTGCAGAGAACGTGGAATAAACTGCTTTAGGTTTCTGCAATCCACAAAATCGAATGAGAAGAATTCAGGTTTAAACACACAGAAAATAGAAGCAGTGTCACAAGAAAAGAGAAGCATGTTTGTGTGTTAAAATCTACATCACATCCAAGTTACATTTGCCAACCTCATTTTACTGAGGCAAAGGCCAATTCAAACCTCCAGGAAATTGGTGACTCCATTAGTGAAAAAGCTCTGCTGCACTATTCTGGGGCCAGAGCTGTGTGACCATAAACCGAGAGAGTGTTGGTAATGGCAGTATGATTCTACGCACATGCACCACCTGACCTGGAAAAAACACATAATTATTATTTAATTTACATTTGTCATTTCATGACATTTGGCTTAGTTTAGTTCCACAATTTTAGAGCACTTACAGTTAACAACAACACTATTCAAAGGTTGAAAAAGGTTGCATGCAGCTTGTAATGGACACAAACAATAAGTAGATTAAACATGTTGATGTCTCAGTCAATGAGACAGCTAGGGAGACAAGAGAAGAGAGATATTAGGTTACACAATATGAGACACACATTCCAAACTATCTCCGTGGTCATAAAGCCATATGAAAAATCACTTCAAACAAATAACCCCTTGTACGACACAGTACGCTTTATTGAATCAAAACGGTGACAAATCACCTTAGGCCCCTTGCAAATCCCCGCTCCTCCCATCCTCCTCTCTGCTCCCTTCACTCCTCCCCTCGCCTCCTACCCTCCCCTCTCCTCTCAACCGCAAGCCACAGCTCACTTTTACACAAATCATCACTTTATTAAAAAGGAAGAAAGAACAGTGCGTCAGTGGATTCATTTGAACAATTATGCAAATCAGACAGAAGATGAAGCTTTTATTAATATTAGAGAAGTGTTGCATCAGATAGTGCTGAAGTTCATTAAGTTACTTTAGTTGAAGATGAATACATTCTGATTAGTTTGATGTCACTATGGTCTGTATCGCATTATCGTCTCGGGCTACGTCAGCGCAAAACTCTCCACTCTGTGGATCTTTTGCTTAAGCAAAATATGGAAAATAGACACACGGAGTGATATTTCACAGCTGAAAATGTGCAATTTGGATTAATAACCTAGATGCTACATTGTTTTTCCTCAGACATTTTCATTACTTGGACTTTTACTTGTCTTTTGGAGGTTTGGGGTCTGTTTGGTGACTTGTGCCGTCACTTTTTTCCTCATTGGTGGGTTTAAAGAAAAATGTATGCATCAACTCAAAAATATTTCAGACTCCTCGATTTTCATTCATCCCTTTCTTTTGAATCAGCTTCATTGTTGCAGACTTAATGTCTCCCTGGCTCTCTCTCCCTCTCCCTCTCTCTCTCTCTCTCTCTGCAGGTACGGGGCCTTGGAGGTGGTGGACCATGACTGACTGACTAGGGCCCATGCTTGCTGTGGCTCCGAGGGGTAATTAATTTCAGCAAACGACCGCCACGTCTGTCGGCTTTTATAAACGAGCGTTTACGCGCTATGGACAATTTAACCACTCCACTGAGCCCGCCTTGACAGAGATGAGTAGAGAGATGGGGAGAGAGAGAGGGAGAGAGAGAGAGAGGACGGGGACCACGCTGCTTGGTGACTGATGGGAGATTTAATCAATAGAGTAAGCACATTTACTCTCATGATGCTCACCCAACATCCATATTCATACTGGTAATTCTCTCAACGCCCACGCTGTTGCACACCACAAAAACATTATAATGCATGAAGGTTTTCACTACATCTCATCAGGCCTCATCAAAGGCCGGCATCATCACTGCTAATTATGTGTAGCATAGTTTTACTCTAGATGCCAGCTTAATTTGATATCCAAAATAACTACTTTCCATTATTTTCTGCCACATACACCTTAACCACACAATTTTCTACACTTTAATGTCATTGCCTGAACTTGGATGCACCATATTGAAGGAAATTGAAGAAAATAGCTACATATGTATAATGTCCTTTACTCCAGAAAAAAACACGAGATATGCACTGTTTGTATTATTAGTATTGTATGATAGTATAGTATTTGGATCGCTGTGTCTCGACTGTGCCACTATGCTGTAGAATGTTCGGCCAATGTGCGCTGGACTTAAACAAATCCATAAAATACATTAGATGAAATCTTTAGAGGTCATTCACATCCAAATCTTCACCTCTTTACCCTTGAAAATGTACTCCACCAAGAAAACTGGTCTCCATAGATTATAAACTGGAAGGCTGTGAAGATATGTAGGAGTGGTTGCTTTGGATCATACACAGCTCTACATTCGTACAGGAAATTTACTCTCTTACTTCTGGCCTGTACACAAACTCTGTGTATTGCTTTGCTGTTGAGATGGGTAAAATTAAGGACTGTTGTATTTTTGTACATTTCAGTAACTTACATGGCAATTCAAGTCTTACCATAGTTACACCGAAATAATCCTTTCTAAAAAAAATTAAGGCAACTGTCAAAGTCTACATTCACTGTGCTGAAAGTTTCTTCATTAGAGCACCTTTTATTCCAGAGCTGAGAATTTTCTAAACCACGGCGCTGTCACTCAGCACCTAAATCACTTCCCTCTCCTTTGGATATCTGCCCTGCCCTGAAAACTGAGGTCAATAAAACTAAATCAGCTTAAGTTTGTTCAGTGTAAGACTACTATTATAACTCAACAGCATGTAACATTCTCACTTTCTCCCCTCAGAGTTTCCAGAGCCCAAGAAACGCAGAAGAGCCACACCGCAGTCGCTCGGCACTCGGTCAGCCGAGTCCTGTGAAAACCGTTCCGTTTGCCTCTATCAGGCTGCCAGACTATTAGCGCTGCAGCCCCACTCTGCTTTGTTCCCCCTGCCAAAGCAAGTTACACGGCACGCCTCGAAGTCAGTGTTTTCACAGCTAGACATACATTACTGTGTGACATCAAGCCCAAGGGCTTATAGATCTGTGGGATTTTATGACAGGAGCCTTTATGGCTTTTGCAGGAATGTATGACAGCAGCCTGCCTGCCTCAATCCATGGCAGGGATAACTATAGTATACTACATTGTAGAACAGACTAGTGCAGCCATATGAGGGGCCTGCGGCATGAAGTGTTTCCATAGCTACAGTGGGCCAGGGGGATTGTTTACTGTCCGAGAATGAGAGATTAAGAGAATGAGTGATTTTCTATGTATATGCTGAGTGATCATTTCTGCACCCATGCTGTATTTGTGTGTGTGTCCCAGCTCTTAATAAGTAAGAGTGCCCAAGAGCATAACCACCACCACCCCCCAACCCCCCATTCACTTGTTCCATACACACAAATAAATATGCACTTGCTGTGACACACATGCAAGACCTACACACACACACCCACGCAGTATGCTTCGCCAAGTCAGTGTAATCAGGGCAGCGTAATGTGTTTACCTCTCTGAGGTACGAGAGTTTGATTAAGGAGCAGCCATCTGGCAGAGAGGAGAGGAGAGAGGAGAGGAGAGGAGACAGGAGAAGAAGAGAGGAGAGGAGAGGAGAGAAAAGGAGGACAGTGATCTGTACTTTAATAAATGAAATCAAACCTTTCATTGTGACCATTATGACTACACAGACAGGACTGCACTACAATCAATCAGCAGAATTGCGGCTCAACCTCTAGGACAAACTACGCCAGACATAAAACCGACCATTAACAACCACAACACCTGCCCCATATCACCATCACACAGACATAAACCATTGGTGACTAAAAGCAACAGCTAGCTGACGTTACCATATTAGAGCCAAATGTCATCCTTTGATGCTTCTTCTTTTTTCAATCTGCTCTTAATTACCCAGTGGGGCAATCATTCAAGGCCTTAATATTAATTAGTAATGATGGATATTAAAGGTTGAAGATACAGTCATTTGTGTAGTGTTCTGCTGAAATTTCAGCATTCTTTTTGCTATTGCTGTTACTACACCTCTAATCGCACATGCTGAATATTCAGTGGAACAAAGCCAAAACAATGAAAATATAGTGTACAATGTAAAATTACAATGAATGGGTGTAAGCGCTAAAAAAGATAGCATTATCTTGCAGGATATAACCTTCCTCTCCTCTCCCTGTGGTACCTGACAGGCCTGTAGCTAAGCTCACCCTCAGCCATTACTTCTACTATAGCCTTCCTGCTCCATTAAACTCAACAAGCTTAACTCAATGGCCTTCATTCCTCACAGCGACGGCTTCCGCTTCATACCCTGGTGGCTTTTAACAGGAGAGGGGCAATTTGAGTGGGGGGACAGCATCTCCCTTGTTAACACAAAATATGTCATGCATTGCCCTTGTTAACTTTAAAAGAAAAATCTGTGAAAACAATATTTTACCTTCTCTGCTGTCCCTGTTGCTGAATATAAAGATATTGCTCACTGGGGGCCAAGGCAAGGACCTAACAACTGCAGTAAAAAGGAGCCATTAAGTTATACTGTCCTTGTCCTGCTGTGGCGTTTAATCGTGCTCTTTTAATATGCAACAAGGAGACGACATTCCACTCACGGTCCGATATTGTGCGGGCCTCCACGCTGAGTCAGCGATTATTGATTACGGGAGGAAGGGTTTTGGAAAATAATCTGTTTTATGGCAGTCCCCCTGAGTCTTATTGTCCAAAGGCCCAATCCTTAAATCGAATATTTGACAAACAGGAAGGCCTGTCAAAGTCCCACAGAAGGAAAAAAACCATTTAGCGGTTAAGTTATTGGTAACTGTTAAGGTTAGGGATGCATCGATCCGACTTTTTCAGCCCTGATACCAATACCTGGGCTTTGGGTATCGGCCAATACCAAGTACTGATCCAATACCAGTGTTTAATTAATAAGCTGTATACCTCACTGTGTGGAAGACACTGGGATCATTCTTTTATGTGTAAGGCAACATCAGATTTGACTTTGCTTTCCTAACTTAATGTAACAAAATGTAACATAAATATGTTTATTTGTTTAAAAATATATAATATAATCATAAATTCATGAGTGAGTGATACAAGTCATTTGTTTGCGGGAGGAATGGAGTGTGTTCAAGACAGCAAATATACAGCTGATTTGGATTGCTAACATTTAGCTGCAATGACTCAACAACACTGGTCTTTGACTGCAATCCAGATATATGACATTATCTCGATTGCTATTATATGCATAGGCTATTATTTAATGTCACTGTGCACAGTACACACACACAACATTACTGTTTTGAAGAGGACAGCGGTAAGGATACACTCACTCAACGGAGCATTTGTGTGTGAGTATGTGTGTGTGTGTGTGTGTGTGTGTGTGTGTGTCACTGCTAATCTGTTTAATATAAAAAAAAATGTAAATATGGGATTTTCTGAATTGAGTCAAGTGAATCTACTGAGAGGTGGTGTTGACTGACCGCAGCAGTTTCTCCGTCAGAAACACAGAAACCTGAACAAATCCAACTTTCTAAAGGCAACTGGCAGTAACGCCAAGACCTTATATTTTTTTACCGGAAGACTCAGCAGTACCGAAGTGACGGTGACGCGACCAAGACAGGAAAGTAATCCCAGAGGAGAAAGAACCCGAAGTGAGCCTAAGGAGCAGAGCTAATGCTAACTGCCAGCCATTGCTAAATAATCAAACGGAAACCTGACTTTTATTAGTCGCTTGTTTTGATATAACCACCACGGTTATAAAGTGGATAGACGGAGGATTTTGTTAAGTTCAAGGTTGTATTGGAATTACTTAGGGGAGGTGTTTTGCTGTTACATTTTAGGCCACACGTGACTGATTTTCTCTTAGCAAGGTTAGCCACAACAGCCAGTCTTACTGAGGCTACACTGGTTCCTCAGGATTGTTGCTATTTACTAAATATAGTGTCTAAAACAACTTCACATAATAAGGTAGCGTACATTTTGTACGGTCTATTAAGCCTTGTGCTTCACAGTGCTGAAACAACAGCAGCGATGACGGGGCCCGCCGGTGTGTCTTCCTTTCTAGAAAATAGACTGGCCAGTATCGGACCAGATATCTGATATAAGTATCAGACCGGTGCATCCCTAGTTAAGTTGTCAGACTCAAAAATATTTTCAAAAACAAATACAGTGAAATGTTTTATATTAAAAAAAGAGATCAGAGTACATTTTTGTGTTGAGGGCAGACAGGTATAACGGAGAGAGTCTTTAGCTGAGTCTCTCTCAAGTAAGAATGTGAGGTGAAATTTGGAGAATGTGTATCTAGGACACATAATAAATATTTCATGCCATATTATGAATAGGTTCTTTGTTTAATTAGACTCGGAGAGTTGTCCCCTTCAGCCACTTCTGTCACGTAAGCATGAGAAAATATGATCCTTTCCACTTTAATTATAAAAGTTCTTCAGGCTAATATGCTATGTTGTAATTAATCTATCAACTTTTATACAAGTATAAACTATAAAAACAGTCAGAAAGGGAGGTACTTATTTGACTGATATCAATTTTTACTCATTTTCTGTTCTTTTCAACTTTTCATAAACATATTTGACAGGGAATTTACACTGCAAGATCATTCACATTTTTACACTTTGTAATAGCTGATGATAAGAACAATCTCATTAAATCACTCTGTAAACTGCAACAGTTGAACTGCATGTATGGATTTAGCAGCAAAGCAACTAGATCACATTTTGAATTTTATTAAATGAAAAAAAAAAACTTTTCAATATTAGCCTTTAACTTCCCAACTATGTGTATTTTAGGTAATCTGAAAAATCATATTTACCTCAGTTGACTGTAATCAAATTAGCGCACCAATCTCTTCTTTTCAAGTTAATTCAATCTGGCTAAGGTCTGGCAACTCATTACATTTGCTGGTCCATACTGTAAGCACACACATACATTTATACCGCATATTTTAAGTTGTTTTTCGTTTTTCATTTAGCCATTTCAATTTTCATCTTTACAGTTTAGTTTGATCTAATGCGTATGTTTTGTTAAATTAGGTAAAAATGCTGTACTTCATCTGCCACAATTAATTGCAAATAACCTGACTCCACACCTTCTGCAGCGCTCTGCACCGGAACCTTCCTGACCTGGCTGCAATTATCTCAGAAAAACTTTCACTCTGATGTTGTTGTGAAATGGAGCTTTTGAAACTCTGTAAGAGCCATTCTTTCGCTCTGTTTCTGTCTTTCTTTGTCTGAGATCTCACTGTGAAATCCTGTAGAGCTGCAGTGTAACACACCAGGGAGGAAATACTGGACACAGCCCGAATGTCTTTCATCTTCGCAGACTGGGAACAGCTTCCTGTTTTTCAATGGACACACTAATTAGCATGAATACAAACATGCACTTAGTCCAGACAAAGATGTGCACAGACGCACACTGGCACACAAGCACACCCACACACATAAACGCATGCATTTGCACTCTCATTTATGAAAACATAAACAATCACAGCATAGTGAAAATGCAGTGAAAACACAGCATAACTCATTTTCCACACGGCAGGTCTTTTGTGCACTTTACACCGCACCAGCAGAGAAGGAGCAAGAGGAGGAGTGTGCCCACACTTTCAGCATAGTTTTTACGTAATATTTTCTTTTCTTTGAAGTGGCACAGCCAAATGAGTTTTCAAATCTCCGTAGGTTTCAATACCACAGAGAAATACGACCACAGTTGATAGGCACCACTTACATTCAATTATCTTTGTTCCACACACAGAACACACACACACACACACACACACACTCACATGCATACATACAGACACATCAGTTATTTCTGTGCAGAAGAAAATTGTGACACTCATTACCAGCCAATTCTGCACACTGAGGTACTGCTTCAGAGCCCTCAATCTACAATTATGTAGCTATAGTGCACTGCTGTACTTCACATACATCAAGTAAAAAGATACATTGAAATCCAGTGGGGGTGTAGACATGATGATGGAAATGAAATGCTTCATTAAGCAACAGCTATGGCTTTTGTTTTGTCAGATGTATGATGGATTCACAAGTTACTTTATATGTGGAGACTTGTCCAAAACCTGAAGGTACCCAGTGCACAGCGGTGCTTTTTTGGTTTAATGTGCAGACTTGTATTGCCTCAGTATAAAATGTCTTGCACACAATTTCGCACTGGAACTGGCATGAAGAATATTAAATCACCATGGAAAAAATATGCACGTGGCTGGTAGATTTGCTTCACTCACCAGCCAGAACAACAATGATAATCTATTGAGTGGCTAGTAAAATTGGAACATTTACTAGCCATTTGGCTGGTAGAAAAAAAGTTAATTTTGCACCCTGACAACGACCAATAGCTTAAGCTTTTTACAGTTTAACATATTATTTTTTTGTTTAGACAACCGGTTGAAGGACTATACAGATTTGATAATGATGCAGTTTCAGCCATACATGAATCAGACAGTGGTCTGGATAGCTCTTGGGCCCTAATAAGGGACACAATTTGTAAAACACAACATGATTATAATTATTCATGATAAACTTGCACTCAAAATTAACGTTGATTTATGAAATGCCCTAATTGTAGCTCACTGAGGCTCAGGAGTGTATTTTTTAAGGACAGCTGTTGTACAGCTTTTTGTTGTTTGTTTGTACTGTTGCATGTCATTTGGACATTGACAAGGTTTTAAAATTCACCTTTTATTCACATCTCGAGCTGCACTACCTCTGAAGTAATTTCATGACTATTTTTGGAACTCAAAAGAATATAGTCTACTTCAGCTTTCTGGAGAGGAGAATGGAATACAAGCTTACTCTTTTAGTGTTATGTTACGCTCAGTGGTGTTTTGATTGATTAGTCAATAATGACAAAATTGCTATCTGTGGGTGAAATATTCCTTTAACATTACCACCCCATTTACACTTAACACAGAATGGAGATGGATCATCTGATTCAACCCCCAATCCCCCATCAGTCTTTTCCATCTAGAAGATGAGCATCACCAACTGGACATGTCTCACCACAGATGTTAAATTGAATTTAGTTCACAGCACCTCTAGAAGTTTCAGCCCTCCACACCAACCCCCACCGCATCACTCCACCCACATTCACGTGGCTCTTGGCACAGATTAAGAACTCGACTGTAGTTCTTGGATTCTGGACAGTGCTTCATCACATCTGTGCTGCTCCACCTCCTGTGGCAGCTCAGTGGGGGAACACATCGATAAATCTTACCGTCACATAGCAGGGAAATTAAGTTGGCAGAAAGATGGACGAGACAGCAGTAAAGACGTTAAGAACAAACAATACGACCAGTAATGGTCTAAATGATTGCACATGCTGGAGAAGGCATCAACACTCTGTATTCTAAATCCATCTCTCATGCATTTACTACCACCGTATCCCTCACTCCCTTCACATAGCTCCCATTCTTTTGTGCCACCAGTATGCCTGTTCAATTCAGCCTGTTCTGCAACAACTTCCACGAAAATAATTCAAATCCAAATGTGGTAATTGAGTCAGTAAGTGCAATTATCATCTCAGATGTGAGGAATGACTCATCTTGAGTCTTTGCGATGCATCTGCGCTCTTAGCTGGATTGCCGGTTAATGTCAGCCCACTGACTCATTCTGCACTCTTCCCACTCAGAAGAAAAAAGACACACAAGTTAACTGCTGTATCTATTTCCCCCCTAAAATAAAAAACTCTCATTGGAAAGCCTGTACATGATGATCCACTGAAACTTACCAGCAAAGTTCCTATAGTGCAAGACCACGTAACTTACTGAATCAGATGTGGGAGTTGCAGTTTTATGACTCTGTGTTCGTGTATGCAGTGGCACAGGGAACATAGATGTAATCTGTGTGTGTGTGTGTCGACTCAAGACAGAGAGGTGGTTGTAAAGTGCTGAAAGCCTGCAGGAAACCTCTGAGGCAACCACTTTGCAAAACTGAGACCAGACCTTGATACCATTTCGCTCACTCATCCGTTGGACTACGTGTGTGTGTGTCACACAGAGAAAGAGAGAGAGACACACACTGAATGTGCATACGCGCCGATGAACAGTGAGTGATCTGATCAATAGTTTGCAATTTCGGATTTGTTAACTACTGCCATTCACAGCGAGCCTTGTTTCACATGTTTGTTACAGTACTTCACAGGACTAATATAACCAAGAGTGTTCAAGCTTGTATTTAGATTACAGACCAGTGTGTGTGCTCCACAGTGTTCATTTTTCACTGATTAAGCTTTTTATTTCTTTTTCTTCTCCCAACTAACTCAGGTGGTTCAGGCAAAGACAAATAAAAGACATGATAAATTGGAAGGGGGAAAAAAAAATGAGAAAAAAAAGAGTGTGGGAGGGAATATGATGGACCCACAGCAAGAAATAGAGGACGGTTATGAAAGAGATGAAAGATAATATATGAGAGAGAAGGCAGGAAGTGAAAGATAGAGAAAGAAAGTGGTGTGTTGGGTGTGATGGATGGAGCAGAAAAGGAGGAGGAGAGGAGGGAGGTATGCGCGTTCTCCACCAACTACCTCTGTCAGACACTCAGCTGTGCTGCAGGAGTAGGCGGCTGGTGAGAGGTGTGTGTATGTATTCTACGTAGCATATGTGTGTGTGTGTGTGTGCCGCATGTACCATGAGTCTGGGGACCGGTGGGGGGTTGACAGATTATCTGTCGAGAAGCAGGCTGGAGGGTTCTCTCTCTCTTGCTCATCCTCTCCTCATTTTCCTCAGTCACTCACTCCGCTATGCGCCGCTCAAGGTCACTGCAACACTGCGAAAGTTTGGAAGGTACATGATACCAGGAACTGAAGGGTGAGTCAGCACTTTTCTACTCCTCTGCTTGTCTCCAGCAGCCAGACTGGCACAAGAGTGAGTGTGAATCACATAGTCCAATACATCTCACTTTTTACGTCACTGCTGAAGGAATCACTGGAAACTCTGTTGATAAAATGTGAAATACGTTGTTGTATCACAACTTAACAGATGTTTGGGATTTTCCGGTATTTCATAATCCCACTATTGTATTGTGTTTCATATGTAGTGTTTCTAATTCAAGAAGGATTTCTGCTTTCAATGAAATTAAATCTGTACTTTTCCATTCAATATTATAATTTTATTACCCTCATTTACAGTAAGTGCTTACTCATGATTTGAGTCTGACTCTGCATTCCTTTCTAGCTTGTGAAGCTGTGATATTTAGAAAAAAAGGACAATAGAAAACTAAACTTTACAAGCCCAAAATAGATCATTTGTAGTGTTCTTGCTTGGAGTTGTAGGATGGATAAGAGGAAAAGACAAATGTTCACAGAGCCAATTGTAAATATGTGGGTGATGCAACTAGCAATACTACGCTTTAAACTTGAAACTTCACTTCCCCTCCCATTACTCTTCACTTCCTTCCCGTTGTGTCCACCCAGAGGAGATACTGGGCTACAGCCTTGAACTGATCTCAGGCCTTTTTCAAGACCCCTTCATGTCAACTTGGCAGGAAAACAGAGAGAATACAACAGCAGAGACACAATGTCAGCCCCAATAACAGCAGAGAACAAAGAGAAGTGGGAAATGTACGATGTTTAAACCTCAATAAATCATTCTAAAATCAGTTGTGGTATTGTCACACAATGTCCTTAAACATATTCAATCTTAGTATTTCAGTGGTGTTAAACAAAATGAAGACCATGTTACCCGTAAGCCTTTCATATTCAATTGCAAGGTAATGCTATTTCCTCTCACACCTTGATATTGCTTATTTTACCATCAGCCACTGCAGCAAACTCTTCACTTTGAAAGCAGCATGCACTGGAAGCACTGCAACTTTCTCCTTTTTTGTGCCATAAACTAGACATGACAGCATGCTAGAAGATATTATTACAAGTTCATAAAGTAATGAACAAACCCAGAGACATGAAAATCATAAGACCAGGCACACTTACAACAAACATCTCATATCTCAAACCTCAGGCAGGGACAATTCTCAGCTGTTGCATTTGTGGAATTTGGCTTTGGACAATTATCAGTTAGTCATGATAGGTAATAAAATATTCATTGATGCTAATGTTTCTTTTGGCGTTCAGCCTTTACTTCAAAACAACTGTGGAAAGACTTTTTTTTGTTCCAACAGAGAGAGTAGAGTTTCTTTTTTTTTTGTTTTGAACACATGTACGCTTTTGCTGGAAAAAAAAAATACATACTGCCAAAGTCAACATCTTAGATATTATCACCAATAAACAATAGGTATTACTTGTGTATTGGTTGTAAATCTTTAAATTATATGTGTACATTTGTGACTAATAAGGGACACTTATTCCAATGAACTGCTAATGAGAACCTGAAACAAGGTCATAATAATTAATTCTCAGAAACAACAATTATTACTTTCAATGACACATTCCCATTACTCCCTTTCTCCTTTACTTCTCCTTAATTTTCATATTTCTTCCTGTCTCTCTCTCACATACACACTTTCTCTGCCTCTCTCTGTCTCACTGCCTCTCTCTCTCTCTGTCACTCTCTCTATGTACTCCAGCCAGCCACTGTGGCTTTTCTGGGATTCCTGTGGCTGAGTCATCATGCGCTCCGTATCGTCCATAATATCTTCCCAAAAGTCTCCCTAGAGTTGGACACATAACTGGCTTAGCATGAAAGGAGTTTGTGCATTTTGTTGTGTGTGTTTGAGTGTGTGTGTGTGAGACAGAGAGAGAGAGAGAGAGGGGGGGGGGGGGGGGGGACAGAGAGAGCAAGAGAGAGACCTCCTTCGCATCTAGCCCTGACTGAATCAGGGAACAGCCAAAATAGCATCAAATGACCCTCATCCCAACCCTCCCCTAACCCCCCAGACCAGCTTCCCAGCCGGAAAGCCAAGTCCGCTCTCACGTGTTACGACTCCATCCAAATTTCTTTTCTATTCCAACTTATCTGTAATCCATCTATCTATTCAGTACAGCTTCAGCTAAAGCTGGTATTCTCTGCACCAGCCGCCCAATGTGGTCTCGAAAAGAGAAAAAAATTGAACATAACTCTGCTTCCACAAAACCTCAATTCGTAGACCCTAAACCATCTCCAGAGTCAAGCTTTGTTTCATTCACCACATCACAGAAATGCAAGCCTTATTCCTTAGCCATCCTCCCCACCTAATTCATAATCTGCCTTACACCAAACCCCAAACTATAAAAACATTGATTTAGCATTAAAGTAATTCATTGTATTGGGTATTTTAAGTGATTAAATAAAAGTGTATTCAGTGTTCCATGTACTGTATTGCCAGGGCCACAAATACCTACTACAGCTACAAGACTTTTTTGTTTTTTTTTCTTTTTTGGTTTTGTTGAAGCAGTGCATTTTGTTGTAGTTTTAACAACACTCCTTGTCCCAGTCTTAACCCCAGTTTCCCAGCCTCTGACCGCACCCTTCCCATATCCATCCGTTCTCACCCTCAATTCCCTCAGTCCTCCACTCACCCAATCCCAAACTCTCAACTCATGTCCTCCTAAATTCCTAGCTTCTTCAGTAAATTTCCAAACCACACACCCTCACCCCTGCCTCACCCCACCCCTTGTTCCCAACTCAGTATCCCCCGCCCCAGCCAACTTCTCCGTCACCCCACCCCAGAACTTACATTCAGGGTTAGGGTTCTTAATCCCAGTCTATCTGTAGTCATTCATTCTCAGCCAAGAGCACAGATGTTTCAGCGGGCCGCTCTCACTCTATCACAGTTTGGGTTACGACGGCCAGAATTTTGACAGGGTTGTTTCTTTATAAGACAGACAGAGGCTGCCAGACAAAAACAAATTTGAAACCGTACTTTTAATATTTGCTCAAAAATGTCTATATATAATCAACTATGTGAATAAATATATCAGGCTGATGTATAAGGTGCTGAAATGATGTGAAATTTGAGTATTTTATAGTGCTGAGGGCTATTACTTTTACCCTGACCAAGCAAACTTTCTATTCCCTAACCACACATTTAGCCAGACAGCCTGCCAAAAAGCCAAGCAGCTAGCCTTTACTAGTCAGCAAGGAGCCCAGCAAGTGAGAATATTAGCCAGGAAAAAAATGGTGACATGCTATAGCCGGCCTGTCTGTGATCCAGCCTGCCACCCACACTGCCAGTAAGCTAAACAGCCAGCCGGTCGAAAAGGCCAGACACTCATTAAAACAACAGGTTTTCCTCTTCATTTTTCCATAGAACCTGTCGCTGCATTCTTTTCTCTGTGAGGTGGCTCTTGACTCATGGAGAGGTCGGGTTATAGGAAGTTAGTCATAATAATGCCAGCAGACAGGCGACTTCAGTTGGCTTCCTAACCGTAGCCCAGTCTCAGCACAGCTGCAGGCCTCTTACTTTACTGAAGCTGCACTTTGTAATCCTCCACTCAAGAGAGTTAACTACAGGCTCCTTAAAGAGAATGTAGTTCTATCTGAGAGCTTACTTATTTTCTTGAAAGCCCCATCAGCAACTGAGAGAACTATCATCCTCACCAGTGATCTATTATCGGATTAACAAATGGAAATGGCAGATTCAATCGATTTACAAATTATTTGTTTGAACTTTAAGATCTAAAGAGGTCTTCCATTACAGAGCCAAGGATTTTAAATCTAAGCTATTGTTGCATTAATGGATTGTTTTCATAACCTACTGTAAATTCTGAAATAGGTGTGCAATTTTGGTTTAAGTCTAAGCATATCTCAACATGCAGACAGGCAGCCATGCTACGTGTTGAGATATACATGTTGAGGGTCAGCTGGCAAAGGTTTACAGTAAGACAGCAAGTAGGTCGTGAGGAAAGATCATTATGAAACGGTTACACCCATTTCTTGGGTGGATTTGGCCAATGTGTGGCCTTACCAAATGCAGTAAAGTATGTGAGGAAAAGATATACACCAAAATCATCTCTCATTACTCATCTCATACTTTGGCCCTTATTTTAACCGTGCAAGCGCAATGACAAGCACAGAGTGTTAGGCCTTGGGCACACGGACTACATGGGCATCTCCAAGCTCACCTGCTATTTTGGTACATGTATGTGTAGCAGCGTGAAGTGCAAAAGGGCTGGGTGATTATTAAATACTCTCTCGGCCAGTCACATCACGGGTCTCATACTTCTGAAACACCTGTGCCAATCACAGTTAAACGTGATAACAACAACTCAACAAACGGAAAGCTTTTCTTCAAGGAAATGTCTGGATGGTTAAGAGCGCCACAGCAGGAAAACACATCACCACAAATCTGCAGCCAGACAGATGGTGTAAGTTTTTTTCATGAATTAAAAAAAGAATTCATTTAAAACATATCTGGTGAAACCATTTATATGATTGCATCAGATATTTCAGCCATAATTCCAATGAATCTCACCTAAATGGTCAGTAATTAATGTTATACAACAGGGTTTGCACCACAGTGCATTTCAAGAATAAAACTTGAGCACTACTTTTGTTAAAAAGCCCTTGTAAGTTGATGACTAAACAGGAAGAATAGCAAAGTTTAATTGACCAGTCTGATGTGTGTGGGTTTATTCTGTAGCAGCCCGGTGTCGTTATCAGGTGATTTAATGAAGGTGAACACTGTGAACAGTAAGACACTGCACTCTGGCACGGCATTTCTCTGATCGGAGGCTGCAGCTTTATCAAAATATCTCTCCTGCTGGCTTCAGATGATGCAGGGATTTAATGAATTGAAGGAGAAGATTTTCATACTGTATATAACAGCTGTGGACAACATATACTACGAATATGGCTGATTCATACTAATATGAATCAGCCATATTCATTTATAGGATCAATGCACCACGTGTGCACTGCATGCCCTGCACTGGTCACCAAAACACCACACAGACAGGCAAATTGAGCTTCACAGTCAGAAAAATACCAAATAGCTGCAACGTTGCTTGCGCTGGTTGTTGCACCTCCATGAAAATGGGCCCTTAATGCGCAACTTGTTTTGTTGAAACAGGAGATGAGTAAAGTTTATAATAGATTCATTATAGATTTCACCGATGTTGAAGTTGTTTTTTTTTTGTTTGTTTTTTTAGAAATTATGGATTTACTGGCAAATTAATATTAATAATAATAATTTAAAAAAAAAAAAAAAAACATTTATTAGATTTAGCTTGATATTTTGGATAATGTAACTACCAATGCACCTATCTACAGTATCAGAAACATGGGTATGGTTTGGGTGGCAGTCCCCTCATCACATATATGGGTAGGGTGAACAATGGGCTGAACTCCCAAAATGTATATGAATGCCAATACAGTACAAACTCACTGAGTGAAAGTCTGACAAAAGTTGACAATAGTCCATATAACAACTTTGACTATATAAAGAATTTTACATTATAGCAGAAAAATCCTGTTCTAATTTACGTCAACACAACAGATACACTACAAGTAAAAGAACAACATCTAAGCTGAAAGATTCTTAATCTGAAATATGAATTTTTTGCTTTTTCTGTCAGCAAGTTCTTGTTTTAAGACATATGCCAGTAGTCCTCCCACTAGCATAACCCTCTTAACAGCACAGAGAAAAAAAAAATTGATCTTGTGTTTTACCAAATAATACTCAACTCAACACTTGAGCTCTGTATCTAAGTGGTTGATAAATAAACCATGAATGTTGTCAAGTCCACTTATCAGGATGAGTTAAACAGCTGAAAAACATGATACAGGTCGTTGCACCAATCAGACCAAAGCAAGCCTTCATATTACAATGTTGCAATATTTCTTTGCAACCACCTAGACAAAAAAACTGGGGTGAAATTAGAAGCCAAAAATAATTCCGTACTAAGTTTAAAATAAAACTGAAGAGTTTTATAAATAACAACTTGCTGCTTTTAAATGAGAACTGACAGCAAAGAAGAGGAAAAGAGTAAGAGGCACAGAGAGAGAGGGAGAGACCTGCTGAGAAGAAAGATATGGAGCAAGTGTGAATGCGAGAGGGAGGAGAAGTGAGGAGAAATGAAATCAATAATGAACGGCTCCATAACAGGAACTTAATCAGAACAGCAGGTCCCTATATTGCTCCTGACTAGCGCACGCATCACCGCCGTCGATTCAATTTACTCCCCAAACCCTGAAAAAATAAATAAAACATGGAAAATAAATTGAGACGCTCATTCAAATTCATTAGAACTCGTCCCTGTGTGCCTACAGTACATAATATTCCCTTGAAGAAGAAGAAATAAAACGGAAAAAATGAAAATATGCCAACAACTCAGTGCTGGTTTCTGTGAGAATAAAGGCATAGTCATAACAGCCTCCTCAAATACCACTATCTTCTCTCTTTCACACACCTACACACACATATTACTGTACATGAATACACATACTACATTCATACATTATAATGAATATATATGCATTCACACTTTAATACGTGAGGATATGTGCACATTAATTTGCAGACAAATATCTATGCTTCACACCCACATGTATATGCAAGGGCCTTTCCACCTGAAGACACACACACACACACACACACACACACACAAACTCCCCAGCCCTCTCATGCTATGACTAAGCCACTCAGAACAAATTCATCAGACTCATAAGAAACAGCAACAACAGAGGGCAAAAAATCAAATCAGTGAAAGGCAATGTTGCGTAAAAGTGCAAGCTGGGCTGGTGATGACGTGGGGAGCTAGACCGTGGGTGGTCGACCAGGCATGGGAGTTCTGTTCTGATGGCGGCACAGGAGTAATGTCTTAATAGTTGGACCTGCTCCCTCTACCAATAAGTTTCTTCCCCACCCATACTGTACTCTCTTTATTCCTTTCTCACCTCTTCTCTCACTCCGTCTTTCACAAACATCTTTCTATCTCTGTCTCTCACACTAATGCCATAACTCAATCTCACCTTTTCTTCTTCTTCCCTCCATCACTCCCTCGCTCCCAGTCTTCCAGACAGCTTCATAATGGCTGGCACCTCCTCAACACTGGCTCTAATTGAAAGATGAACGAGTTTATTTGGGCTTAATCCATCACCCTGTCACCTGAGGAGAGGAAGAAAGTCCTAGATGGAGGAAAGGAGGAAAGGAAGAGGGGTGGGAATGGGAGAAGAGGAGAGGAGAGGAGAGAGGAGAGGCAAGGAGAGGAGAGGTGAGGAGAGGCGAGGAGAGGCGAGGAAAGGAGAGGAGAGGAGAGGAGAGAGGAGAGGAAAGGAGAGGAGAGGAGAGGAGAGGAAAGGCGAGAGTGCCCAGTGGAGGGTAGCAATGAGGGCAGAGGATGAGAGGAGACATGAGCAAGGGAAGAACAAGATCACAGAGAGGCAGAAGGGCAAATAATGATGCAGCCAACACCCCATCTCTCAGGAGAGCATCTCCTCTGCCATTCTCTATTTCTCGTTTCTCTTACGTCTTATCATCAACATTACTGAATAACTGGCACATATAAATGCTATACACACAGACACAGACACAGACAAACTCATTAACTGTTAATTATGTAGATTTAAATAACACTAGTGCAGTGCCCGTTCAAAACATGCCTGTGCGGAAGGGGGCGATTGCTTATTATTTCTCAAGAACTGCATAGGTATGTATCAATTGACAAATGTATCAATTAAAATGATGAGGAATTAATAAACTAAATGGTTTAAATCCGGACAGAAACTTCACCAGTGATACTAAACTGAGGTTGAACCATAGAAGCAGTTTACAGTCTCCCACTGGATGATTCTGCTGCCAATCAAACATGTCCATGCTCCTATAGGCTAGTCTTACTGCCTCTGCCTCTGTTTTTTTCTCCTGTGTATGCTTGTTCTTCTCTCTCGGGCAGTTTAAGCAGGACAAAGGTATGCACCCTGCTCAGAGCCCAGAAGCCCTGCCCCTGCGCTGTGATGGTGTTTATATCAAACAATGCCCACTGCACACAGAAACAGAGCTGAGTGGCTCGCTGTCCACTTGTTTATTCAAAGTTTATTAATATTAAACATATCATGTTTCCAAATTGCACCAAATTCAATATTGCACATCCTTGGGTCCCCAACAATACACCCGCCGAGTGTGAAGTCAATCAGATGAACTGTTCACAAGATATGCGAAGGACACACATACATACAGATAGACAGACACAGACAGACAGAGATTCCTTGCTTTTTAGTTAGATGAACTGCATTGCCCATTCAAAACATGCCTGAGACATCCTGCAGTACATTTTAAATGTACATGCCAAGTTTCATTCACAGTACAGGGTTCAGTAGTAGAGCTTAAGTCTCTTAAACTTTTTCAAGTCATCACTACAGATGTAATCCCACTTCCGACCACAGTGTGGGTTGCAATGGCAGAGTGGCGCTGTCTGTATTCCTGCTTGTTGACTCCAAAGGCAGAAGAACCAAATCAACGTTATTTATGAGGTGTTTTTTATATCCAAACAACTTCACACTTCCTTGAGTCCCCAGCAATACATCCGCCAGGTATGAAGCAGATTGGATGAACAGTTTTCAAGATATGCAAAGGAAAAACATACATACATACATACATACAGACAGAGATTCCCTGCTTTATATAGGGAGATGAACATTATAAACACAATATAAAAGTGAATAGGTTAAGAGTAAACTGTAAACAAAATCCACCACTGAGCAAATTGGTACAATGATTAACATAATCCACTGGGCCAATTTAACAAGCCATTTTGTGGATTACTTGAGTCAAACTGTGGTCTTGCGTTTAATGTGAGTGGCAACAACAGGGATATAACTCTGAACCTTGACAGTGCCAGGGCCATTACTTTACTACTTAGTTACAACGGATAACAAATTGCTCATTCATGCAGAGGCAACCACAGAATCTGCCTACTGTGCATACTTGCTGCATCACTACTATAGAAGCCATTGCAGGTATTCTTTTATAAATGCTGTAAGTCAGTACTGAACAGCCATATTGCAGCACTAAGTGTGTGCCTCAGATGACTGTAAATATTCCTTGCATGCCTTGCAGATAGTGTATTCATCCATTCTGGCATTTAAAGGGAAAATAAAATTCTAATTACTTAACAGGTTAACAACACTAATGATAAGAGTACAGCAAGTGGTCTAGCCACTCATTTGGTGCCAAGACTGCTCATGTTTTTCCAGAATATTTCAAAAGTGCTGTATATACTGCTGATCATCCAAGAAGGCAGGATCTTACTGTATGAGCCACATGGGTGTAGCAACATGTCCATGAGTTGTTGAAGCGTGGTGGCTACCATGCCAAAAAAAAAAAAAAGAAAGTAATGTAAAGCATTGGTACAACTCACACAAAATGGAAAATATTTCTTGTTCCTAATGCTTTCTTGCTGAGGCCCAGCACATGAACAAATCTAAAAAGTCACCATTTTCATTACTTTTGTTCTGACAAGCAGTTGCGATGGGTGTATACCTCTATCCCTGAGGGTGTGTCTATATAGTAGTGGTATGTACTCTCTGGCTTAGTGAGAAATGATCATCACAGAGAGCATAGTCAGGCTTGGATGGCATTGTAACCGTCAGTCTGAAATGATCTTTTTCATTCTCCATTTTCCACAGACCGACAGGTATTACATTACTTCATTGTAAGTTTAAGGAGAATGATCTGCCCAGGTGTACCTCATAAACAACATCCTTTATTTGTCATGTGACCATAAATGGCCCCTGACACCTGGTAGGTTATTTGGAGCTGAAAATAGGGGCAAATACAAGTACTTTATCTCCTGGTGAAAACTGTCTCCACAACCATCTTTGTTACACAGACACTGTTGATGTTCCTGTGCCTGGAGCCAATAGTCCTGTGCAATTTGACCTGGTGAATGGAGTTTTGCTCGCATGGCCAGAATGTACTGAATTTCATTTTTATTGGTGCTTGGACAGCCCTCGAAGCAAGCTGTGAGTAGATCGAACACACCCCTAGGTTTATGTCCATAAAACAGGTCGAAGGAGAAAATCTTGTGGAGGCCTGGAGTATTTCCTCCACACAAAATAACAGATGGCCCTGTCTTTAACCCAGTTGCAACTATTAGCAAGCATAGGCGCCTGAGCAATGGAGCAAGTGGAGCAAATGCATCCCCAGCATTCAATTAGGGGGAGCAAAATCATCATTTCATTACCCCACTTTTTGCCTTTTTAAAAATAAACTTACTGTCCCCACAATCAGGTGACTATATTTCAGCAGCCTATATCAATGATCATTTTACTTATCAATGATTAATTTTCAGCAACTGACAAAAACAAGTAATAAAAAAATAACACATTTTTGGACCACCCTTTGAGTTGGTTCAGTCAAACCTATTGCTGATCGCTGGCCACAGCATGCTTTGGCTGTCAATCACAGTCTGTCAATCCACACAGGAGTCTGACTGTTTACAAAGATGAGAAACATGCCGTTTCACTTAACTGCGATCATTGACTGAAAATAGAACATTGGAAAAGATAGGCAGCCAAATTTTAAATTTGCTAAAAGTAGGATTGTACTGTCGCCGAAATGCTGAACTGATTTGCGAGTCAACATTAGCAAACTTTGCCAGCCCGCCCCAAGCCCCCAGGAAGTGCACCAGGCTTTGAGGCCAATTTGACATTGTGGCCAAACCATAAAATAACTTCTGGGTGTGCCTTGGGCCCAAAAAGCATTTTTCCCAAACACAATCATGGGAAAAGGAGTGGCTGTAAAACTGTGAATGTATTTTTTTGAGTGTCCCAGCCCCCCAAAAATGACTTGTTTCTTTCAGATAACATTTGTAAAGTCTAGAAGAGCTGCATGATTGAATTATTTTATGCCACTCAAGTTAGCGGAGGGCTTAACTGAAGTTATTTGGCTCAGCCAGCGGAAGTCTCCAGTGTGCATGCTCTATGGGCATATTGGGCCTATACAGCGCGTGCAGTATGCATTCATCTAGGTAATTTCTTTACAGCTGGAAGTGGCTTTTTTGGCTTCATGCACCACTGACAAACTTACACAGGAATGAATGGGGCTCCGCCTCTAACACTGTATCCAGCTCTCTTTATACATCTATAGCCCACCCATCTAACGTTAACTCGCTGATCGAACAGGATTCTGGCTGACTGCCTTACAGAAAATCTGCATCACCTAAGGTTGGATTCCTCCTTTGATGGTCTGTGGGACGGGTGCCTGTGTCTGGCCAAAAAACTTGACACCGACAAGCTCACCATGCCTAAACTACGACAGGCACCAAGGAGATTAGTTGCAGATGAAGATTGTGATGATCCTGACACATACAGCAATGCAAACAGCTCGACAGATCCAAGTATGGGAACCAAATGATTTCAGTGATTGGTGATGACACTTGAGGAGAGGTTTCATAGCCTGGGCACCACAGTAAATGCCAGTCTGGAGAGTCTAATTGTGAGAACAATCAATAAGGAAAACTGCACTGAGGACCAAGAGGTTGTGCTCAAACACTATGCAGGTGACTGTGACCTACATCAGTTGAAACTTCAGCTGAGCATGTTGCCCACCCTGATTAATATCGACCCAAACACAAGCAATAAAATAAAAAATCTAGGGGATGCTGGCAGGCTTTTCAACGAGGTCAGGACACTACTGAAAATACTGTTGGTCTTGCCAAACTCATCAGCCTCAGCTGAGAGGAGCTTCTCAGCACTTAGGAGGCTGAAGACATATCTGAGAAGCACAATGTCACAAATGAGACTGAACAGTCCTCTTGTCCTGCATACTCAACAGGATGAAACTGACCATTTGGATCATTACGCTATTGCTCAACAATTTGCTGCCAAGAATGTGAGGCACCAAACATGTTTGGAGAGATCAAGAAATAAATTGGAGGGAAATGATGGATGTGATTGTGCTGAACAAATGTTGAAACAAATGTTTATAATACAAAAATATTACCTTGTTTCCAGATATTATGTGAATTTAATTGTTCATACTTTCACACATTGTCTGACTGTTGCCATGATGTGTCTATGAATGCAGAAGCTGATGTTGAAAAAGTTGTCTTTAGAGTCATTGATGATTTTTCTGGTCATAAATACATTCATGTTTGATATGGAAATAAAGTGATCATTATTATGATTATTCCCTCATTTTCTCATACAGGGTGAATGAGAGGCACAAGTTTACTCTAATAAGGTCTAGTCCTCGACTAAAATGGCCATTTTAAGTCTTGAGGAGCAAAAGTCACGCTCTGAGTTGTGCATTAAAATAGTCCTTGATCTGAGATAATGTAGGTTAAAATGATCTGCTTTTGAAGATATTATTATTCATTCCTGTATAACATTACAACTACACCAGCTGGTGGTACAATTGAGAATAGCTATAACTAGAACCTGTGTGTAAAATAAACAGGTGGGATTGGAATTAGATAGTTGTGAGGCCATTTCATTTATCCAAATTGTACTTTGTTGCAATTGTTAGACTTGAAGATGGGCTTGTGGGTATTGAGAATAGCAACTCAGGTTTAACATTGTTTAACCAGGTTTAATTATTCAAATCATATGGTGATGTGTTGTAAGGCTATTTCATTTATATACATTGTTTGTTCTTGTTTGACCTTGAAAATGGCCTAGTAGCCTGCAACCTACTAACATTTTAAGATACATAATGTTTTTATAAATATCATTTCAAATATGACGTGGCCATTCTTCTGATAATCATTTCCTGCCCTGATCCACCCAATTACATACTGTTCTTAATGCATCCTTGGTTTTCATAGCATCCTCAGTCTAACTAATCTAGACTAGTGCAGGTGGCTGTTTGTTGACACTATACAAAAGGTTAGGTGGTGTGGAAATTCAGGAAATTTGTTTTAAACCCAGGTTAGTAAGCACACCATTATGTGGATCATTGTTGTTTCGGTAGATATGGATGAGCTTCCTCTGTTTAAAGGTATCAATATGCTTCAGCTGAAGTGTTGTAAGCATCTGAAACCCCCTCCTGCCACACCTTGCAACAACGGAATTAGGGTGGCTGCATTGAATCATTTCTGTAACTTACCAAAATCAACTTTGGCCAGGGATGCGGAGGAGAGAAAGTGAGCAGAAATTGAACTTCTCTCTCAAGTGTATTCACAACTGAGTGTAACCCTGCAAATGCCTACGAGTGTAAAATGCCATTATCCCCATATTTGAACAATTATCAAGTCTCACCCCTCTCCTATTACAGCAGGCTTTTCATCCTGCCTTCTAACGTGGCCATTTGGAACACTTATAAACACTTTTGCTTTAGACAAGCTCAGAAAACAGAAGTTCATTTCAAGCAGCAACTCTGCTTCCCCCATTTTATCTCAAAAATCCTGGACCAATGAGGCACGGGAGTGACGAGACAGGACCAGTAAGAGGCCAGTGTTAACAGGCCTTAACTAGGGTAGTGTGTGTCCACCTGCTGATGGGTAAATGAGCATATGTTTGTCCTCTTGCACTATGACTGCAGCAAGGGTGGAGGGCTAGTGGCACTGGTCCCATTCAACTGATTTTATAGAGGCAGACACTGAGATTTTCCGGCACAAAAGGCTGGAAATCTGCAACTGCAATCACCATCTGCCTGTGTCACAGAGGGAGAGAGGAGCCAGCATCCTTACAGGGGGTCCCCTGAAACCAACGGCCATCCAGGACTGGCTGTTTCAGTCCACAAGGATGCCAGCTATGTATCTCTGGTGACACAGAAAGGAATCAAAGCACCCTCTCTCTCTCGCTGTCGAAATGCTGCAGCCAACACTTTTCAGTGTCTGAGGAACATCCTCTAGAGTCATCTTCTTCATTGTAGAGAAAATCAGAGCTTGGTGGAGATGTTTTATTTTTATTTTTTTTAGAAAGGCACTGAACGCTGTATACTCCTCAAAAGCCAAGTTTTCAGCCAGGACTTGTGCAATTACATATATTTGTTGATGCTGCTACCAGAGCTTGAGTTTGCTATCCCTCAGACAGCTGAGGTGCTGGGAAATTTTTGCTTCAGCAAAGGTTTTATAAATCTATTTAGCCTAAGCGTTTTTCCATGGTGTTCAAATAAATATTTTTAACACAAGTGCTTTAGATTTCCACATTTAGGAGTTATTTGTCATATGTTTTGCTGCTTTAGAATCATTATCTGTGTTGATACAGTAGACATCCACAAAAAGGGCACATTCAGAGGCATAGCCCCAAAGAAGGCCATTGTGTCAAAACATTAGCTTCTGTTTTTATATGCTGACTGTAAATAAACTTCTGCCTGAGCTCATGTCCCATCTTTGTTTATGTCAAGTCTGTAGTTCAAATTCTTTGAGGCATGCATGCTCCTACCTTGTGCAAGAACACTGATGCTGGTTTGTTTTGGCTGCAAGGTGATTTGTGAACAATTAATTCTTTTTTTGTGAAAAACATCAACTAAACTAAAACAAATCCATATTCATGTAGCATTGAGTGAGCAGTCAGAAGTGGTTTATGTGAACTTTGCTGAACTCCTTCCTATTGTGTATTCAGCAGCTCAACGGAAGAGCAAGTTGGAATCTCCTGTGTCTCAGTTAAATGCTTTATCTCATCCCTTGCCTAGCAACCAGTTATAAAAACACACACGCCCAAACAGCCATGCAAGCATAAACACACAAACTGAATCAGGCATGCACCTGCAGTCACACACACACACACACATTCATGCACGTACTGTAGACAAGCATAAATACACTCGCGATGTGTAGGCACTGGCACATTGAAACACACACACACCAGCACCCCCCTCCCCCTCTATTTAATTAAGCTCCCAGGCTTGGACCTTTATTTGATCAAACGTTGCTGCGTTAATTGAATTAGCCAAGCCAGTCAAATGTAAGGGTGTCTGCTCCATTGGTGGTGTGTATAACTGTTTGAAAAGGATGGATGTATAGTCCAAGCAAAATCAAATTTTATGTGTTTGCGCAGTGAAACTGTGTTGTTATGCTCTAAACGACATACCGTATCTCCCAGGCTTATCACCCAGAACTTGTTGAAATTTCCTCACAGCCTCCCTCACTGCCCCCATTAAACAAAAGAGATCAAAAATGCATTGTTGTTGAGTCCTTTGAGTGACTCATTCCTCATTTCAATTGAAGTCACAATGGGCACAACTGGCACAGTGAGGTAGGGTAGGCTACCATGCAATTTCATTCACTACGAGGATCTGCAAGTTTCTTGTGCAGGAAGCAACAGGACGGTAGAGGAGGCATGCTGGCTCCACACTGACTAAAGTTGAAATAACTTAATATCATCCCTGAGAAGGCGTAAAATTGTGGCACAGTAACCAATTGCAAATGATCCACCAGATTCTCCTCACATGCCAAATAAGGGTAGTTCCTAAATCTGCACCTTGTTATGCAAAAAAAAAGCTGCTGGCCTGATGTACTACATATCCCCTCACAGTAATTGATTACAACGGACAATCGAAACAAATATGCATTTATTGAGCATCAATTATGATTTCCACCTTTTCAGTTTTGCTATTTGTTTTGCTAATGTCCTTTAATCTATTGTTTTAATAATTTATTAACTCTCTGGTTAAACCTGTCTCATCTATTCACTGTACTTGTTATTCAATTTAGATTGATGAGATTAGTTCCCACATTGCGCTTTAACCTTTGAAGAACAATGATTACAGCAAGACACATTCTGGAGCTTACACCAAAAAGGCTTAAAAACAAGTAATATTTAAAACAACAAAACCACGACTTTGAACCAATTTCCTTCTTAACAGAGGACTTCACTGAAAAATACATCAGCAAATACATTTAAGACATAAAATGTACAAAATTCAAATCATATAAAGAGCAAGAGGTAATTTAAATCTATCATTTTACTGCAGAAATAAAAGTCAGACACAGATGCAGCCAACCTTTGAAACCCAAAATAGGTTGAACACAAGAGAAAGCCCAAAGATAAATAGCTACAGCAATCATGGTAAATAGTAGGAAACTTTGTAGTACTGCTGCAAGTGGACAATTCTAACGTCTTTGCTTTCAGCAGTTTATTCAACAGCAGTTTGACCACTCTTGTTAACAAGCCCAATTTAATTTTGTTTGGTGTACACTGTTAGCCTAAAGACAGACAGACACAGTCTCTGGTGATGTCCATGTTACAGTATTTTTATTAAATCAGGCCTGCCTCACAAACTTCTTGAAACAGAGTAATAGGTTTTGGATTCCTTTGTATGCCTAACCATGTGGCAGATTGGACATACTAAAACCATCAAAAGTAGGTTAATGCATGTTTTATAGTATGTTGCACTTCAGTGCTACAGTTTTATCCCCATTTTCTTGTTTTATAAAACTTTATCCAGTTCGTCTACGGGAAATAATAGGAAGTCTACCTCAAAGACATATCCCCTTCTCCTTACACAGCCACAGGTCTCCTTAACAGTCATGCAGAGCACTGTCTGGTTGACCAGCACTGCATTAGTTGTGTGTGTATGTGTCTGTGTGTGTGTGTGTTTGTGCACAAGTGATGGTTAAGTCTTTGTGTGCAAATGAATGGGTATGTATAAATAAAAAGCCCCAGCAGGTATTTGTTCATTCATTTATGTGCACACATTTTGCTAACTCCATCAGTAAAGCTGAGGGAATAAAAAAAAAGATATGTAGAAAATCTTATTGCATTTATTGGAAATAGACACTGCAGGACAGAAGTAAACATAAATACTGCAGACAAAAATCCAAAAATGTGAAAAGTCAAAATATAGACAAAAAATATTTACATCTATTTTTGTGTATAAACTCTTTTGTTTTGTAGACCTTGTGTGTCTGGTCCACTGTCCAGTTTTGCCAGGTTCTAGCCAGTGTTACTGGCAAAGAGAGAAATGTGTTCCAGCAAATGGGATAATGTACAGCATAACGATCAATTGGCTCCAAATACTGTTTGTCTAAGCCCCTCATAAAAAAAAAAGAAAACTGTGTTGTTCACACATCATAAATCCACTGGTCCACAGTCTGTAGCTATGTGTGTGAGTAAACGAGAAGAGACAGTGTGTGTGAGTGTAGGCACCAAGGGGGCTTTTATGATGCTCACAGCAGCCACCATGACGGAAACCCCACAGTTGGCTCGGTTGCATCAGCTCTAATTCCTAGAACAAGGATCATAAAAATGACACTGCTGTCATAATTTCATGTTACGCGCCAGACGACTAGCCATGCAGTGTGTGGAACATATGAGCGTGGTTCGCCTGGAAAGTATGGGTCAGTGATGGACTCGTTCTGGCTCATTTGTGCTTCGTCAACTGAGGACATGTATTTGTCACCAAAGGGAGCTAAAGCCAGATATGTATCACATGAGTCTCTCGGCTATTGGAGTGTACATGCCCTAGTTAGGTCAGTGACATACCCTCTTTCTCCTGTTTAAGTTATATTTTATTTCAGTGTCTGACTAAAAAGAAATACTAGCACTGCATATTTTGAATGTCAGGCAAGTCTCAAGTCCTACTATCATCATCATGGAACACAGTGTCACTGCAATGTTAATCACTTTTCACTAATGTCTTTCTGAGACACTGTTTCGGCTAATTTAGTAAATTGGAAATTTATATTTCATCATACAATTGTCATATAATTACAGTCTAATATGAGCAATCCATTGCCCTTTCTATTTGAATGCACAGTGGAAAGAAGCTGTTATTTTTTATGCTTTACTGTGTTGGATCAGTGTTGTTCTGTGCAGAGGGTAAATATACAATGTTTATTTGCTAGACTACCCAGTTCACTCTCCTGCTATGATACACAGCTCTAGAGGTGTATGACACATCACACCAGCTTTAAAAAACAGCACATTTAAAAGTTTTTAATACCCTGATAAATCTCACTGACAAGCTTTAAATGGAGTTTCGCCCACATGTCAGCCGACATTTATACAGCTATGTAACTGCAGCACAATCATTTAATAAATGGAGGGGGGGCATCCCAGCAGACTTGAATGCCTCCTCTGGGTTCTAGAGACTGAGTAGTGCTTCAGGATGAGCTAAGTCTGCAATTTATCTAGTCAGGACTACAACTAATGCAGTCTCCAACTGTGGCAGTCCTTTTGTCTCACTTAAAATCCTTTCCTCCATTCTGGCCATTTCTGCAATGTTATTTTTCTGCTGATCTCTAGTCATTTGGTTTGGTTTGGTCTGATTTGGGGATGCAAAAGGTGCAATGGTGGAAGTTAAAACAACTTATAAACCTATTCCTTAAAGTGAACAACAAAAGATAGCGCACTTTAGGTATCCAATACTACAGAACAATAGCTTTGGTTGGAACATCTAAAAGAGTGATCCTGCACACTGCAGTCTGTTGAAATCCTTTTTAACATGTCACGTTTCACTGTCATCTGGCTGGTGTACCCAATTAAGATCCAATACAGTAATACTACTTCACATGAAATTGAACTAATGTTTGGTCTGGACTAGGCTTGTGCCAATTGGCGATTGGATCATATATCGACAATTGAAGGGATGATTGATGATTGGTTTTTCCCATGCCAATACTTAGGCGATTTTAACTAATTTACTATCAGAACTAAAATGTTACAAAAATAATCTTTAGAATCTGCACTCTACTGTGCATTTAGAGATGTTTCTGGTGAGATGTTTGTGATATTAAAGATAAGATAATAATGTTAAAGAGAACCTGATGCTGTGATATTGTTGCACCAAGCACAAACACACGGACGTCTTCTGTGACGTAACTGCCTCCACCTCCTCCTACTCCCACTGCCCCCTGGTGATCGGATTGCCTATCAGCAATCTCGAGTAACCACAATTGGACAATATGAAAATGGAAACCATTGCCTCACCCTAGTCTGGACTAATGGAATTTTAAAACGTTGTATCAGAGTAAAAAGACTGAGTCAGTTTGCCAATGTTTCTGGTCAATACTGACCTTGTAGAATCTCATGACTGTCATGTGATATGGTGTTTGTTTCATGTCATATTTATTGTATGATTGATATATTCTAATGAATTGATGTTCTTTGGGAAGCCAAAACTTAAAGCCTAAATGTACCAAAATTTGATTCCAATGTGACATTTTGATTAGATTCCAGTGATGATTGATTATCCATCATTCGTGATGATCAAGGTTATCATAATCACCCTGTGTTTCATGAAATCCTGACTTGAATATAGTCAAATGTATTAAAATATTGGTGCCAAATGCTAGCTGACAACTATTTCAAACAACTTTCCATTCCTACTCAATAACCAATTTCAAATCCTAGTGACAATCACCCATCTGCCTTATGTTCTGCTCTCTCTCTAAAGAGGTTTTCTGTGCTCCTACTCTATATGTCCCATCTTTATCACAATCAGCAACATCAAAGTAAAAAATGACACTATATTTAAAGCACTGCTTAAACTAAGGGGACAACACTTTCCTGGCATGTGCTGCTCCTCTTTGTAATTAAGCTTGTCTAGATCTTGAAGTGTCTTTAGTTGATGTTTAAATGAAGGAAAGTCTGTAATTTCACTTAATTAGAGACAAAGCAAGCATTAAGAGGATCATTTATCTCTCACTGTCTCTTAAAATGTCTTCTTAAAATGACACACCACAGTCAACAACCAAGATTAAGTACCAACTCATCTTTATTATTTTTTCTTTGTATAATTCTTTCTCAATCGTGTCTGCTGGCATCACCAAGAATAAAGAAAGCTTTGGTGTTCATTATACTTGTCAGACCTTGGTACAATGTCTGGCAGTTCTTCCTTTTTTTGACTTTTTTTTTCCTCTACAGTTTTTAGGCAGTAGCCTGATCACGTCTCTAATCTGGGTGCCTGTGTTTTCATTAACTGACTGTTGCTTGCAAAATGTAATAACGTCTACAACAAACAAGGCCAAATTATCGCTGTAATTAAGTTCTTGAACAGCAAGAGGAGGGAGAGGGAGAAGAGGGCTGTGGATGATTTGGCCACAAATCTTGTCTGCTCTGCTGGAGGTTAGTTGGACTTTATGTGTGTGCATATTCCAAGAAAGAGTCAAAACTACACAGTCCAACATCCTCCTCATTATTCTTCTGCTTTAATTTTGGCATTTCATCATCATCATTTCTACCCTACCATCTCACTTCTCTCATTTACTGTCTTCTATATCTCCTATTGTTTCGCTGGTCTCTTATCCCCCTTCTTTCACCCCCTTCGTCCTCAAGCTCACATTTTTCTCCCTTTTTGCTACTCGCTGTATTATTGTTGCATGCACTCTTTTACCCCTCTCCCATGTGTGTCAGTCCCTTTCCTCTGTTACCATCCAACAACTCTGTCCAGATTTCAGTGAAGCACTGGGTTCCAAAATACAGTATTTACCAGGACAAACACAAAATCAATACCCAACCCAACGCAAACAAAGCATGCAGGCAGTTCTGCAGATCTGCCAATAATGCTGGCCCGTACCCTGCGACTGAGTTCAGTGATTGCAGAACTGAAACGGCGAGAAAAAACATCCTTTGGTTGTATCAAAATCCATTAGAAGCACTATCCAATGCAGTACTTCACGACAACACCCAATACGTCTCTTTTACTACAAGGCTACATGACAAACTCCATACTTTTCATTTGTTTGATGCTTTATAGTACCAAATGTAAATATGCCTACAAGCACTGATTTTAAAGAATACATCTTTGGTTATTTAGTGGCGTCAGAATCCAAAGAAGTTTACAAAGAAATGTGATTATAATGTAGGTAAGATAACAATACCTCACATTTTCTTATGCAAACAATTGCTGTCAAGGAAAGGACCCGCAGGAAGTAAGGCTGACCATTTGCCAACTTTGTTAAGGCTACTCTTGGTTCTCAATGCTGATACATTTTGAGGTGGTATACTTCAATATGTCAAAAATAAAACAGACTGAAAGAAGTATTCTCCATCCTGTCTGTATTTCTCTGTAAAATAGAAAGAACTGGCACACAAATCTGGAGCAGGATGCCAGAGTGCAATGACAAAAGACAATAGATACTATTTGCTATAACACAAAATCCAATTTTCCCCTGAAATGCTTAGAGTTACGGTATGTCAGGGTCACGGCATTTGTGGAGTATGTTCAACATGAGAAACAGAAGAGAAAAATACAACAATACCCTAAAAATGACACCTTTGAGTAACTACATTTTACTTTATGTACTGTATCTACCAGCGTCCACCCTCATACAGTCATGTCTACTAACATTAAACTTGACCACTACAATCTAAGATGACCACTTTAATGGGTTTTCTGGTTTTGCACTTGTACCTACAGGGAAACTCAAACAACAACCTGCTTAGACAGTCCAAACCAACAGCCTTTTTGCTCTCTTCAACCCCCTTTTTTTCTTTTCCCCTTTTTCTGTAAAATTTAATTCCAGCCCCCTCGGTACCTTCTCTGTTCCTCTGAATGCAACAGTCAATACTTCGTTGATACTGCAGCTCAAGCATTGTGTATCCAGAACATCCGTGGGGGCCCGTAGCGAATAAAATGTGCCTGTTTAGTGTTTCTCCAGCTGGGCTGATCTGAAGCGACAGAAATTCAACCAACAGCCAGAGTGTCTCTCAGGAGACAAGAGGCTTCAGATGTCGGCAGCACTACCATTGCTGCAGCTGTTAAAATTATCTGGATGAGAATGGTGCTAATCTACAACCTTTCATGGGGACTTCACATCGAATTGGGGACATAAAAGGAAATAACATGCGTTCCTCCTCTGACGGAGGGAGGAATGATGGAAGAGGACGACACAGAGAGGGAGGTGAAAAGGGGAAAAACTGAGGGAGGCAGACGAGGAAAGAGGACAAGCATACTAACATGATCTCGCCTGCCGTTCCCAAAAAGCCAATCTGATTTCCCCAATCACTATATTGTTAGCGTTCCACCTGATGTGCGCACACACATGCTGGCAAATACAGCTGTACACACACAAACATACACACATACACACACACACACACTCACTAAGTACAAGATGCAGTTTTCAGAGTTTTCAAACATTCTCTCCTGGGAAACCACGTCAACCAAATCATTTTTTTCTCATCACCTAAAACTGATTTTTGCAGGCTCGTGTGCAGGCTGATGTAGCAGAATCTCCACAGTAAGTAGGACACAAAGCTGAAGCCTCACTTCTTGGTGTTCTGTAACCTTGCCAATCATTCATAATCGTTTTTTATAATTATGCAGGAGGTGCTGTATAAATCTTGTCATATTCACTGTCATATTACAGCTCACTGTCATGGTTCATCGTTTTGTCAAGATGCAGCATATTTCTTCACAAATAAAACTCCAGCTGAAACAGAAAATGATTTGACAGCAAATCTACCCACAAACATCAATAAATGCCAGGCATCATATATTTATGAATAATGTTTCATCTCGCTAAACTCTGGAGCTATATGGTGTATTATTGCAAAATGTCATCTTGCTTTTCAATAGCTCATCAGATTGAATGGGGGAAGTGTGTCATCATGTATGCTTTCAATGGCTTTCTCCCAGCAGACCGTAGATCTCCCTTTCTCTTACTCTGTCTATCTCTGAGGCTGGCTGACATTTAAACTCGAGTGAAGGCAGAAGGAAGAGAGGAACTTAAAGAAAGGATTCTCCCCTGAAAAGGGATAGAAAGGGCCTCCTCTACCCTCCAAGGGTGTGACCCAGTCAACCCCATCTGAAATCAAAATGGTTGAAGCTGCTCTGTCATCCATATTTGGGTTTGTTTTCTTTTTCCATTATGTAGGCAGGAAATATTCAAAATGGACACTGTAGACTCAACTCTTTATGTTACAGCTGTGATTTAAGCAAATGTGACAGGAATCTTTCCATCAACAGAACTTAAAATGCTGATCACACTATTTGAAAACAGTCAGTTTAAGAAAATGTGTAATGGACATCCGTTTTCCTTTCAATAATGTCAGGAAGAGGCGGGGAGCTTTTCAAGGCTGCATTTCAATTGCCAGGATTGTCTTTCCTCATTTTTCTGATTTATTTCACAGACATGCTGCATCCAACAAAACTGTTGATAATCTAAGGCAGCTATATTAATAGTTAACATTTTAAACTACTCAAATAAGTTTATGAACCAGTGTATGGCTAAATATAATGAAATATAATGAAAATGCACTTGAAATGTATAATGAATGTACTTTTTAGAGAACCAAATGTGTGGCTGATTTTCTTTAAATGTAACCTTGAAAGAAAAACCCACCTGTGTGCTGACAATCCATATTTACATATGTATTTCTCTGTAGCAAAAGAAGAAACAACCTGGAGATAATGCTTTGATTAACAAACCAACAATATGCAGGGACATGTTGAGCATTAAATGGTTTGAAAACCGACCAACACATAATAATAAATAAAATACAAATCTTGAGATCTGCTTTTTAAATCTTTCAGATGTTTTTCGGAAAACCCAGAATGGGTCAGGGTGAAAACAAGACACTTGCCTCTCACAGACCGAAATATATAAAAGACAGGAAAGCGTACAGAGCTCTCAAACATCCACAAATATAATTGCTGTACAAGCAGATATTTATCAGACAGAGAAAGACAGAGAAGAGGGACAGATTAAAAAAACAGACTCATGGATACTGGCAGGCCTTGAGGGAGAGACAACATAAACACCCAACTCGTACAATCTGAAGATAATTCATGTTAGCACGCCTGAGGACAGTAAAACTGTAATGCTGGCCAGCCGGCTTAAGTTCCCAAACGTTTCATAAAAATGCAAATACTGCAGCAGTGTTCTGGTTACACATCAAACATCCTCCCCTGATGGAGATGTAAAAGTTTAGACTAAGATAATATCTGAATTTCTACCACACTCATAAAGTCATCAAATCTCCTCCTATTTACAGGACACACCACACTGAATGCGAAGTGTGTGTGTGTGCTGCAAAGCAGTAGTACAAACCAAGCTACAGCATGTACTGCAGTAACAGGGTTTCGGCTTGCAGGGGCTTCCAAAGGTGTTGGGTCTCGCTTCTCATAGTCACCCTCTCAGGCTCTCTTTCCTTCCATCCATCTTTCTGCCTCACTGCATGCTGTCTCCCTCCTTTCCTCTCCCTCATCCTCCTCTCATGCCTCTTTCTTCACCCTTCTATGCTTCATTCCCATCTTCCTCATCTCTCTGTGCACTCCCTCCATCCCTCTCTCCACAGCCAAGAGGCATCCAGCTTCTCATAACTCTTCATTAGAGTCTTCCCAGGGACCCCCGGCTGCATCGTGTAACAGAGCAAAGTCCAACTGCAACCCGAGAGAGAGAGAGAGAGAGAGAGAACTGAGCCCCAGAGACAATTAGCTCAGCCTGGAAAATAACATCATACTCCAGTCCACAGTCTCTGTGTGTGGGTGCCGGCAGGACGGCTGAAGCTGGCTTTGATTAGGGCCCCATATAGAAAACATGCTCGAACATCGAAGCGCCTGAGGCAGTTAACGGCATAGAATCAGCATAAGAGTATATATGCCTATATGAAGTTCTGTGTGTTTCTGAATTTTATGAACACAGCAGAGGTATTACCCTAGTGTACATGTGCAATAACACACACAAAGCTGATATGACAATCAAGGATACAAGCATGGTGAGCTTCTTTGGTTGCCTTGTTAAAATTGACATATTTACACCATTATACTGATTTTACTACAACTAAATGTACATCAAAGGAATACAGATTTGTATTTTTAAATGTGGGTTTGTCTTTGCATCCACGTACGACTTTGTTCAAACATAATGTCTTTTGGGGCTGATAAATGCAGCATTTTGAAAGGTCTGTGATATCTATTTAGGTGAATAACAGTACAAATGAATGATGGTTCTTTTTATAGATAAAAGACAGGAAAGTTTCTTACAAAGAAGATTGAAACACTAACTAACAATGGCTTCTCCTTTTTATATTGCCTCATATTAGTGTGATATATCATTTAAGTATGACATAAGGGAGCATGTCTGTGACCCAACGACAAGCCTCTGACCAAAGAGACACAAGCAGACAAATAATGCTCTGTCACTTTGACAAGGCTTGGTGTGTGTGTGTATGTGTGTTAGATGTGCTATGAGAGCCTCAGGTGTCCTGAGGGGTAATTCCACTAGTAGAAAAAAAAAGGATTGGGGGAAATTCCCCTGCAATTCTTTACTCATTCATACACACACACACAAAATATGATTAGTTTATCATTTCCCAAATGCAGATACAACCTTCATTGGGTTTTCCCTCCCCACATAATAAGGGCCTCTTTTGTCATCAAAGGTTATATGTGATCAAGTCTGTCATAATACAACGCCAAGGTCATGGTTTCACTCTCATCCTTATCTGGTTTCACACATCCTGTCATTCCACTGGTTTCATATGCCCCGGCATGTCTCTCTGCCAGCAGCTTAGGCACCACTTGAACAGGTCGACCAAACCTGTCGAGAGGATATCTCAAGTTTAGCAGTGAAATTCTGTAATTTCTTTGCAAACATATCCACTTAATAGCATTCCAGTAACTCTGGTTTCATTCTGAAGCCAGACGTGTTTTACTGCATTATGTCTCTATGAAAGCTATATGACTGGTAACTTGAATGCCTCCCTTCTTTTACTAATATTTATTGAAAAAAAGGATCTACCCTCTGCTTTGCTGTCCTCTCTTGCTGCTATGTGTTATTTTAGGTGTTAAAATAACCAATGCACAAATTCAGGTATTTTTTGAAAAACATCCCCACTAAGACCAGTAGTGAACAGCTGGGCATAAACATAGCACTGTACAATATAAGGTGCAGCTGGCTAACTAATGAAAATAATAAACCTTAATAAACAATGAGTCCAAAACAAAAAACAAACAGAGGATGGGACCACCGTTATTAGATTTACAACAACAGAGCTTTGCAAGCTGCTCTGCTCTGTTACTACAAAGTTTCTCCTGTCACATCCTTCTTATACAAAACAGCAATGACTATAGCTGCTTTGTCCTGCCCTCTTACTGGCAAGTTAGCCGGCTGTTGTAAATCCAGAAGATATTTTGCCGCTGGATGTGAAGGTCATAAGCCACAAGTTATTTGTGGTATACCTGTTTGTGGGAGCCCACAGCATTGTTCAGAGTACATTTGCATTTGCTGAGAGGAGATTTGTGCTGCTGATTGCAACACCTAAAGGAGAATTAAGAAGGTGGTGAAAACAGGCTCGAACATTTCAAACGGTCGAATGCCCTAAAGATCTACAGTATGTCACTGAATAAAAATGGGTACACACACATACACAACACATGTTTACACTTTGATACTTAAAATCTGCCCACGTCATTCCATGCAGGCTGAGAGATAAAAGGAGAATAAAACTGGAGTTGCTTTTGAAAGCAGTAAAAAGTGAGACTTCCACATCTGCATCAATGGACAAGATTCCAGTTTTTTCAGTCGGCTTACTGAGCTTCCGGCCTGTATGAAATCTGTACAACAATCCACAGCAATGTGATTTTACAAACTGTCATACCACGCTACCTCTTTCCTCCCTATCAATTATTAATGTCTGCAAAGGCTAAAAGGAGGGTCCAAGCAGTAAAGGATGTAACTGCACAGTGAGCAGCTAGCGTTATATGGCATTTAGGAATAACAAGCTGTGCGGAAATGCTCTTAAGAAAGGCATTTAGCTTATATCATTTGTATTTTATCCCCTTTAGTGCTAGTTCAGTTCTCCTGTTAGTTAGCTAGTTTAATTAATAGACTATTCAAATCAGATATTTATTATAAAGTTTTGTGTGATGTTTTTCCTAAACTAAAGCAGTGTGCATGTATCTCTTTTCCAAAAAACTCTGTCTTACCTAAAGGTTTTTAAAATCTACACCATTATAGCCTGCTAAAATAACTGGTCTTTTATTATCAGGGAACACAGGAAAAGAAAGTCCCTCTTTTGATTCTTTGAATACTGTGATATACAATTAAAGAAATGTAGAGCGACAGTGTCAAGACGCACACAAGCACACAGTAGTGTGTACCAAAGCATATTCGATATAGCACACCTAAGGTATTTACACAGAAGCATCAAATTCACACAAGCATGGACACACACCCACACACAGAGTAATCAGTGATGCCAAGACAGACATCTCACTCCTGCTGACACCACCCCCCCACAAAACTGAAGACATCTCTCCACCGCTGTCACACTGTCAAACCGTCAAGAAGAGACAGAGGAAGACGGACAGGCAGGATAAGAGAAAATCAAGAGTGTTACACAGAGTGGGAGAAAAATGCAAAGACTTCTTCCGGAGATAAAAATGACAGGCGCAACAACAGTCTGTGATCTTCAGAGAGCAAGTGAGTCCTGCTTGCTGTTTGATGTTTTGATGCTTAACAGGGATGCACTGAAACAACAGCTGGCCTTGCAGTCTCAGCACGAGCAGTGATAAGTGCTGGTTGAGGTGAAGTGAGGACCAGTTTTAAACTTAATGAAGATGGAATGACAAAAACACGACCATACTGATCAAGACCAACAAGTTATTACTCTGGCATGCAAGGGGAAAGAAATTTACATCTGTGTAGAAACAAAGTCACAATCTGGTAGCTTAGTATCCCCCCTCTATACATTTCAACCAGATTTTGCCTCAACCTCTGTGAGCCAATCATCTTATTGCTATAAAAAGCTTTAAAATCTGTTCCCTTCTTTGCTGCTTTCAGTTGTCATATCAGTGTAAAACTGATGTGACCTGCGTCCACCCCTCCACCTCCAGTTTTCATTAGAACCAGCTGTTTAATGGATCCATCCAATGGGCTCATCCTGCTCCAGATTACATCTATACAGATCTTCAGCTCGGCTTAAAGTCGAGATGAAATGAAAAATCCCCTTTTAACCCTTTTAGGTCACATTCCCGGTCATATTGTGCACCTATTTAAAAATATATGCAAAAAAAATTCAATTTCTTTGTATTCTTATATCGAAATTCAATCATGTTTTCCTCCTATAAAACGAAATATGACGTGTGCTTACGTAGGCTTGAACCAATCAGATCAACCAATAATATCATGACATCCACCCATCAATCGATCTTCAACTTTTAGCAGCACAGAGCTAAGATTCATTATGGCATGCCCACTTTTCAACATTCAAACTAAATTCTTCCCAACATTATGCCCCGTCTGTCTGTCCTGTTTCCCTCAGAAATACCTCACAATACGGAAGTTAGATACTCTCGAAATGCCATTTCATCTGGACTTTAAGTTCTTCAGTTCTTCAGTGGCTGGGCTCTGCTGAGGGCATATTCCTGTACGGCTCATGGCGTATAATCATGGGGTATGATCACCAAAGACACCTCATGACTCTTCACCTTTTCCTATTATGAACACCCATATACTGTACATATCCTTATTTAAATAAGTCTCTCCTGATGAAAATGCTATGCCTTCATTCAGAATTCTCTTTATCACAAACAAGAAGAAAACTGTCATAAAAGAATCTCTCACTGACCAGTGAGGAGTGGATGTAAGCAGATGGAATATTCAACAGGTAAACGTAAATAAACAAGTAAACATTAGATCAGTGCTAGGTTTGAGCACCCCACCTGTTTAGTCTGATACACATTGAGAAAGAGAGACAAAGATCCCCTTGGTGTGACATCCAAGATTTTCAGCAGCCAGAATTATTTTCAAGTTACGTACATAAAATTGAAAAACCAAGTACTATATGAGAGGGCACGTGAACTCATCAACCATGACAACGAGACACTACTGCTGTCAAAATGTTAAGCAAAAATAAAAAAGAAGCAAACTAACAATCAATACAAAGGAGACAGAAAGAAATGACTTTGCACAGTGTGACTAGTTTCACTCCATACCGCACACTATCAACCAAAGGACATTCCAATCAATTTATTCTTTGGTGAGTTTATTCTGTTGTCTGGTTCAGATGACAAATACTTTGGAAGCCCAATTCTACTTCTCTGTCATTAAACAGGAGGTACAGAGTTACAAATTATAACAAAATGAAAACAACTAAGATCAGAAAGTCAAACATGATGTGAGCATCGTGTAAACACTGTCTGACACGCTGCGTGGAGTGCAGATCAAACTAAAAAAATTCTCCGCTCAGGTAATTATTTTGCACTGCCACAGTTAGCTCAGGGAACGAGAATGATATGTTAATCAGAGCACTATTTGTAGTTGATGCAGGAAACCATTCATTAATACATCATGTATAAAATGTAAATTTCTTCTCTCTTTTATGTAACAAGAAATGTTATGTTTTCAACTAGAAAAGCTTTTGATGCATTTCTCACATAGGAAACTCTTAGAAACTAGGTGCATTAACATTACGGACCCATGTCTGTAGTCTCATAGTTATTGAGATATTTCAGTCAGGATCAAAGTGGTGGACCAACAGCCTGACATTGCTATCCCTAGAGCCATGCTAATAGCATGACAAATGAAGAAACAACACTGCTCCCAAACTACTGCATTCAATGAAGGTTGTCAGGGTATAGACCAGTTAATACTACTAAGTTGTTGTTATGTTTGTTAAGTAACAAAACTATGTCACACAACATGGGAGAACACTACGCTGTGGGAAACTGTCCAAATTTCATCTTTGTCTCCTTGCAGAGCTTTAAAATATAGATTATATATTTGTCCACAATAAACTATTATATATGAATTATTCATAATTTAATTTAAACTGTACATTAATCAATCCTTTTCTCTGGCGCTAAATGGGGCCTCCTGTAAAGCAAAATAATCTTTGGTTCATGTTCAACAACATACAGAATAATTTTGCAGCATTCACGCCCAAAATTACAGTGGACTGCAGTCACAAGTCCACAGTGTTTCTGAGGTGAGGTTGAGGCCCCCAGCAGTGCTTCTGCAGCCAGCAAGGGCAGTCTTAATGAATAGCAAGATACATGATAAATGTGGCCATATGGTGGAGCCGGCTGGCCAAGCCAGGGGTGCTAGCAAGCTCTGCTAAAACACATACACGCACACATACACACCCTCATACCTCTCTCTTTTCACTCCTTAGCTAGAAAAGAAGAGTCATCAAACTCTGCACAGCTCTAGACAGCAGCAGGTAGGGGTTAATGACCTCCAGGTCCTTTGGCAAGATGGAGTGTTACGGCCTACTGTGAAATCATCACCACACTTCCTGTCAGAAAGTTTCATAGAAGTTGGAGTGAGGACACAAACTAAATGTGCATGAGCCAGACTGTCACTCAGCAGCAGTGACTTTTTAATTACAAGCATTGTATGTGCCTCAGCGCATAAATGCAGGAAGTCTTCCTAATTTATATTTGCCTCTCTGGCGATTTGCTGTGTGTGTGTGTGTTCGTTTGTATGTGTGGGGCTTAACCAAATCACCGCAGATGAAGCCATATGCTGTCTGTCATACTTTGTCGGCAGTCATTTTCTTGTTTCCTTGCCTCTGCTGTATATAATACTCCTCTCTCTCTCTTATTACTATTCAACACACATACTCTACATGCTCATATACTGTAGCTACAGAAAAACACACGCATAATTACTAAATAGCCTACAGACACACGCAAAGTTTATGCGTATTCACATGCACAGTGACACACATCTTACACTCATGTGCTCAAACACACACAGTGAACAAGCCATTGTTCTCCTTTCACAGCAGATGCTATCTCTCTCTAATTGGCTCAGCAAAAACAAAGGAAGGGCCTTGGATGCCCTGCTGCAGCTATGCTTGTTCAGTCTAGAGGGATGCCCTATGCCGTACCAACACACATACAAGGGCCTTGAATATGGCTGACCTCTGCACTGCATAAAGAAGGCCAGTTGCTGATTACATGGCACAGTTTCAGGGTTTGAAATGAAACAGTAAGCAAGTGCACTTTAGTTCAGATCTCCTTTGAAGCACAATATGAAAAGACCCTGTGGGATGCCAAGAACGCCCTGACCAATGGAGGTGTTGTGAACTCTACATGCAAATTTTCTGATCCAGTGCATTTGTAAAAATTCAGACTAAAAAGCACCCTATTCCATCCAACACCATCCCCCCCGAGTGCAACTTCACACACAATTGATAGGCGACAGGTCTTCACAACATGCAGTGCACAGCTGTCAAACCTCCCCGATGTTTTGAAGAAAGAGAGAGAGAGAGAGAGAGAGAGAGAGAGAGAGAGAGAGAGAGAGAGAGAGAAAGAAAGACTGGGGTTATGTCTACTGTAGGTGTAATTTGTGTTGGTGCAGTTTAGTTCAGCACTGTGAAACAACTCTTAGACAGCAGCGTGATATATGACCGTACTGCTGGCATCATTGATCTTAACTTTAACTGCAGTAGTGCAGCGGTAGTTGATGGGGTGTTATATTGCAGAGAGAGGGATCATAGAGGGTATACTGTGACCCCACCATCCATACATGCCTCACTGGTGATTAATAATAGGTGAATACATTCTACTTTGCCAAGAGACAAAGGTGAGTATATTCTGCATGTCAGTACTCTCCACTAATTTCATTTTGTTCAATCTCAAGGTTTTATAAGGCAGTAAAAGACAACTGGGCAAGAGTCCAATCCTCACCCACACTACTTCTCTGGAGTGAGTTTCATATGCTTTTGAATGTCTCATTGTCATCCATTATAATCACTTGAGTGCCTAATGCACAGGCACTAGGTGCAAGGACCTAGTAAGAAAACATAGAAACGGCATCCTCTTCTGGTAGAAAATGATCATAACATGCATCGGCTGTTGCTTCAAGTCTCTGAGTTCCATCAATCTAGATTTATGGGCAGCAGATGTTTATATCAAAAACAGACATGAGATGATCATATATATATATATATATATATATATATATATATATATATATATATATATATATATATATAAACAGTGTTCAGTGGTACAGTGTACAGCAGTGTCAACTCAACTTGAGCTGTTGTGAAGAGGTGACTGCTGCAGTTTGAAGAGGTTCAAAGTCCTAAAATTGTCAAAAATGTTTAAGGAAGGAGCGACTGATTAATCACTTGCAAAGAACAGCAAGCACTCAAGTTTTCCTGGTCCAGTCTTTTCCCATCAACATCTAATTACATGGGCTGTAGCATAAATAATTCATGCAGCACTTTTGGACGAAAACATGACAGTCAATCTGCAACTTTTGTCATTACTAATTCAACATCTGCTGAATGCTTTTCTACCATTTTTTCTACCACTTGGCCTGCTTACTGGATGCATGTGTTTGTGTGCATAGTGTGTGTATGTGTGTGTATGTGTGTGTGTCAGCATATTATATGTCCAAACAATTTATTATTAAACCTTTTCCTTATTCCTATAAATTAAGGGGATATCTTGCTATAGCTTTGAATGGTTGATGATTTGTTTCAAGCTCTCTCTGCGTTCTAGTTCTAGCTTACAGCCAAATGTAAAACTAATTAGATTTTTCAAGTGACCATTATTTCTGTAATATGTTGTCATAGAGCTCACACTTGCAAACACATCCTGAGTGCTCCAAACGAGCACTTAATTTGGGCACTGAACTAGCACATGCATAATAATGACATTATTTGCATATATTATGTCAGTCTGTTTAGTATGTTAATGCTTGGTAAACTTCTGGGTTCAATCATTCAGCAGACATTCTAATTGGGAGTTTGTTAATTGGTTACATTGATGCTCTGACACTTGTTAATCTACTGGCAGGTCTCGTTCGTTCACCCAAACAGCCTTCCTCTCTACTTTACACAGGGCATTACATGGTGAGGCATAGATGATTCATTTTTATGTCTTGGTTTCACCATCTAGGGGATTTATTTTACAATTTGTTTACAAAAGGGGAGATTTTCACGTTGAATTCAACGTCAACAAACTGAGGCATGGTGCTTCTCATGTGTGAGGTTAACAAAATGAGCTGACTTTATGATAGCAATAGCGCTATACTAAAAAGAAGGCTACAGCAGCACTGAATTACCCCTCAACATATAACTGGATGATTTTACAATAGTAATAAAGGGATGATAAGCATGCTGTTCTAACTGATACTGCAGTCAGCTTCCCTTGACACAATCAGGTCAAAGTTTATATGATGACCATTTGCTATAATTTCATCTCTGCTGCAAACCGCACAAGAATTGAAATTAGAAAGATTATCAAGATATGGTTATGGGGAAAACATTGGAGAGATGCAAAAGTAACAACTGTGTGTAATCAAAAATAAAACATTTTGACCAATTAGTTTTTCCCTTTAGACTGGATCAACTCTTTATCACATTCGTTATTAAGTACTGTGAGTTGATAATGTGATGTATTGCAAGTGCATTGTGCATTCTCACAAATTAATTATCAATTAATTATCAAATATAAGTAGTTACTTCAAGATGTTTCAAATGCCACTTTCCCTATGGAGGAAGGAATATGTCCTAGATACACAGTGGCCTGAGAAAAGGTAACATTTATAAGAAAGAGACTACAGTGTACTTTATGAACATTAAAGATCTTGACATCAGGTTATTCAACTATACGATTTTAAGATCCTACTGATCCATTCACACATTCCTGCAACTGTAAAATTTACCCTGCTGAGTTAGACAGGATGAACTGAAGAGAAATAAATAAATAATAGATAAACTTTACCTAACAATATTTCCTCCATCAACACTTAAAGCCAACTGTATGTCCATATTATGAAATGCTAAACTCAAACATGCCAATACAAAACTGTCAAACTGTGTTCTCAACACGCACTCTCTCTAAACAAGGAACAATCAACAAAAAATCAAAATCTCTGGTATTTAGACATTTAGAAACAATGCAGAATAAAAACTAGGCACACATTTTTCTAAAATGGTCTTCATCCTCTACATAACATGGTGTCAAACTGCTTTGTCTCTGTTTTAAGAGGTTACACATAACATTTTTTAGCCTTACTACCATCATTTTAAAACAAGTCACTTGTTGTCTCTCTGTCTGCCATTGTCACCTCTGCCAGTCATTTGACCTTGTTGACCCTCTGTGATGAAACCACTTACATAGCCATCAGTCATGTGTCACCCTGGTGTCCTCCTGCATCAGCCAGTGAACTCAGCCTCCTTAGGTCCTCCCTGCTGGTCGCACTCTCAAACCTGAAGCCCTCTATGACCAAGGTCTCTCCGTCCTCTTCTATGCTGGCCTGACATTCCTGCTGAATCTGTCACAACAATAACAACATGCATGCTGGACCATACTGTGCACAGTATAGCTGAGCACATAAAATAATAACAAGGTCATTTATACATCCATCATTGTTAATGACTGCCCTGCACAGTAGAGAGAATGATGTGCATACGCATGGGTCAATGTGTCTACTAGTGTGTATCTGTTTGTGTGCTTGCATGCTTCCTGAAAGAAAGAGAAATTCTCCTTTGTAAACAGTCATTACTACCATGCTAACTTTGTGGAAATTGTAAGCTAGCCTGGTTCAAAGCCTCTGAATCAGCAACCACAATTAAAATGTTTCTAAAATTTTGTTGAGATTTAAAGGCCTTCCATGAATAACTGGTTCTCCAGTTGGACAAAACAACTGAGCAAATCACAGCTTTTGTAGGTGGGACTGAGATTGTGAGCATCAACTAACACATCCAGAGTCCAAAGAAATATTGCAACAATTATGCAAATGTTTTTTTTTCTCATTCTACCAAGGTTTTGGAAAGTTTCATGCATTTATTACACCCTCTGGCACCTTCATGAAATAGGACAGGAGGATTTAATGCTTACAGCTGTTTGTGTCTTGAACACCTTAATGGAGGACCATGTAAAAAGATGTTGAGAGGCTTGGCTTGTAATGCACAGCCACAGTTTAATAGTAAAATAGTTAAGCGGCTTCTGTGTCAACTGAAAATTATGTTGATGGCAAAACAGTTTAAAGACTAGTGTTTTGCAGTAAGAGGGACAATTGACTGTCTTGCTATGCAACCACAGGAAACTGGGTTTGACCCCTTCTGACCTCAGTATTGAGGGAATGTAATAGTCCTATCTGCTTCATTATGTGCTTTAGAAACAGAAGAAATTAATTAAGCAGATATATCTCTCAGGTCAACAGTTTCAATATGGGAAAAAACATACAGACAGATATCATGGAACTGTGTGACCAGCTAAGCTTCCCAAAGGCAGTTAAAAAAAAAAACAGCACAAGCAAGATTAGGAAAATATTGTGGTCATGGTCATAGTCACATGGTTGAATGAGGTGTGTGCTTCCCCACATGTACTGTATGCATACCATTCTGCACCGCCGCTGGTTGGATGGGCGTGCTGACGTACACCAGTCCAGCAGCTCCTCTATATCTCTCATCAGCAACTGAGCATTTGACAACACTGCAATGACATTGACACAAAAAACCCTGTAGTAGTCCCCACCTCTACCATCCACAATGCATTTGACATTTTTCAAACAATTTCTCAGAGTTGCAGTGCTCCTGTAGGTATGTTAACTTATTAGTTCCAGGGCACTGAGAGAAATGGGAAACTTTCCAGGTCCTTAGAAAGGAGAGTGACAACTTGGGCTTTTTTTATATTACAAATAAAAATTTAAAACAGTTTAAGCTGCAATAAAATGCCACTTGTAGAGTATGTTGATTTTGACTGGAAGTTTGGATTGAACATAAGACAGGCTGAGATTATTCAAAAGTGGCAAAAGATGTGGGTTGATGGGAAAGTGGTATCTATTACGGAACGAAAACAACTCACACATGATGAGAGAGGCACAGAGCACTCACACACAAACTATTGGATGGAATTTTTATGTAGGCTTGTAAGTACAGCATGAAGAAACCACTACAAATTACATTTGGACTGTGAAGAATAAGGTACAGTACATTATAATATATAGTATATATACAGTATATGACTATTATATATTTCATAGACGCAAGGGATTACAAGGAAAAGCTTTCAACAGTAATTGAATAGCATGTTTACATCATGCCACAGTCACAGGGAAATGAGTAAAAACGCACCAGCTGTGGTGCTGACACAGTATCTGTAAAAGTGTTGGCCTAACCAGTCTTTAAGTAGCAGATCTCAGGTTCCTCTTGATGTGTCATGTCACTGATCTTTGCAGCCTCCTCCATAGCCAAAAGTACAGGGTTTGTGTTTCACGCTTCTGACCATAGAGTCCTTTAAAGTGATTAATACAGCACATTTAGGAAATATTCATAGATACAGTGAACATAGCAAAACATACATTTAATAGCAGTGAATATGTCTGTCAAACTCCCAAAAAACATTGTGTTGTATGACACTGCAGACTACAGAAAAGTAGAGTTACAAAAGACTAACATTAGAAATCATGAAAGCGAGAGCACATCAATAAACGTGTTTTTTTTTTTCTTGCTCTCTCACAAACATGGAGAATTGGTCAGACTTTAAAAGCCTTATACTAATTAGACATGCTGGGTAAGAGTAAGATTTGTACACAAATATATACAACTCTACGTCCTACCCAGTACAAACATAATCAGCAGGTAAATGCCTTACTCAAGAACTGCAAGAAGCATTTCTCAGTAGTCATTTCCACTGCTCAGATTTCCCCAGATCTTTCCATTAGTGAAACATTATAGCTCTGTCTTCATTATTTATTAAGAAATTCCCAAGTGCTGGGATGTGCCATCAAGAACACACTTTAGAGTATCCTCTTTAGGAATGTCTTGTGACACAGGGGTTTTGTTCAAAGGAGGCCTGTAGATGAACAATTTCCATACTCGCACATCACCATCAATTATTTCTCAGTAGTGACCCCCTTCTGAGAGAAGATATTGAACTCAAACTCCAGCAGAGTCTAAATATACTGTTTAAAGTATTTTAATAAATGAGAAATCTTTTTTTTTTTTAAGTGATAATTAAAAATGTGGATATAAGGGTCAACCATGTAGAAGCACGTTTATTTCACTAAGCTAAGGGGTTCAGAAAGTAGCATAATTTTACTTAAATTCAGTAAGTTACTAAGATCATGAAGACAAACATTTAAGAAGTAACTTAACTTTATAGGTAATAAAAAAAACTGCAATTGTAGTAAAAATTTTCTTTGTGGTGAGATAAAATACTGCAATAACTTAAATCACATATGACATTTAGTTTAACTTAATACCTTATTAACGCTACCTTTGATGATATATCGTTAGCTAACATTAGCTAGCAAGCTAACATTGGTTAGCTTGCTAGCTAATGTTAGTTAGCTAGCTCGCTACTGTATATCAATTTATCTCCCAGCTCTATAATTGGGACAGAAAATATGACTTTTAAAAAACTATTCTTTCGTGACATTAAGATTAAGAAGAATAAGATTATTTTCATTTAATTTACTGTCAATGGGGAAGAAAATAACAGTTATATTTCGGCAGTGTAGTGGAAGGCTTACTTACCTTAAGCTAGTTAGCCAGATAACGTAGTTAGCAAGCGAGTGAGTGAACAAACGTTGGCTTGTTAATGCCACTAAAGTAACTCGGCAGCTTTTCTTAAAAAATGCGGAATGACCGTCCAACACTTTGGTCCTGGATAAGCTCTCACCAACTGGTGTCAGACTTGTGAGACTGCCTCCTGACTTGATGACCCCTTGACTTTTACACACCCACACACCAACAAGAGCAGGACATTTCCACATACGCAGGGGAAAGACACTTTAATAGGTACAGGTACACTTAGGGCCGCAGGTGTTCCACCGTATTTGGTCACTTATCAGATCCTGTGACCTGCAGCGTTGGAAGAAGTAGGCTACTCAGATCCTTTACTTACGTAAAAGTATATATAAGTAAAAGTAATAACCCAATGTAAAAATACTCTATTACAAGTAAAAATCCTGCATTTAAAATCATCCTTAGAGTACATGATTTCTGCAAAATTGTCTGATTTTCTGCAAAGTTAGTACTTTTACTCTAGTACTTTAAGTAAATTTGGCTGGTTTAACTTCAATACTTTTACTTAAGTAGGATTTTAAATGCAGGACTTTTACTTGCAAAGGAGTAATTTACATTGTGGTATTGATACTCCTACTTAAGTAAGGGATCTGAGTACCACTTCCAACACTGCAGGTCACAGAATCTGATGGGTCACTAAATACGGAGTTGATAAAAAACGTAAATAATCAGAACGTGGTCAGGAATGGCAGATACTCTACAACATTTACAAAGCACTTGATTTAGAGTTTATTTATTATTATTATTCATATTAATTAATTAAGAGACGCTGTTTATTTCAATAATAATAGTAGTTCACTTTATTGCTGATAGAAAATGTGTTCAAAGACCATTTTACTAATCCAGCCTCCTGTGTGGAATAAGTACACCCTCGTATTCCCGAGTGCTATAGTTCACACATTAATTAACTATTTTATTTTCTGTTGTACAAAGGCGAGAAGAAAAACCAAGTCCTTTATAAATGTTGTGTCTGTTGTTTCTGACCAGGAAAAAGAAAAATGCCTTTTTTGTGGGTTTTGAAATGAAAATCAAATCAATATTCTGTTTTCATTCCTTTAATTTTTGTCTCTGAAAATGAGAGAACAACAAAACAACCATAATTTCTAATAGCCTACACATTGCAATATTGTCTCTTTGTGCTATTCCTTATACCAGTGGTTCTCAAAGTGGGGTGTAGGAACCCCCAGGGGTCCTTCAGGGGGTTCCAGGGGGTCCCCAGCAAAAATAATTTATTTCCATCCATAAGTAATACACAATGGCAGAATGTATGACTATTTTGATCATGGGTTTCATACACTTTCTGTCATAAAATATCTAAAAGCTAGAATCTTATCAGATGGGGGACCCTGAGACAAAATCTTATCAGATAGGGATCCATGGTCTAATTGTGTCAGTTTAGGGGTCCTTGACATGACAAATTTTGAGAACCACAACCTTACCCCTTCAAATCACCTCAACTGGAGCCTTGTGATCATTCAACTGTTTGAATGGTTGCTTGCAACAGTCATTATTGGGCTTGCCTTATTTGGTGACGTGTGGCATTGGGATGTAAGTTACATTCAGACCGGAGCATCAATGTGAGGGCTAGTATGGTATTCGTAGGCCCATGTCTATCTATGGTGTCAGGTTTTGTTTTTTTGTTTTTTTTGGTTGTGTCTTACATTTTTCTGTAATATGTGTGTTGAGTCTGTATTTCAGCAATGAAAAATTCAGCCAGTGGTGGAAAAAGTATTCAGGTCCTTTACTTAAGTAAAAGTACTATGAATAGTACTATGAGTACTTTGAATGTGAAAATACTCTGCTACGAGTAAAAGCCCTGCATTGAAAACATTACTTAAGTCAAAGTATTTAAGTATTATCAGCAAAATTTACTTACAGTATCGAAAGTAAAGGTATACACTATGCAGAAAATGCTCCCTGTCAGTGTTTTACTATTATATATGATGTTTTTGTATTAATATTACTGCTGCATTCATGTGCATTTTGTTGCTGTGGTTATATAAGGCTGTGCTAATTGTAACTACTGATGATTAGTTTAATCTACAGTAAGGCATCATACACTTTAAGACCATCATATGTTTGTAATGTTGCTGTCCTATGAGAACCATGTATCTCTAAAAAGTCAACAAGTTCATAAAAAAAACAGTCCTGTTTTCAGCTTTGTGACAATGCATTTTCCAGCCAATCCAAGCATGGTTTAAAATAGTTTATTGAGCTTAAGAGGTAGGATCATTTTCTCAACCCTTAAGGAACATTTAATTCTTTAGTTCATCAGAACAATTCAAATTCAAAATCACCAGATTTGGAGATACATGGATTTAGCTGGACAGGAAGGGTATGAAAAATTGTAATCTGAAAAGTGAAGCTGTCAGACAAATGTAAAGGTGTAGAAAGTACAATATTTCCCTCTGAAATGTAGTGGAGTGGAAGTATCAAGTAGCATAAAATGGAAATACTCAAGTAAAGTACAAGTACCTCAAAATTGTACTTAAGTACAGTACTTGAGTAAATGTGCTTGGTTAAATTCCACCACTGGCCTGGGAACTCCCAATAATATATTTCCTCTAATGCCTCAGGTCTATACCCTCAGGTGAAATCAACTCTTAACATTTGCAGACTCTCAGTGAAGACCAGCAGTGCTCCTGAGTCAGTCACAGTCAGTGTATCACTTCATTGTTTTTTTCTTCCTCTTTACATGCTGTCTAACTAAATCGCACACACTGTTCTTTCCATCATTTCCTGCCTCAGTGTGCACTGTTGTTTTCTACTAGTGACAGTACCAGCACACTCCATTTATGCAGCGCTTTTATTCTGAAATGACTCCAGCGGTGAAGTGACTCCCGGAAGTTTTTGTTTCCTCACCTGTCACTTCTGACAGGGTGCGAGTGTCCAGCCTCGTCTCTTTGTTTTTCTCCGAGAAACGGCTCTTCTTCTCTCAAGAATAAATGACAATCCTGTGTGGTCAACAGAGACCTAACTGAGGACAGCATCTACATACGGTTTGTAAAAGTCGAGAGTAAAAAAATGATAATAAAGGACTGCTTTTGCTTCACCTAGCCACAAATAGCCAGAAGACGTTAGCTAAACGCTAGCTAACTGTTATCGTCATAACAGATCGATTTCGACCACTGTAGCAGTTGATATATATTTTTTGTTTCTTTGCGTCATTGTGTGTAGGTTGTGTTATTCATCCTGATACCTATTGTACAATTGCCTGTCAATGTGTTTTATCGGTTGTCAACACAGCTTACGGAAGCTAACATCATAACGTTAGCATCGTATACAGACGAGATTCATTGATTGTTTACATCTCGATTATGGCAGCATTTCGTTGCCTCGTCGTACTAGTTTAGGTCTATATTGCTGTCATAACCCTGTTAGCCGTTAGCTCGCCTATTTTATCGACGGGAGTCTAATATAATGACGTTGCTCTTCGTGTCTTGTTTTGGGCTCACGTTGACTTTCGTTTATAAGTACTTGCTGGGGTCACTTTCGATTTCATGTTGTCTTCTGAAGTTGTCCCTTAAAGTTAAAGCGGCTATGTGTTAGTGTTTTTCTCGGTTTATATCCATAGCATGTATCTTACAAGCTGTCCAACTGAAAGTTATTTTTGTAAAAGCTTCGGCCCCTCGCTGTTAAAAACTTGGCTCCTTGGTGTTTGCTGCATCATTGCATGCTGACATCATCAACCAGCGTTAGCTGCACTGTCTGTGCTGCCGAGCGAAACAGAAAGCATTCAAGAGGCTGTGTTGTTTTACCTTGGTCGGTTGGACTGCTTAAATTATTGCTGAGTCAATTTGGACTGTGTTATATTTCTATTACAACAGACCAGGTCACTCAGATCAGTGTGAGGTCACTCAGGTTAGTGTGACTCTTTTCTCCTCTTCACCTTGCACCATCAAAGTTAACAGAATTATACATCAGTTAACAATATTCTCCACATATTGTGTGTTTTTGTATGTACTACTACATATACTACTCCCTGTGTATGATTGTAGGGCACGCAGCCATGGGGCCAAAACCATAGTGCAGAGAAATGTTTTGAATATAAAAAAAATGCAAATTTCTATTCACAGCAGCCATATAGAAAGATTATTATAGATCTGGAAATAAATGCCTTAATGCTTTCACATTAAAATGTTTGCACACCTTCACTATACATTTACACCTTTTCTATACTATACTATATTAACTATGTAGCTAAATGGTAACATTTTTTTTTTAATTCTGTGGAATAGATTGTTCAAATAAGCCATATAGATCAAGTTTGGTGGAGATTGAATCAACTTTACAGAAGTAAAACAATCTGTTATTGCAAGCTGGGCCTGATGATGGCGGTACTGAGTCCATCTGCAGCCTGATGTTTCGGGTCTGTTCCAGTCAGTGTAGTCACACCTAGAATTAGCAAAGGTATAGTACCTTTTGCTAAACTCTGTCATGCATTAAATAATGATGAAACAAAACACAACTGTCTAAGAAACATTTGAGCTCTAGATACAGCTACATCTGTTCCTTTCAAATTAGGGGACATAAAAAAATGTACACAATGTGTAAACCCCCTCAAATTAAAGCTGAAACTCTGCGTCATAGTCACAGTTTCCTTTCAAATCCAGATTAACAACAAACAAACTGTCATCATCTGACTATCTATGGACTAACTTTGAGTTTACAAACCTTTTCACTTTCTTTTGTAAAGGTATGTAAACAGCCAAACAGCTTTCGTTTTAAAATATTGCCACAATAAACCAGTTTCCACCCAGAGATCATTAAAGTTCAGTCTAATTGTATTCAACCCAAAGCCTCTTGATGATTTTTTTTTTCTTTTTTTTTTTTTTTTTTTTTTTTGCATTTGTTGTTCAAAACACCTCAACTCTTGTGGTTATTTCCTTGTGAGAAAGTCTTTTGCACACAGGAAGTGATGCATTGTGCATTTCCTGTGATTTGTAGACCATCCCTTAGTAAGTGTGAGCAGAGGGGAGAGGAGTGCCACCTACAGAAATTTAAAGTGTCATCAATAGAACAAAGTTACAGCAGTGGGACAATGTTTGATTGTAGAGTAATCTGTTGGATATGCAGTACAAAGCATTGAACATGTGTCCCCCAGGATGTCCCTAAAAATGTGCAGATCAGGTGTTATAACAAGACTTTTCTGAATATATTTTTGCCAAATTCCAGTCAGCAGTCATTTTTTGATTTTGCTTTTATAAAAAAATCCTTTAAAATGAAACACTTCATGTACTCCCCAGGTCTTCTATCTGCTACAGAGTAGGCCTGTGCAGGCATGGAGCCCCTGACAGTGGATGATGACATTTGCATCCTTAAACATGAGACGGCCTACACGACTACCGGCGAGAGCCCTGTATCAGTGTGTGCCGGCGACGAATCTGTTGCTTCCCACTTCGCCCTGGTCACAGCCTATGAGGACATCAAGAAGAGGCTGCGAGACACAGAGCGAGAGAATACCTTGCTGAGGAAGAGGGTGAAGCAGCTGGAGGATAAGGTATAGATGTAAACGGCCAGAAAGGGGTGATGATGGGAGAGAGGTAAGGAGAGGATAGAAGAGAGAGATAAGAGCTTGAGAAGAATGAATCAAAATAATATATTGCTTATCCAGATGGCTCAACAGGCAGAGAGCAATGTTTGGAACATTAGAGCTATAAACAGAGATGAATGAAAACATTTTTTTTTTTTTTTAATTTTCCAGGACATGAGAATTATGGGCAAACGCGAAATGCATAGGGAAAGTTTGGAAAAAGTCAACAGATTCAACATTACACAAAATGCGAAATGTTTGCCTCCGGCCCAGGAGAGTCTGCATGCCAGCATCATTAATATTGTTGGACTATAGTCAAAGCTATTAAACAATGAGAAATAAATCTGCACTGTCTAAAAACAGAGAGGAGGTCTGGAAAAGTATGGCATTACCAAACAATGTGTTTGGGCACCACACATTGGGGGAGAAGGCTTCTGAAATTCGATTTAGAAAAAAAAAAAAGATCCAGTACAATTCAGAGGGAGTTATTAAAACAAGAAGTGTCTTAATACAGATGGAAGGCCAAAGTGAAAAAGCTGCACAACATGTGGGCAGAGTAGCTTCTCTAGAAGTGACTAATCTCTTCATCAGCCTGGGTTTTATCTGCTGCAGCGTCTGCCCTGTGAAGATAGGATGTGGTGGGAGGAAAGTTACTTCCGACCACAGATATTTAAATGAAATTAAACTGGTCTCTTTTCTTCTGTCATATCACTTAATGTTTATTTTCAACACATATTTTATTGTCACTGATATAGCTCTTCAGGCCTGATGCACCTCCATCAGAGGGTCCCCAGTATGTGAACAAGGCCTTCAGTGCTTACCGAGGTATCTATATAGAGAAGGAGGACCTGCAGATGGAGCTTAACAAACTGGTACGTTTACTAATGAATTGAAACTTTCTTGAACTGACACTAAAGTTTGAAACAAAGTTCAAGTGTTTTGCAAACCATAACATAATGCAAATCAAAGTCTAAACTGACTGTTTTATCTGTATCTAATTCTTACACTGTCATTTCCAATCAAAACTCAAGTAGCACCACAAGCTTGTGATACCCATGACACAAAATACAGCACAGGTGCACCTGTCTCCCCTCAGACCAAGTCAGTGTTTGCTGCATTGGTATGAATCCTTCATTCTCCTCCTCCTGTGCCTCACTGTCTCCCCTCTTTTTCTGTCAGAAAAAGGAGAAGAGCGAGAGTGAGAGGTTGCTGACAGAGCAGCTCCAGCACAAAGAGTTGGAGCTGCTTCAGCTGAGGACAGAGATGGAGACCAGCCAAGGTCAGTGAGTCAGTGAGGCAAAGGCAATAATGCTCTACTTTGTAAAGTTTGAAGTATGACATGCAAAACCAGAGGTGGAAAGTAACTAATCACATTTACTTAAGCTTCGTACTTAAGGGTATTTGTATTTTACTTGAGTTCTTCCATTTTACGCTACTATATACTTAAGGAAATGTATGTTTTCCTCCACTGTGGTTATCTGACAGTTATTGTTACTCTTCAAATAGAGATTTTACAAATAAAACCTGTGATCATTTACAAAATATGATGATTAGTGTAGATTAACCTACCCAAAAGTATATAAATTATCTGCTCCACCTCAACCCCCCACAGTATTAAAATACTGCTAACACATTAATGCATCAATAATAATAATACAATATAATATATGTTATATATTTGTATTATTTAGTTGTACGAAAAGTATTTCAACTTGACATTTATTCTCTCAATGACAATAGCAATTGGACATTTTTTTCTATTGTGTGTCCAGTGATGAAGAGCCTGAACAGCCCTCAGGACTACTGGCAGTTGGACAAGGTCAGCACTGAGCTAAAGATCCACAAACTTCAGGAGGAGCTGGAGAGGGTGACACTGGAGAACAGCAGACAGCTGGAGAGAAGTGGGGTAAGAGAGGGTGGGGAGAGTTAGATAGAGAGAGAGAGAGAGAGAGAGAGAGAGAGGGAGGGGAAGATAATGACAAAAAGAGGACAGAGTAAAGAAGGGGTGAGATAAGAGGGGTTGGAGAGAGCAACCCTGAAAAACAACGCATTCTGGGAGAGATGTGGCGTAACAAGAAGAAGGGAAAACAGGAGGAGGTGTTAGGGCAGAGCGAGACAGGATGACACTGGGAAACAGACTAGAGGAGAGGAGTGGGACTGAGGATGAAGGGCAGGAATGAATATGCTGAAGGATGTAAGAAAGAAATGTGGGTTGAAGGGGAGAGAAGGAATCCTGAGCTGTGTAATAATTAATAACCATGACAATACAACTTTAGGCAAGTCCACTCTCTATCTGGCATAACTTGACTCTGTTTTAGGAGGAACTCCATGGCCTTAACGGACCAGACTTGGACCAGACCTGTGACGCAAAGTATAAAGCCAGGTATAGTGTTTTATGAATATCAAGGAAGAGTGGCTGCCAATTTGATGTTCAGCCCTCATTTCAGTGACCTTTAAGGTGGAGTCAGTCATTCTGGAGAAAGATTGTTTATATTTGAACTAAACACTCAAACAAATACTCCCCCCTCCCTTGATTCTCCTTCAAAAGCTCCGCCCCTGAATTCATGGACGGACACGCATTGCCGAGGCAACAACCAAAAACTCCAGAGCAATGCATTAGCTGTAGAGTGACTTCTGTTCCTCTCATTATCACAAGCAGAGAAAAAAAAAATTGTCTCATGTGAGCACAACAGTCCATCCACACTCTCCGCCTCTCTGCAGCCTCCCCACTTCTCACTCCACCTGCGTTCAGCGTCTCCGTCCACAGAAGCAGCTGTCTGTTAGCAGAGGGGAAAGCAACAAACTGCTCTCACTAGGCTGACTAACAGCAGAAATTTACTGAACCAAAATAGTTTGCATGTCAGCTTAACGGGAAGAAATCAGCAGTGTTTGTATTTATTGATTAATAGATTCGGTTATCAACACATATACAGCAGGATATTTGTGTGAACAGCTGTCTGTTCAGATTACGCTTCACTAAATGTGACAGAAACAGTGTAAAAAAATGCGTGGGGTCTCCATGAGACATTTAATAAAATGGAAATATCTGTTCTGTGAGAAAACACTTTTTATGTGAATCGGCCACGGCCTCTCTCTCTCCAGTTCGCCAGCACTCCCTCACAATTCAGCGGGTGCTGGAGACGGGAGACTGTCATGTCCTCACACAGACAGCTGCTCCGAAGACTTCCCCCTGACCAGTGCACGAGCACAAACGCCCCCTGCTGATTGGCTGGAATACTGTTTAGTGGCACAGTCCAAGCCACTTTGTTTGTTTCCCATTTACAGAGCCAGTGCTGTGTATGAGCACTGGATTTTTTTTTGTCAGTGCACACACAGAACAGACAACTAGTGGACTGTGTGGAGATATTTGAGCTGAATTTCAAAAAAAAGAGTGTATTGAACAAATTTCTCCAGACTCACTGACTCTACCTTTTGAGTCACAAAGCTAGTAAGTAGGAGTAAGTAGTACTGTTGTAATGGTAAATAAAATAGTGACCTTTTAGTTGTTGATAGTCATAATGAACAACCATCAATAGTGGCAATGAATCAAGAATTTATTCACCCGAATGTCAACTCGAGAGAGTTTTTTTTGTTGTTGTTGTTTTCTGGAAGACCTTACCCATCCTTGTTTTCAACTGCCAATACAACAATATCATGACTTTGACATAACAGAAGCCAACTCAATGTTCACTGTTATGTATCCCTAGCATATGTTAAGCCTGCAGGCAGAGTTTTATACATTTTATTTAATGGAAACTGAATCCAATTGCTCCCCAGATACACAGAAACACATTCATCAATATGCTAGCTAAAACACCAGTATGGTTCTTAAAAACATTTTTAAGAAAGGTACAAGAAGTGACACATAGAGCAAGTTTGGGACAAATGGCATGTCAGAGACTACACAGGTCAAATAGGTGTTTGGTTACACATGATATGTGATGTTGCCCTTACTGGATGTCTTGTATGGTCTCTCCTCGTGTGTGTAACATGGATTGTAGTTGTCTGCTTTGGCCACTAGAGGAGGGTGCAGCTTTATACGGAACATTTTAACTGTGTGTGCAAAACAGCCAATTATATGCAGTTAACCTCAGAGGCAACTGAACTCAGTACCTGCTCAGCACCAGCTTAACCCTTAGAACTTGTATGCATTATAAATGGTTTAACTGTTCTGATGAACCGTACACGAGTTAAATGGCATATAGAATCGACCTCCACCTACTTTTTATATGAAGATAATCCCCAATAAATTAGTATCACCTTACATTTCATGAATAAAATTCTATTTGTATTGTTTCACGTGTCAGCAGTTTTCACTTGGTGTTTATTTTAGCAGCACAAAAAGCTTTAGTTTTTCCTCACAGTTTTTCTCTTTAGCTTTTCTGCAGTTTTAGGCAGGTGTTTTAAGTTTAAGGCAAAGTGTTGATGAGATCTTGCATCTTTAGGTAAGGTGTAGATAGGACAGTTTGTAGGTGTTGCTTGCATCAAATACCGCAATTTTTACTTTGTTGTCGGCTTAGAATGCAGATGATGGTACTACGAGGTTCAGCATTTAACCCAACAATACAGTGTGTCTTTTCTGTCCAAAATCATAGTTAATGTAAGTCTCTGAATGGAGCCTAAACAGGCTTTAGTAATGTGAACATATGCTGTTAAATGATTATGCTCAACCCCTGTTTTTATACATGCATCAGCAAAAAAACAAACCACATAGCAAAATTAAATATCAATATCAAGAATATTTGAATAATATTCCAATGAAACTATCAGCCACGGTATGTAACGCAACTTGTGACTTTTACCACAAGATCCTGTCTGAGAGCAGAAATGCTTTAAATGTAATATTTAAATCAGACATTCTGTGCATCTGTAGGGAGAGGAGCATGCAGCAGACGTACGAGGCTTTGTGCTCTGAGGTCACTCGTCTCCACTCAGAGTTGAAGCACCAAACAGGCCTGATCAGGAAACTCAGGCCGTTGGCCAGCGAGACAAGACAAGGTAAGGAACCCACAGAAACATGTTGGCATTGCTTGTGTGTATTTTGTTTCATCAATACAAATCATTCCCACTGGAACTCATGTATTTGTGTCTGTATAAATGAAAACCCACCGGCACTGCTCCCCCCTACTGCCTTTTCACACTTACTCAGCTCGCTCCAATATCTGCAGCCTGGGGAGCATCTTGTCTCCCCTACAGTCCCCTATAGCAGTTTCTCACAGGTTACCACTGAGATGCACTCAGTGCACCCTTGTTAACTTTGTTCAGGTTTCTTGCGTCATCCAGACTATGATTAAAGCAACAGGCAATTCTGATTTTACCTTAAGGGACCAGGTAATGCCTTTTGTTTGTTGTAAAGACTTTCTCTTTGAATTTATGTCTTTTTTTATGATCAGATTTATTTTTTTTAACTTTTATTTATTTGTATTGTAAAACATAATAATGTGTAAATGTTTTCTTTTAGGTAAATGTCATATGACTAAATGTGATAATCATTGTTATCTCCGTATTTGACTCGTACATCTCATCCAACCTGATTATATCTAACTAATTCATTAAAGTAATTGTTCACCTACCATTCAATAAGCAAAGCAAAGAGCCCTTACAGGAGCTGTCTGTACCTTAAACTTAAAAATGTTGCATTGTTACAGTTCAGTTATAATTACATATATATATTATATATCTATAATACTGTCAAATGCCCTTTATTGAAAAGATTTCAGAGACAGTTACCCCCCCAAAATACTGGATAGACTGATAACTTGCACAAGCAGAAAGGGGAACATATGAAGTTAAAAAACATATCACAGTTATATAATGTGTAACTACAGAGATTTTTTTTTTCATAGCCAACCCAAATGAGTGAAATAAAAGTGCAGACAACATATTTAACGTATTCAAACTGACAAAACTGACGTGACATTTTAAATGATATCTCTTCAACCTGAGCGTCAGGTAGTGTGATTTATGTTTTTATTTGAAGTTTAGCGTTCTCTACACAGGAACTAATGCGGCTAACATCAAAGGCAAGGAGGGGGTGACTACTGCCTCTCTTCAGATAAGGGAAGGCTTTTCTAAAGAATTACTACTTACTCAGAAGATTTCTCCTTCTGCTCCTTGTTTCAGTTTCTATAAAGGTGTGATAGGACTGCAAATATTACCGAAGTACTCAAACACTTTGATAAAGGACATCATGAAATGATCTGTCCCCCCTTCCCTACCTCTGTGATGATGTATTCTACCCTAGCAGAGATTACTTTTGTTGTCTATTCCCTCGGTGTGTCAGAAGAGGAGACCAGAGGTGAAAATTAGAACGAAATACGGCAAGAAAATAAATCTTGGCCTATTTATTCCACTGAATAAGAGGGTAATCCTGCAACTTAGATGAGAGAGGAATGGGGGAAGCAGGAGAGTGGCAAAGAAAGGGAGAGTCAAAGAAGGAGGGGGAGGAGAGCAGGCTATGTATTTATTCAGTCATATTCTGCATCTGTATTCTTGTAATGTTCCTCCTTTGGAATCACTTTTATTCAAATCCTAGACTCAGGAGACCCTCTCATGGAAGAGTAGCGGGGAGGGATGGATGGAGAGAGGTAGGGGAAAAAGCGAGAGGAGATACTCTCATTTAAACTTTATTATTCGCTCAAGATGATGATTTAATAGCAAAGAAATGATGTGTGTGTGTGTGAGAGAGAGAGAGAGAGAGAGAGAGAGAAATTGGGATATTTGATTTGTGTTTGGATATGCTTGGTATGAAATAAGTGAGGCTCGGTTTATGCATAGAGGTTTGATTAGGTTTTGTTCTGGTGGGTTTTGTGTGATTATTTTGGATATTTCCTGATTCAGAGGCAGTGATATTTACATGGTGCAGAGGTTTTATTGTACATAAAACCTGTATGGTGTGATATTTTACTTCACTCCTTTATACTTCCACTATGCGGCCTATTAGCTTGTCAGGGATCAAAAGGCTTTGCTGAGTGCACCTTAGAATTTGTTAATCTCTTTAGAAAAGGTAATTATAATCCATATGTAAATAAGGACAGATAATAAATACAGAGGTGCGATAGTGGTGCCAAATACAAAAGTAGACCTCTTCCAGCTGTTGGAGGGGGAGGGGGCGGGGGGGGAGTAGATCTGATGAATTAAACAAACAAATCATTTTTTTCATACACCACCTTATACATTGAAAAAATAAACTAAATTAATCTCATCCTTAGTCTTACAAACTATCCACTTGCCTTTAAGTCTGTCACTTATTTTTCCTGTCTACTGGTGATGGATGGTGGAAATTGAGAACTAAGAAATGATATCCATTTTTGACATATAGCTGTTGAAATACATAATATTTATAATCTTTTGTGCTCTATTAATGTGTCCACAGTTGCAGTTAATGTGCTCTAAATGAGAATATTCTTTGGGCTAAATATTAAAAATCTGACTTCACTGAGTAATATTTTGAGCTTTTTTAAATTTACCAAATAAGCTGCTCCCAAGAACACCGAAATATAATATGAAATTATAATGCATAATAGTAAACAAAACAATGACGACATTTGGTTGATATTGTGCTGGTTGCCGTCTGTTAAAACCATGTTTTACACGACTGAATGCAACTTTTATCCTTCACACTGTGCCTCCCCTTCTATCCTTCCAACCCTCTCTCTGTTTCTAGCTGCCTCAACAGTTCCAATCCAGTGTCTGGACGACGTGGAAAAGAACAACAACCACCCAGTTCCTCGGGCATCAGTGCCTCGTCCCCCTAGTGCCCCCCCACTCCCCTCATGCTCTGGCCGCCCATGTCCCCCATCAGGCACCCCGCTGCCGGACAGTCTGAGGGAAGATTGCTGGTACAATGGGCCCTGGCCCTCTCAGCACTGTTCTGGAGAGGCTCTGGTTAGGAGCGACACCTGCTCTGTCGTCCTGCCCCCGCCTCCCCTGAACCAGGCCTCCCTGGATGACAGTTCAAGGTCCTTCCCCAGTCCCCCCAAGCCCAGTGACGCCATGTTCTGGGAGGGACACTCCGCTGCATCCAACTCGTCATCCTCAATGGGAAACTGCAGTCCCAGGAGCCCTCCCAATACTGAGTGGGCCAAACCCTATTGAGAGGAACTTCAACAGGAGGATAAATGATGAAAAAGAGAGTGTGTAATTGGATGGAAAATAATGGATGGATGAATGACTGGACCTTCCAACCCTGCCACATAGCTACCACCTAACCTGCCTTAAGTTGATAAGACCACTCCTCTGGGCTGGACTAGACTGGACCTACTGGTTGTGGGAACTAAATGAGGTCAAAAGAGGCCTTTTCGAGGTAAAGACTCCGTAAACTCATTAATTTGGCATCTCTGCACACCGCATTGGTGAACATATGGGACTTTGCAGAGGAAGAGAAGAGTTGATGGAAGACCCTTAAGAGAATCAATAGTTTGTCCATGTGTATGTGTTCTTGTATGCACATGCATAAGTGTGTGCAAGCATGCATACAAGCAATTTTATTTCTGTGTGTGCATACAGTACATGCACATCAGAGTGTGCCTGTGTGTGCAGATCAGTGTGTGGGCATCTTACGCCTGCCTGTATCTGTATCTCGTCATAATAAACCTAATAGGGCTCAAAGGGCCTCTTTCTCCATTCACTGTGGCCAGTGATCACTGGGGCCACAGCTGGACACATAGTACTAGAACTTGTAAAACTGTACTCCCTCAAATGCAAGTCTTTTTACATTTGATCGTTGTAAAGTATACAAGGTATGTAGTCCCATGTTTGTCTCATGATCGTGTGAAGGAGATGTTTAGGTATGAGGAATTGATGTGTTTGTTTTTGTACTGTGATGGAGACAGACATACAGTAACTGTAGGATAATCACAGATTTTTTTTGTTCCAAACTTAAACTGTCACCAAATAGTACTCGACATAATTTTTCTAAAAAATTGTTTTTCATTAAAGTTCTTACAGAATATTGTCAAAGTAGGCTGTCAATCTATATCTATGTGCTTACCAAATCATTTTTTGACAATGCAGTGACAGTATTTGGATTTTTGAGGAGATTGCATAATGAGTAGTGGGTGATCATTTTAGTCAAAAAATGTAATGCATTCTGAAATATATCACTCCACCTTCACTGGCACCAAAAAAGGTTCAACTGTTTACAATTTCACACAAAACTCCACGACTCAAGCAAGCCTCCTTAAACCTGCCTGTTATCACATATTCAATTCTATCTACTGTCAGACAATATCTGTTGTGTTGTGTTTTCTTTTCTCAGTTGGAAAGGGAAATATAGATGTAAGGCTGTGCATTGTTGGATGCTTTTCTGTGGATTTTTTTATTTGATGGACTCATGGATTAGGCTTCGCACACTCCCCTGTAAAATGATTAAGTTGGAAACATGATATGGTTTTGGGACATTTTAAATAATAGAAAATGTATCTAAACCCTGTACTGTGCCGATGTTAATCTACGATACATTTGTTTTGCAGTATGTGGGATGTGGTTGCGTGATGAGGGAAGTTTCTCTTTTTTAAGAGTCAGATGAAAAAAAGCTGAAGGATGTACAAAATAAAATACATTGTGAGTAGAATACAAGATATACAGAAGGAAGAATGTGCTGATCTGTATAAAAGTTTATGGTGGGCTTCAGCACTCTGCCAAATGCGGTTTTGCACTCCAAACCAGAGACTTTGGTTATTTCTCCCCCCCCACCCCCAAGATTTCTGATGTGTTAAAGAGCTGCCTACAATGGTGACAGTAAGTGTGTTAACCTTAAGAAATGTGAGCTGTGACTTGACAAAAAAGGTGCACAAAGCACAAAGGCCAATGGATGTTGTTGAAAAGAATTTTGTTTTTCCATTTTCTCCAGTTTGTTTCATAACTGTGGTCTTTTTTTTCCCCTTGATTTTCAATAAATGTTATTTTACAGTAGTAGTTTCATACTTCTGTAAACGATTTGCAAACCAAAATGCAATGTACAGTAGATATGGATTATATTTTAGATTTACTGCACTTCAGACTGTTTGTAAATATGATCAATTAAACGAATGAAAGGAAATAACTGTTTGAGGTTGCTCTGTGACTTTATTGATATTTTTAGCAATGAGTTTCTGTGGTTTAGTGTAATAAACTGTAAGCTTTGACATATTACACTAGTTTACAGTTGAAACCAGCGGCTTCTGTCCACATGCAGTAGAGTATTTACATTGAGATATTTGGTTTACTCTTACCAAAATCTCCAAAACATAAATTCCTATGAACTAATAAACACTGAGTGTGATGGAGACTGAACCTGCTTAGTAATGAAATGGTCAATCACAAAGCAGCTGGTGCAGCCGATTTAAGTATCAAATTATAAGGCTACAACAGCGTCATGACATGTTTCATATGGAAGTACGAACACATGAAACAGGCACCTCAGACATCAAATACACATTATTTTCTACTTTTTACTGCTTTTCATGAAAAAAAAAATGAATACAGTAATCTCACCTTCAAATTCCTTCTGTTAGTGTGGTCTGACTTTAAGGCCGACAAGCCCAACATTTGAGAGGAAATCAAAGATAATCATTCTGCTGCATGTCTATGTTCAGATAAACTGAAATACAGAAAACTTTTCACATGGAAAATCTGTCACATATAACTAGTTAAAACCTAAATATAGCCACCATCATTAATCAGAAACGTTGCAATGACTACCTACTTTCAAATTCACTGAAGGTGACATGAAGTGCACAATGCACTGCAGGCAAATCAAAGATACCTGAATGCGAGAGCTATTGTGACACTTTCACAGCAAAAAGAACCCATCAGAAATACAAGTCATTCACGTCACATTTTACTGAAGACAAAAAACAGGAGGGCCAAAGTTTATCTAAAGACCAATGCATTCATCAGCATTTCATGTGTCATAGAATTTGTCACTGATAATACACTTAACTGCCACTGAATATTTACAATGTGACATTTATTTGCATATTTCACACAATCACACTGTTCAGTTTCACTGCTTTGTCAGAGGCCTCTTACATACACTGTACAAGTCTCTAACTTTTTACAGGTCCTTTGTGTGTTAATGTACTCTTTCTTCTGCAAATAATATTCCAAGCTGTGACACATAGCAACAGGGACAAAACAGACTCTTCATTACCGCTTGTGCTGTCATTGCACGTACAATTTAAAGACATGTTATGACTGCACACCTCCAAAGCTAAAGCACAACACACTCAGGAGGTCACTGTACCTTGATCAGATCTTTCTGTATATTCTGTCATTCATAAATGTCTTGTAGATGTGGCGTCACCATGTGCATTCCTGCTTTTGAATAATCTGAATGGAACATCTGTGGCCCTCTGATGGACAATGTTTTGCAAATGTACATGATATTTTAAAAAATATACACTGTCTTGATTAAATATCACTCTTGAACACACAGATAGGTTTCAGTCACAAATCCCACAGACTTAACCCCAAACAAGTCAACAAGCTTGTGGCTTTATTAGTAATAAACTCTGCCAGATCACCTGCATGTATCCTGCAGGACTTGGTACTTGCTCTGGACAGAGCCTCGTGCTCCACACCTTGTGAGCCAAGTTGTTTAGGTATCATCTTTTTGTTACATGCTGGTCGGGAGTTTTTGTTTCCTGTTCTTAGCTGGGATCCCCGTCCTCTGAAACTCGAGTTTCTCTTGGATGTATTCCTGCTTACACTCCTCGAAGAAGGCAGGGTCCTTGTAGCTGGTGGAAGACAGAAGGTACAATCTTTATTTTACAGAATGAGTGCAGCCTGGTATGACTATCATTTCAATGTGATTATGTGGCTTTGAGACTATTGAGACTTCACAGGTAACAGTTAAGAGTGTCAGTGAGGGAAGGAGAGCGTGGGTAAGCCCACCTAAAAGGTGTTGGTGGGATAACACGTGGTGCAATAACACATAGGAAGCCACCTTACTGTGCAAGTGCTGAGTGTTGCAGAAGAAACTGCAAAATACTTACTGTAGCGTCAGACAGTCCTTCAGGGCTGAATTCTCTTCTCTGCACTTCAACACCATGAAGAAACCAGATTCTTTGCAACAGTGGTTGAAGGCTGGCGGACGGTGATGAAGGAAGGTGGCAGAGAGAGGGAGAAATTAGCAGAAAAAGTGGAACAAGATCAACATGTACAACAGCCTCAAATATAAATTTTATTAATGGAACCTGCTTCAAATCTATTACAAGCCTACCTTTATTCTTATATTATTTGATCCTGAAGTACAAGCACAGATGAGGAAAAAGGCTGCCACAAACCAAACCAAGATGGGCCTCATCTTGGCAGTGTACCACAAGAAGGAACCTGGTTAGAGGTCACCTTGCCAGGCCTCTTATCAAACTGAAACCCATGTTTCCTTGTTCACACAAGGACTGAACCCAACTGTACTGGCCACAGAGTGGTTGTATCTGTGGTTGCCCTGTTTCCACATTGGCTTTTTAACAGTCAACCTATCACCCGCAAATATAAACATGCATGTGCCCCCGAGAATTAAATATAGGTTATGCTTCACCGATCACAGTGCCCACAGTTAATAACAATAACTATGCCAGAAAAAGGAGTGTTTCCAGAGTTCACAGCCCCTTCAAGAACGTTACCTTTTATGTTATTATTGTCTCTAACGGATAGACAATAGATGGAAAGGGTAGAAAGGGTGAAAAGTGTCCTGAGATGACTTTTGTTGTGATTTGGCGCTATATAAATATAATTGAATTGAATTGAATAAGATGAAGCTGAAAGCTAAATGATTGCATCATACTGATTGCACTTTTAGGGAATCATTACAGACTGGATACATTCTGCAAATTATTATTACATGGTTGTAAATCTGTTAATTACATAGTTATGTTTTAAATAGAGGCGCAAAATAGCTTAGTTAAAAATAATGATCACACCATCTGAAAAAATAGTGAAAAAAAGATGCCAGTTAAATTTAACAACATTCGATTTTAAAGTCAAAATGAAATTAAAAATGCCTTTTTAACCCTTTTAGCTCACATCACCGGTCATAATGTGCAATTATTTAACTATATATGCCAAAAAAATACAAAAACCTAAATCCATTTCTTTCTATTCTTATATCAAAAATCGATCATGTTTTCTTCCTGTAAAACAAAATATAACGGATAATAATATAATAAGTAATACATCATGATACGGAAGTTAGATACTCTTGAAATGCTGTTTCATCTGGACTTAAATCCAATTTAACAAATATTTAACCTTTGTTAAACATTTGAGAAAGACTTGTCAGTACGCTCTGACCCATCTGAGTCACTCTCCTCTAAATAAGCTGCAATTAGAGCTGCAACAATTAGTCAATTAAACAAAGTTGTCAAATATTAAATTAATCACCAACTATTGCCAATTAAATGAAAAGGCCGGAAACCAGCCTCAGTGACACTGTACCCTGGCTAGTGGTGTATTCCAGATTAAACATACAAGGTCCTCATTGTAAACAAGGTGTTGAAGACTGAGTCTTCACCTTGTTAGCAAGCTCTTTCTCAAGGCTTTAATTAAAAGCACTGTCCTATCTCTCCTCCGAACATCTGACATCATAATTACCTTTATCAGCAGCATCAGTATGGTTATCACACAGACACTTTCATCGGGATGCAGAAGTGAAAAAAAAACAACTGCAAAACCAATTTAGAGAAGCAGAACAGTGCGACTAATCTAATCAACAAACGCCTCATCCCTGTCCCATGGTACTAATACAGAGGGTTGCCTTTCTGATCTCACATCAGTAGCGACACTAAAGGCAAATCTATGAGGCTCACTGTATGTCAGAGGAAGCCCTTTTAAAGAAAAGTGTGATGCCACCTTCACTTTAGGCGGTTTTGTTTGCCATTTTAAAGATGCAGAAGTGTAGTTTGGCAGTTAGTAGAAAGCAGAAGCAAGAGGCTTAAATGTTTAGGGAGATTTGGACCTCAGGAGGAAGACATGTTTGAATCCCTGACACATAATTCATTTTAACAGCAAATAAATGTTATGTATGCATTTCTAAACCATGAAATGAATGAAACAGTAACTTAAAGCATGTCAGTCGAGGGGAAAATGACTATTGACTAAAATGTTTTCATGTTTTCTTCTTCAATACCGTATTTTGGATTTGGAGAACCAGACACAAGCCTGATGAATCCAATTTACAACTAATTAGCTTTAGCTTACAAATCAAAGTCCTGTAAAAACATGACAGTAGTGAATGTGAAAGTGATTGCTAATTGACTACGTAGGTTGGTCGAATGGTTTGGTATTGAAAGACGTGAGAGTACTCGCATGAATCATCAGCACGATAGGAAAAATCACGTCAGGTAAAAGTAGAACTACAAAGAAGTTGTGTACAGGTCAGTAACACCTGGCTGCATCTACAACAAAGCCTACGATATACAAACACGGGGTGTTTAGAGCTACATATGCAGCGAAAGATAACACAGGAAAACACACTCGTAGATTGTGTTTTTTCACTTTTCTTTGTAAAACACAGTTATAGACACACATGTGGGAGCCCAGCGCAGACACAAACATACAGAATGAGATGATAGAGGGTGGAGGATAGAGGTGTGAAAACGAGTGGGACGAGAAGCTAGTAATGTGAGGGGGGTTTCCACTACCCACACAGCCACTGTCTGTCCCATCACCTCAGGAGGTATGTGCGTTGTGAGCAATACACACTGGCTCATCAGATTTGTAAAAACCACATAACCTAGTCACGATCTGGCTAATGTGTTGCCGCAGAAGATGGGGCATACGTGAGCAAAGCTGCAGCCACTATTTCCATGCAGATGAAGTGGCACCTGTTATGTCAATTGGCATGTTCCTCAATTCAGAGAACATAAGTGGACTCAAAAAGCAGGTGTACACAGTGGCAGGAAACAGTTCAAAGAGCCAAAAGGTTCAGGCACAGGAACAAGAAGATTAAAAGAATCTCCTTGGAAGGGACAGAAATAAACTTTCATACAAACAAACTAAGTGTTGCAGATTCGACACCATCGACTGAAAATGACCGTTTGAATGCTAATTATAATGTCAATTAATAGTCCGTGTTTAGTGTTCCCATAACAAGAGTGCAGTTTTTATGGCTGCAGCAGACAGAAGGCTTAGGTTGTGATTATAAGTGCACGCCATACATCGAGACCTGGGGCCAGATGCATAAAACTCTGCGTAGATTCATGACTAAAACTGTGTTAACGCACAAAGCCAGAAATATGCATACACATTCTTCTCGCCAGATTTATAAAGCCATGAGTACACATGGTTCTGTTTTTATAAATCTCAGTCATCGGGGAACTGGGCACACGTGCACAAGCTTCATTTCCACTCCTACAATTAACCATAAATGGATGAAGACACACCCTGAACCAGCCGTTTTCATATCAATTCACCACCTGCCCCACCAGTCTGTACAGCTATCAATGAAACAAACGGGAAAGAAGAAGTGCCGTTTCACAGATTGTGTTGCAGCCGCAAGGTTCTGCAACAGCCAGAATAGCTGTCATTACACGTGGCCATTAAGCATGGCTGTACGGCTTTTTATACCGTCCATATCATTACTTCATCACATGGACCTGTAAACCATTGGCAGAAGTGATATCTCAGGAATGTAATCAATGATTAGTTTACATAACTACGGATAAAATAAAAAGAATAATAAGAGCAAAATAAAATGTTGACTCCTACGTAAATTAAAACAATGATAAAATTAAACACAAAAGTAATTTATCAGTGTTAACTTAATAAATGTGCCTTTGATTAGCATTTTACAAATACCTGTGTAAACGCCAAAAAAAAAAAAAAAAAAAAGTATGCGTGAAGTGCTCATATTCTCACCACACATTCTGTCTTTATAAACACCAGTTTATGTGTGGGAAATGGCGTATGCATGGTTTTTATGTGTACATATCGTTTATGCATCTGGCCCCTTGCCTCGTATTTTCTGTTGGGATTTCCTGTGTATTAAACATGTGGAGTCACACATTCTCAGACAACAAGTGTTGTGAACAGGTTATTATAAGCAGACTGTAAGCTAAATATTTTAGACCACAGACTGAAGGAGAAGTTAAGCCATGAATAAGGACACATTATTAATGTCTTCAGATTACTTGAAAGAAATTTGTTTTCTAACATGCTGTTTAAGTTTCATTGCATTTCTGTGTTTTACAACCTTTCAAAGTCTACATGTCTTCTTCGTCCAGCAGTTGTGCTGGAGGTAAAATGCAGAGTATAAAACTAAACAGAAGGGTGGGTGTTAGTATGCTAGTGTGAAGCTTAACTGTAATGAGAACTGAATATTACAAGTTCAAATCTCTAGAAAAATCTGAATGGAGGATTAATTATCCTCTCATACTTCAAAAACATGCAAACACACTGCTCACTCCACGCTGCTCACAGTATAATAAGACTTTGGTAGTGCATGTTCCGAACCTTAAATGGACAAGTAGTATTGTATGAAGTTTTATTTTTGACTTTTTCTTAAACTCTCTTTTCCTCAAAACTGCAAAGACTGAAAAATGGATAACTGATTTCCCATGTTTATACATCTATTCAGGGGGTGAATTGAGCTAAATGATGGATAGAAAGACATGCACAGAGAAATGGTGATTTGTGGCCTTTACTGCTTTATATAATTTGTGTCAGTATTTTGTGTACAGCTTTCTTGCTATAGAATTCATAATACTTTTCAGGGCAGAGATTTTGACTTGTCAAAGTATGAACAGCACAGGTGGAATTAGTAACATTAATGATGGCTGCATTGCATTTAGGTGAGCAAGTTCCGGGGCTCTGATATTGTGCATCAATGATGACGAAAATGAAACCATTGTTAATGCTTTTATTTACACCTGTGCTTTTCCTGTTTTGACAAGTCAAAATGTGTGCAGTGAAAAAGATCTATAAAAGACACATTACTATAGAGCTATATATGAAATTGCCAGTGTACTATGTACACCTTGATAAGAATATGCAGTCTAATACAGCAGCCCTGTAATAAATCCTACCTTAATTAGTCGATTCAATTGTTGATTCAACTTTAAAGTAATTTTGAAGCCTGTAAGTTGTGATCAGTGTCAGTGAAAATTAACTTTATCTTAAAGTGGCTGGTGGTTTCTAAATTCTACTGGTGGTTTTCTAAATTCTACATAAAAGTGGGATTTTTTTTGAAATCCCACTTTTATGTGAAACTAACTTTTGTGTAATGTTTGTCTTGCTTTGAAATAAAAAAACTACTAATACACATTTTTCCCCTAAAAAGTAGGCCTATTAATTTAATATTTGTTCCCTTATGGTTATCCTTTTATAATTCAACTCCATTGAATGCCACCGGCCACTGTGGCTGGTGGTTAGAGCAAATTCACCAACTACTTCACAAATTTGCCCACACGTTGGCTGGCAGCCAGTGCAATTTTCCATCCCTGGTTGTGATGCTGTTGAATTGTACTGAATCATACTGGGAGGAGTTTCCATTATTTAGTCTATAGTCACTGATATACATGTGGTGGACAAAACAATAAAAACATTTCTCAGAATAAATTAATTTATTTCCATAAAAATTCATGTTAACAGTAAAGAGTGAATGTGAAGCTTTAATGTTGCTGAAATAAAATTCTTCTCTAATTATAGTCAGATGATTTATTTAACTTTGATGAAAAAGTATCATATTGTTTCTCCAGTTTTTTTTTAAGAATGCATGCAGACAAATCTTTGGATCTTATTAAAGACCAAATATATGTCTTATATTTATTACTTTGATGCCAGTAATGTGACCATCATTGTTCAGTAAAGACTCATAATTAACAGCACTATACTTGTCACAGCAGATATTGACTTTCTGACCCATTAGGTGGATGTACATACTTTTGCTTTACTAAAATGCTGATGTTGGTAGCAGGCATATTGTTTTGTATTTTTTAAAATGTCACACTCTTGTAGTGACCCTTTATAGACCTTTGACTTGTCATAGTAGGAAAAGCACAGATACAATTAATTTTATTAATGATAGCTCAGTTCTATGAAGTATTTCAGTGCACCACTCAAGTGAGGCAGCATGCACAATACCAAAGCTCAGGAACTGGCTCAACTCAATTCAGTGCAGTCACAGATGGATTACTGCGCAGGCAAAGTCCCAGGTTCAGTGTGTGTCAAATGGTTTTTAGTAATAAAATTAAATGCAAATTTGTTAAGGAATTTGAAACACTGAAGCAAAAAATCTGATAATTTTGTTGTTTTACATATTCTATAATAAAGTTCTATTCAATCAAATTTCCTTCAAATTATATAACTCACATAAAACGTGGGACCAGATACCGTCTGTAGTATGCTGGGGCACTGTGTGACAGGAGGTGGGGTAGGGGTGTCAGAAGGGGCCCAACAGAGAATTTTGGCCGGGGGTGGGGGTGGGGGTGGGGGTGGGGGTGGGGGGGCTTTTCACGCAGGAAAAGCCTGTCATACTTCAGGGTATGAAATAGGTGTTTTCCCTCATATGGACAACATACAAACATTTTTAAAAAAAAAACTTACTAAGAGTGTGCAGCCCTATGAATCTCCATAATAACAATAAAATTGTCTTGGATTTAACTGACATATGCGTTAATCTCACTGATTCATCAAAACGTATCAGTGCTTGTGAGCATTTTAATGTCTGGTGTTTTAATGTTGACAGCAAACTCATAAGAAGACACAAGAATGGTTGTGGTCCTGCTTTGTTTTAATGGAATAACCACTCTCTCTCACACAAAACACCAAGGCCATTTCTTGCTATATATGGACCACGCATGTGCTTAAGGCCTTCATGACTGTTAGGGGGCCCTGTTGCGCCAATGTATTTTTTTTTCTCCTAAAATATAAATTGACACTTTTGGTAACCAAGCATCCTCATGTGTTGATCTAAAACACATACATTATTTAAGCTCAAAATGGTTAAAATGAAATGTATGTATAGTTTAAAAAGCTTTCCCTTATAAGCAAATCAATTTCAAAGTCATCATCAGATTCTCATGTATTGACATACTGACGTCAATGGCTGAGTCTATCAAGTCTGACAGTGAGATCACTAGATCAAGGACACCATTTAGATAGATATTTGATGCACTGTCACAATGGTTTCCAAAAGGACCTATCCTTCAAGAAACGAAAAACGAAAACGAAAGAAAGCAGAGGAAGGACAACTTTTGCAGAGCATACAACATATTTATTTCACTTATAACCTTTTTATGGAGAGTGTATTTCTGCCAGTGAACGATCGGTGTACAGGTACATGAACCACTGGCTAGCTAACTTTAGCTAGGTAGTTTCACTATGTATAATATGAGCCAGGTAGCTAGACCTTGCTAGTTTATTTATAATTTGCATGTGTGTTTTGATTTTGATGTTAACACTGCAGCTAGGTTCCTTATGTGTTAAAAGCAGTGTTTGGTCTCATTTATACACATATGGTATGTGATGCTGATTTGATGTGTTTGAAATGGGGGACAAACAAGATTTTGCACAGGGCCCCTAAAAATGTAGAAACGGCCCTGCAAAACACACACACACACCTTCAACTTTCTCAGCGCAGCGCTCCTTGGCTTTCTCCCTCATCATTTTGGGGATGAGGACATCTGTCTCCACATGCCTCAGTTGGATCTCCTCTGAAATATGGCAGGACAGAAAGAGAGACATGCAGGTAAACCATCACAAACATGGTCAGCAATATCTGTAGCCGCAGTTTGTGCTTCATATCTGTTTATCATCTTTCTTTTTTTACATTTAAGGCATTCATGCAGGCGACCAAGAAGCATTTCAAGGTATATAACGCTAACTTAAAACAATTAAGGTAGGTGGTGAACATAGGAGCATGTGGAGGACCGTTTCTCAGTTGTCTTCTTGACTTCTCGTTGAGATAGCCACTACACTTAGCGTTAGCTAGCTACACGAGTGTACTTAACATTGACTGGTATTTCCTGAATGCACAGAGCAACACACAAAACAAATGCAATTTAATACAGCTAAGTAGTGAGCTAAATACATATCATGCGAGAAATATCAAACATTTAAGACTACAGAGATGTTTAATACCTGCTTTAGCTGCTTCCATTACGGTTGCGTTTCTCAAAACATTACAAAACTGAACCAATGTGACCTAGCTTATGTTCGCTCAAAATACTTCCGCTGACGTAGTCGGTCGGCGTTAGGAACTACAAGTCCCAGAAGGACACACTCACTCAGCCAGCCGTGCCCACATCTACATCCGTGGATACACAGTGAGATACGAGTTTATAGACACTGTAACTCCATGGTAATTTTTATAGTGGACTGTTAAAAGGAGTTTCTGATGCTTTGTACTTACAAACAAAGACATACAGAATACAAAGTTACATAATAATTATAATATATTAATGATCCTATTCCTAAATAAGACATAATTATACATTGGAGGATTTCACGCACCAGACATATGAAGGTAGGTGTGAAGAGTGTTCTTGTAAAATAATGGTAGTTGCAAAAATAGTAATAATAGTTTGATGCAAAAACACATAACCTGTTCTGCTATTTGCTCATAGTTAGACTTAATGGTACATGGAGTGCACATACAGTAGCCTCATTACAGTAACACCTCAAGTCAAGACCATACAATTGTGGAAGTATTACTTCCTCTTTTTGTTTGTTTGTTTATTTTATTTTGGCTCAAGACTAATCTCCCAAGAATCCATGTTAAAATCGCAATAAAACATTTTCAGAATACTATAGGCCTACAGCTCACTTACACATTCATGCTATATACTGTATACACATGATTATAATACATACACTCATAGTCACACACTCAGTTAAGCTTAATCGTATATAAGTGTGTGCACATACACACTTCATTTACATAAATATATCTGTATAAATCTAAACTAGTGCAATTCTGAAAGTGTAATGATACAAGTACTGCATATTGACAACCACCATAAGAATCTACAATCCACGATACATCAATTATTAGTCATATTGTAACACATAATTATTAGTCATATTGTAAGACACAACAACATTGTAACGTATTTTATTGAGTTCCATTGTTTGATAGTCCTGTAAATAAAGGTCTGCCTACCTATTTCTGTTTTTATCCTTGGTAATATGTAATTATTTTTTATCTCTATTCCTTATAATGACTTTGTGTTCATCTCACACCAATAATAGTTTGTCCTGAATACTTATTGGTCTTTTGAACTTTTGAATTTTTCCAAATTGTGCAACTGAATATTGTCTCACATGTTTTCCTGCTGTGGACTCTCCCATCATGTAGTGCAAGACACTCATTCTTATTTCAAACCCACATCGTAGGATCAATCTTGCTGTCTTGTTCAGTGCAATCTTCAATCTGTCTATATCTCTTTGAGTGTTGTTGCCCCACACTGCACAGCAGTAACCGATATGGCTATATATTATACTCTGAGATATAACTTTACAAATATCTTTAGGTGAGAAGCTTGTAATTCGTCCAACCATCCAACCCTGGCATTTTCATCACCTTTTTAGAAAGGTACATAATATAAACTGTCCATGTCAGATTGTTTTTCATTTTCATTCCCAACAGTTTAACTTCAGTGGCATCCTCAATTTGAATATTTTTTAAAATTTGAGATCTCCAATTTTGTTAAGACTATATGCTAAAGAGCTATTGATTCAGGAAATATTTTGTACTTTGTGACGTTGTTGTTTATTTGTCCACTCTCCAGAGCTTTTATTAGTTTTTTGTCCTTGTTTTTTAAATTGTGTCTCAGTTAAGAGTGGATGTAGTGATCAGTGTGCTCATCCATTGCCATAATTAAATGACTTTTAATTACATTTAATTACAATAATTCATTTTGCAAAATGTTATATGTTATTTGATGTACAGACAGTTTTGAATACTTTAACTAATTGAGCTTGAACTTTATAAGATGTAATTTGTAGATGCATTATTTATAATAATATCAGATATTTTTCTTTTTTCTGCCAAATATTTACTTTGTTCCTCTTCTTTTCACATGCAGAATGATCCATAATTTTTTAAATCTGTTTTTGGACCAAATGGCAGGATTGAAATAAAGCCATGAAATGGTGAAACGATGAATACTCCACTGAAAGTAAATTGACATCTACCACCTTGTATCCGAGCCTGTACCACAGACTGCATGCTGAGCAGAGTAAGCCTGACCACAGTCAGCTGTGTGGCGGATTGGCTGTCTAGATCCCATGCAAAGAGGACCCACCTGTTCAGTCAAAGCGACAGGTACACACCCGCAGACACACGCACACACCTTGAAGCAAAAGATAAACTTCACACATACACTTCGACTTTAGACTACAGTAAGAAAAAGGCGTAAACAACCCACCTCCACATCCAAACCACACACAAACACCCAGTGCGCCTTCACAACTCACACTCACCCACACACACCACCACCAGAGGTGATATAGTGAATCTTTTGCATGTCTATCTGAAGTTCTCACGGCTCTCTGACCTTACAACGCTAAAGCTGCCAGTTTCCTCTGTGGAGGAGCACATTCTTTTCATCTACAAATCAAAGGCCAGGAAGAAAAAAAACTATAACTTCGACAAGTAGAAAAAGGCATCCTTAACAAACAAAGACCACAGGCCATCACCTGTGTGCAGCACATGATTTGTTTGTGTACCCTAGACTTAAACACATACAGACAGATGGACCCACATATCTCCAAGCTGAGCCAAACACCCCTCCCAGACAGCACACTCTTCTGTTTCCATCCGTCTTGGCACCAGGTGGGCATCTGCAGATTTTAATATTATCAGACCTCTCCAAACTGCAACACAAGCCAATTTTACACAACAGGGCCAAGTGGAGCTCATACGAATGATTGCACTACCACTGAACCATATCTGGCAAAAACAGTATTTTAATATCTCTCAAATACATGACAAAACATGAGTTATATTTGATATGTTTTATCTTGCAAGAGATATATCCTTGCAAAAAAAATAGAAAAATCTGTGCACATCCACGGATATGTGAAACCCTAATAAAAAATAATTTACTATATATTCGACAGGTGTCAGGCAAAGTGTAAGATAACTTAGCAAACATGTATGTCATATTTCTTGATAAATAAATTGAAAAGTAAATAACTGTAAGAGCAGAGGCCTAACAATGCTCCCTAGTGAAGAGGAAATTTGTTACAATGGAAATAAAATTTGGGATTACAAACAAAATCTAATACATGATGATGTAGAGCAAGCTTTGGAAGAGTTCCTTATGGACAAATAGGTACTTTTCTCCAATTCTTTACTTATGCAAATAGCCACACAATTATAAAATCTGTCATTTGGACCAAGCGGCATGAACAAAATAAAGCCATTAGATTAGACAAATGGTTGTAATGATCCACCACCTTCCATGCACAGTGTGCAAGATTTAATATCTATGTTCAAACTGTTTGTATTGTGCATAAACAGAAATAGAAACTAAATGATTGTAAGGTTCTGTTTTTGAAAAACACAAGATAACACATTTCTTTTTGATGTGCATTGTAATTTCTTAAGTTTCAGTTTCCATACTTTTCTCCCTTACAGCATTTGATTAGATTCTTTTTTATCATGACTCAACTTACTTACTCGAAGAAAACAAAGCTTCCCCTTCCCTTAAATTATGTTTTTGTATAACCGCAGTTTTCATAAGAACGTTGGTGTATGGAGATCAGGTATGCAGAAACGCCGGGCGCGTATTAATTGCAAGTGTGACGTTTTTTACAGGTTGTAAAACATAAAAGGAGTGGCAATATGAAAACCTTACTTACTGACTTACTGTGCAAGACAGTCCCTGTTTCCCTCTTTTTGCCGCCAGCAGTAGCAGCAGCTTACACATCAAAATGTTTTTACATTGCTCCATTTACCTGCAGCTCTGCATTGTCAACATCAATTACTGAAGCAATTTCATATTGTTGTATTGTTCTGAAAGGGGGAAAGTCAGTTCTTAAAGAAGAAAATTAACGCCTGAGGGGGGTTAAACAGGTTTGCTAAACTGATTTTCAGTTTAGCAAACCTGTTAGACTCCCACATATGTTCATTTTGTGTCATAGAAGAGTAATCATACTCAATGTCCCTTTAAAACTATGTATTAATCTCTACAATACTGTATGAGATGGAAAAGGAATCACATAAATTCTATATTTGAGGAATTTCAAGAAAATGGGAAATTGTAAGTAAGTCCTGACCAAGCCCAGTTGGCTCTACAGTATAGTTGAAACTGCTCACTACCCCAGGTAGCATGCTGGCTGATATGGCAGTGGCACGGGCTCCCGACACTGATCCAATATTACCCAAGCAGCAGGGCCCCATGAACCTGGCAGAAGGAGGTTAGCAAAGTTAAACCCTCTTACTACATGCCTCACTGCTCAGGGCCAACCACCAGCTCCTCCAACTGTCCACTGACGGGCACCAAACAAGGCCCCTGTCAGAGAATGTTAAAGGGTCATTGACACTCACACCTCTTACACTTGTGGGTCTCCAGAAAACCAGTTCTTGATGTGTGATTTATGTATCTGTGTGATTTATGATATTATTGCATCTTATTTATTTATATATGTGGTTGTTTCTTCTACTTAAATCCCACCTGCTTCATATGTGCTTATTTCTTTTATCTGCATTTCACTTATTCATATATGAACTTCTTTTATTTTGCACTTTCACTTTCATCTGTTTATGTGTGGGCTCAGTGCTGCTTGATAGAAGTGCTCTCATGTTACGGGGGGGGGGGGGGGCTTACATGGTTTTCTGATTGATTTTTTAATTTCATTCTGCACTTTGTGCTTAAGCTTAAAAAGCGCTATATAAATAAAATTATTATTATTATTATTATGTTATTTAGGTAAGAATAGTATTGTAGCACTGATAAAAGTAAAGGAAAAACTGTTGCAACAAGGAAGATAAAGTCTTTATTACAACAATTACTAGGGGAGATTTTAACTTGTAACGCAGAGGAAAGTTTAGATTTAATTAAGACTGTTCCTTTAAGTAATGTTAATGAGCATAATGCCAAAGCCAGGCTGTGTGTTTTCCTAGATGCTCCTCTCTTCTGTTGTTCGCACCCACAGCAAGAAGGAGGAGGTGTGTTCTGACTTTCTCGTCCTCTCCTCTGCCTCAGTCTCCACTTCTTCATATCTGTGACTTCCAAGACGTCGCTCGGCCGGCAGATGGGGTGTGGAGATGAGATTTTAGAGAGTGTTTAAGCCGTTGGATTATCTGCTCTCCATCGACCCTGAAGAGGTTCCCCACAGCTCGGGTGAGGGGATTACAAACCTACAGGCAGACCTCTGCTGTTGAGTCCTGCTGTGGGGCACCTTCCGCAGGTCACCCCTGGGAAATTTGGCAGTGGCAATTATTCTCAATGTCAACTAAGTGTGTCTTGATATTAGAATGAGTCACAGCTTGGTAGCTTCACCTTTCCTTCTTGCTGGCTTTTGGCACTAATTTATTTGACATAAGATAATAAAAATTTCTGCTGAAATAGTGATGATAGAGGCAAGCATGAGCCTTCTATGGTCTTCAAAAAAAATATTTTTGTTTTCTCATCAATCTCTCTGCCCTCCTATTTTGCTCATATAGCCCAGATAACCTGTTATGTGACACAGAAGAAGAAAGATATTGAGATATTTCATTAATTATGATGATAACAGTTACTCCAGCTCAGCTGATACAGGTTTGTAGCAATAATGGCACTAATGTGGACCAAATTATAGTATTTAGCATGTATTTAGTATTTAGCAAATCACCAGACACTGGAAGTAGACAACTCAAAATTTAACAATAAAAATAATAACCCAAATATTAGCCTTTCTCTGGGCAGATCGCCCACCTGCCCAGAATAAAGTTACACTTGTAATATTTAAATGGGCCAGAAAGCCTTTTTGCTTAACCTGGGTTGTGTTGGCACCACCTGAGCAATGTCAGGATGCATTTCCTCTCAAGCAAGTGAAGGGGTCTGCCACTGTGCCGCAATCTGCACCCGCTTCTCAGGCAGGCTAAACCCTTTGACACCACAGTTTTTAATTAAAATTACATTAAGAGTAATCAGCCGGAAGAGTTGGGAATGGAGGTCAGAGGGATTGAGGGAGGGGTGGGTGAACGGAGGAAGTGCTTGGATAGATGGCGGGGGGGGGGTTTGACCCTATAACCAATAATATCTGTTTCCAGGTTGCTAAATATGTTGCTATTGCCATGCCTGGTCAGCTTGTGGTTGTTTTTGTACTGTCAGTGATTTTCTTGGCTTTCTTAAACTAATATACATTAAAAAACCAAAAGTAGTAACAATGCGACTCATTTCTACCAGTTTCTAGTGTTACTGAATATACATTGTTACATCATCTCACACAAGAATATTATTAAACAATTCATTAACTCCCTTCAAGGTCTGCGGTATCCATCTTTCCTGTTCTGACATGCTCGGTGGTGATTGAGAAAATATAACAATTAGGTTGTTGGAAAATTGTTGGTTTTTTTTTCAGAGGAGACACATCTGGCTTTCACACTGAATCTCCGTAAAAGGAGAAGACCAAATGTTAATATGACTCCCTTCCTCCAAGAAACAGGAGAGGGCTGAAGAGAGAAGGGTACAAAGACCCCATTCGTTCTCACTTGAGGGCTCTCGCCAAGATAATTATAAGCTTTATGAAAGTACACAGAAAAAAGTGGAAGAAACCCACCGAAAGAATGGATAGACAGGGGAAGAAAATTACTTTTCCCCTCTGCCTTCGCTTTATGCCCCCTTTAACAAGAGATGAGACGGCAATGGATGGAGGAGGCCTTCTTCAGGAGGCATCCTGGGGCTTTTGCAGCGAGGCAAACAGGAACGAGGGAGAGCATTCAGCCCTTCTTGTGTTTCTTCCATTCATTAAGGCAGCAAACCTTTGACCATTCTACAATGACCAGAGTTTTGCCTCATTACACGGTCCAACCTGATGAAAAGATGAAGAGGACAGAGACAAGGATGATGAGGAGAGCAGAAATGAAGACCATGCCATTTGAACAGGAGTTTGGTATAGAATCCACTAGCACCAAACAATACCAAAGAGAACATCTTGTCTTTTGATTTGAAGTTTTTTATCCATCTCCCTCTTCTTTCTCTGTCCTTTTCTCTAGAATATGATCCTCTCTAGGCTTCTGTACCCACATTGCCTACTCTGCACTGAGTGTCTGAATGCGGTTAATTATCTAAAAGGAAAAGTTTGTACCTGTTGAAAAGCTATCCTTGGTTGCTTGGCTTGTTAATGCCAACAAAAAGCAGCCATAGTGGATGGTCAGAGGACACCACATGCTGCGGAGAGCCTTTCAGTCATGTCCCTAATAAGAATGCAGTAGTGAGAGCTCCTCTGAATGCACGCAGGGGAGAGGTAGATAGGTAGGAAGGAGGAAAGAAAAGAAAGGGGAAAAAAACATCTTTTACCTCTCCATCTATAATTACTCCAAATGAAGAATAGGCTGAAGAAATGGCCAGGGAGACTTTCCATTATGACAGAAAAAAAACCCATCAAGTAGAGAAGGCAAAGCACAAGATCGATAGTTTTTTAATGGATAAAAGAGAAGTTTTTATAACATCTCAGAAGTAACAACGTATGTGTGTGTGTGTGTGTGTGTGTGTGTGTGTGCTTATGTGTGTGCTAAAGTAAAATCACATTTGTGACTTCTAAATGTACAAAAACACTGTCCAGACTCTATAAAGTGCACCATTATGACTTCACTATCAGTCCCAGAGTCAGTATGCTTCAGTATAGTCATGCTGCAGATACAACTGTCTTAATCTTTGCTTTCTACAAACAAGAGAACTTTCAATCAATTCCTTTCAAAATATGCAGACATATTCCTCTCAACCATCTTCCTTTTTTCCCCTCTTCATTTCATCTAATGAACTGAAACCCTGAGGCAAGAGGACTGCCACCTCTTTTCCTCTCTGTCAGGATCAGACAGAGACGTAGCTTGTCTGTTCGGCTGACAGCAATCTGTGTCTGTGTGTGTGTGCGTGTGAGTGTGTATGTATGAGACCCGCTGACCTGGGAGGAAGTGTTATCTCGTGTTGTAAATGGCCCGTAAATGTTTTCACAGGTTCACAGGGAGAGTCGTGTGTGTTAAAGCTTGGGGAGAGGTCAAGCTTGGCTCGCAGTATTCATCGTGTCATCAAGCCTTTCACACCTTAAAATAATAGACACAGCACTCACACACACAGACACATGCAATGTGCAAGGTTTTGCACACACCAGAAATACGTTAAACTTCAGTATCCACATGTACGCGCAGGTACATGCAAGCTGATATTCATTAAGATCCAAATCTAAAATATCTACTAAATCATTTACCTCTCCTCTCTTTTTTGTATGTAAAAAGCATTTAAGTAGTTCAGCTAAACAACTTTTGTTACTTAAAATTGTGAAAAGCTAAACCTATAAATTAATTCAATATGGAATTTGAAATGATTCATTAAGCAAATTCAACACTGGATTCACATTAGATAAAATCCCAACCTTGGTGGACACACATTAAAAGTGCCTCCTCTCCAGTTACCTACTTTGCTTAGCTTCTTTCCCACTAACAGAACATGAATGGGCTTTTTTCAGTGTTTTATTTGTCGATGATCCTCTCTGAGAAGGTGACTAGCACTGGAGGTTTTGTGAGCAATTGACAGTGCCTTTATAGGATCAGTAGGTGTGTGTATGTCTATAATAAATTGCACTAAAAATGGTGAAAAATGCACCTTAAAAAAAGAATCAAAAAGCAGCATGTTTATTCAATATAGTCTCGTTGATTCAGTGCTGTGTGTGTGTATGTGTGTGTGTGTGTGTGTGTGAGAGAGATAGAGAAAGAGGGGGAAGAGTGGGGGTACGGAAGAACATAGGCCTCACACAGGGGATAGGTGCTAAAATATACAGCGAGAAAAACTCAGTGAGAAAGTGACAGCTGAGCAATAGAAGTGGGGCGGGCACGGAGGAGTTGTGTTTTTTAGACAATAACAATTTTTACTATCAGTAGTGGTATATAGTTTCATCAGGAAACAAATGTATAGAGTAAAAAAATATTTTTTTCTCAGTCAGTTGTTTTTTTTTTTCGGGGGGGGGGGGGTATGGAAGTACTGAGAGCATATTTTTCATCTTCCAAATCTTTGCATTTTTGTTCTACCTAAAGGAAAATGTAAGGGTAGAGTAAAATAGGAAAAGCAAATGTTTCTGTCGGTACTTATACAGTATAATATTTTACTGACATTGACAATTTTTGGAAGATTTTCCTACTTCTGCTCCATATTGTCTTGTCAGTTTCTCCTCGATAATAACACTCCTGAAGTAAGCATACACATACACTTATATATATATATATATATATATATATATATATATATATATATATATATATATACACACACACACACACACACACACACAGCACAGGGAGCAAGGAAGCCGCCTCTCAATTATCAACCTCTCTTCACTGCTCTCGACACCTCATGTTTCTCTGTTAATGACTGGATTAAAGCTCTGATTAAGATGCACTTAACCCATAAACAGCAGTTCTCATTCACATACCATTGGAAAGCCAATTAAAGCAAGCTGGGACTTCAATTAAGACTGACAAAGGCCAGACAACGTCAGGGGTTTTGTGGGTGAAGAGGGGAGCAGGGACGAGTGTGTCAAATTTAGCTTCTGCCAAGAGCAAGGATTTGGGTCAGAACATAAAAGTAATATAATTTTATTCAGGGGTGATAAAATTAAACTCCAGTGGAGAAGAGCAATACTTTTTTGAAGGAGTGCCAATTTAAGTGGCTAACACGAGAATAAAAATAGGTATAGGAGTGTGAGTACAGTGTAAAAATGCTTTTGGTTTCAATTATTGGAAAATAATACAGAAATCTGAATTTCCTTAAACTTTAGCTGTATGTCAGTTTCATTAGCAAGTTCAGCTAATTTGTTTTTAAGTGTTTGTGTGTAGTGTTTGATTTGTTATTATTTGGTGAGAACTGGCCAAATTTTTGATTGAACAATAACTTTTAATGACTGTTTTTTTAGTTTTCACTTAAATACCAAAAGGTATGTCTTCTGAAGTGTGACAAAATCCTTATTTTGGATTTGATGAGAAGAATATTAAGAGGGTAAAGATGAATCAAGGTACATTCAAAAGATCTTAAAATTATCCAGACATAATTCTGTCTGTTTATCTGCTTAGTTTTGATGTTTTCTCAAGGCAAACAAGGGATTCTAAGTCACCGAGACTGTTGCCTTCCAAGCAGTTACCAATTCAGAGGGGCATTTCTACTTTCAAACTTCTAAACAAAGCCGATTAATTAACTCTCAGGCTTATACCTCTGAACCATAAAGAGCTTACAAATTACCTTGGGGGAAGTGATTACAACCATGGAAAACAATAAATCAATCAATGAATCTAATGAAGCCTGCGTGCCGTTGCTGGTATTTCACTCTTACTCTCAGTCATCTGTGGAATAACAATGGGAAAGAAGGGGATCATAGTTAAATTGTTAATCATAATGTGATACCGCAGTCAGCAGATTTCCCATATGAGAGAAAACATGCTCAGGGTCCTGCCTGCCTGCTCAGTGAGGGGACATAATGCAGAAAATATTCCTTCCACCCCACTGGAGAAAGGAACATTCTTCTAAACAATACAAGTAGTTGATCTGTTCTTTTGCCATTGCTGGGTTATTATATTGACGCTTTCTTACTGTTGCGTCAATATATAGATCTATTAAATGTCTGTGTGTATGCTCTGGATGAGGAAAGTCATATTCACAACCATGTAAAATGAGTACATTGCAGATTGGATTTTCATTATTAAAGTAAAGTCAGTGTTAAAATCAGACAATTCTCATTGAATACTGTCTTGACTGACACAATAATTGTCATTGATGGGACATAGGGAGAACTGTTGATGTGCTACATCTTGTTTTAATAAAATAATGTGACTTACTTACCTGCACCCAGCAGGGACTTGTCCAAGTGATTGCCCTCTTTAACAGGAAGGTCAGAGGTCAACTACAGAGAAGCAGCCCTTGCAATAGTAAGTATGCAATGACTTACTCAACAGCACTGCACCAAAGTGATTTTTAACACCTTGAGTCATCTCGTTGGCTGCCTCATGCAAAAGAAGCAGAGGTGGTATTAAGAGCTGTTTCCTCATCCTCCATCTTGCTGTCATAGCTTCACTGATGCACATGTTATAAGCTTTTAAAGGCTTATCACTGAATCATATATATTCATATCACTGAAATGTGTAACTGTCGCTGGATGTCATAGAGGCAATAACTCATTACTGTGACCTGAGATCAAATTGTGACTGTACTTTGGGGGCTGCTGACACTGGCAGATGGGTGGGCAGGAATTTTTAACAGTGCAGATTGGGTGATAATGAGGAAGTGCTCGAACCAGGCCTTAATTGGCACTGTCCGGAGTCTTCTAGAACTTGCCGTCAGATAAGTGATTTTGGGAGTCATGGGTCTTGGCTGAGGAAATCTTCTGAGAAGATGAATCTCTTGTGTGAAGTTGTGATCGAGGTGAAGTGACGAGGGCAGGTTCACACACTTGTTCACCAGTGAGATGGTGAACAAGTGTGTCTGTATGCTACTTGTACAGTAGCATACAGACAGTAAACAACTAGAAGAAATCAATGCTTGACTTGTCTAAGTTAAGATGATCATGTGATTAACCTGTCCTTGGCTTTTATAGAGAGCTAGCACTCTTTCACAGTATCACTACAAAGCTGTTACAACTGTTGTTGCACTGGTGACTCACAATGTAGAGTGTGATACCTCAGAATACTAACGTGGTTCCTGTGTTACAACTAATCAAATGTGAAGCCTCCTAATATTTACCTACAATTTTATTGTAACAGGATTTTTTTTTTCTTAATGTAACTTTGATTGTTTACCTTTTAAATTTCTTTGTCTTTCTATTTGCCTGCTGCATTACTGATGCTTTATTGGCCAGATCTCTCCTGAAATAGACATCCTTAATCTTAATAGAACTAATTAGTTAACAAAGGTTAAATAAATAAGACTTCATCCTCCTCCTGTATTTGTAAAGAGATATTCAGAGAGATAGCTTTCCAGTATAAAGTCATGCAAACAGGATCTCATTAGCAAATGCAAATGAGAAAACACCAAATCTTCGCGGAGAGGCAGAAGTGTATCTCCGTGGGATAGCTGGAACATGTCAGCTCACCAACCGCCCCCACGCTGAGCACCAAATGTGATGGTCCGCTCCTGCTGCTACTCTTAACAGGATGTAGGACCAAACCATAAATGTAAGTGTAGGGGGGAAGAAGAGGAAGTGGGTCAGTTTAGAGGCCTCCACCTTCTGCTGTATAAAGTCTTGCTGTATAAACTCTCATCTGTGACTTAGCTTACTGGATTGTGGAATCAGTATCCCTGTGGTATTAGCAATATCAGTTTAAACATTTATCAGTGTGTTCTAATTTATATCAAAAATGAATGTCATAGTACATTATTACACTCTTTCTACTGTTTAGATTTTGATGTACCAGTCAAGGGCCAGACTAACAGATCTTTATAGGCCTAGTCTTCAAGTGAATCTGGGCATGAAACTGTTGATCTGGCAATAATAACTTTGCACATATTTCTGTTCTGTATGGGGTGATAACTAATTAGCAAAAGGAAGTAAAAGATGAGTTGTAAAAACTTTATTTTAATTACAAATCTTCATATACCGGCTGTCAATTTTATTTTTTTATCTTCCTTAATCATTATTACATGCAAATTACTCCACATGATGGGAGAGCATATTTCTGGTTTCCTGCATGATCTGTGAAGACAGCTGATCAGCTAGAAGGGCAGAAAGCTGAGATCACATTCGATTAAAGTGATAATTAATTAGGTTTGTATGTCTGTAAGTTGTTGAGAGGGCATTTCCCAGGAAGTGAGACAGGCAACCCATCGGAGCCAATCAGATCTGTCCTCTGAGAGCATGTCTGTTGTGACATCACAAGCTGCGGCGGGTGGAGTTCCTGGCATGGCTTCAGCCCAACAGACCTTCTGCTGCCAGCAGGGTGGCAGTGGCCTAGGGCAGCGTGGCGATGGCCAGGTCACCATCTTTTTCCTCCTGCCTGGCATGAGCACTGCGGGAGGGGTGGCAGGCAGGATGGCAAGGTGTCAGAAACAGCCCTTTAGACGTGTCAAAAAGCAGGCACAGCTAGGGGAAGCTGCTCATCGAGCGTGACAGAGAGAGGAGTTAGACCACTTTGCACACAGGCTGTCCAATAAACACATAATAACCAAACAGCTTTATGTGATGTATAAAAGCATCTTTAATAAGAAATTATGTGTCCACAAGGAGCTATAGGGAGCAAGCAATGGGTCCATGCCTATACATATTTGAACTGAAGAATGGGGTAAAAAATTCTCCAATTACATCTAATCTTTCTCTCTCATTGAAAAATTGAAACTCTATGAATATGCAAATATTTTTCATTTTAAAAACGGGACTTCACCGAAATGTCCCTCTCAGTTTACAGCAGTTGCACTTGCGTCACACTTGTGTAAGCTGCATATTGGACCAAGACTGGCTTCCAAAATACATATGATGTCACAGAATCATGCTCATTTGTAACATGTCTTAAACTCAGATTTAAAGTGAGCACATGAGAAAATTTCCCCCCCTTCTACAGATGAATGTGAAAACAGCCTTCTAGCATCAAACTCTGCACATACGTCATCTTGCAGTGAAGAACAAATATCCAAGTGAAGTGACAATACGTAAAACACTTTTCTGAGTGCCTGAGTTTTTACAAGATACTGAATGCGTGAGTGAGTGTGCAATCCCCTGTACTGCCGGGGCAAACAGAAGCTTACACAGAAACTTCAATAGAAACGTTGCGAGATTTCACATTCTCACTTCTGACTCATTGGTTTTTACCATCAAATCACGTGACTATGTGTTTGTGTTTGCCCGATATGTAGTCTGTTAAATATAGAAAGAGAAAGTTAGAGAGAGTTTAATATATTTGAATTTCAGTCCAAGACAAACTGATATTTGACAGTAGGCTTTTTACTACATTCACCTGTAATATATAATATTATAGTAAATAAACTTACAAATATAAGAATAACAGCACAAGAAAGTCCTTCATAGAGAAAAAAAACTCTTACTTCAAAGTAAATTTTGGGACCAATGAAACTGCATGTGCACACCAAAGTTTGTGAATTCTTACTCTATATTCATGAATTCCTGAAATAATCAAACAGCTGTATCAGTTTATCAATGCAATCAGCAGAAGTGTATTAGCTTTAGACTGTTTGCTGTTCAAACAGTTTACTCAAGTAGTTGATTTGCCCCGTTTGATGTGCGGTGTGTTTATTTCAGAGGTGGCGACCAGCTTCGCTAATCCTCTCACTGTCTTTCTCATGTAAACTTTTCCCCAAGCAAGCAAGAAGCAGCAGCAGCTGAGCATCGTCTGGCCCTTTACTCCTGAGTGGAGAGCTGGGTCTTTAAGCTGCTAAAAGGTGTCCCATTAACACACTAATGCAGCATCATTTAAGGTCTGAATTTGGTTTCCTTTGAACTGAGGAAGTGAAAGGAGTTGAGGAGGTCAACAGTCAAAGATTTGAGCACTTTAAGAGCCAAAATGATCTGATATTGTTCTTTTGTCTCTCCATATCAGTATCACTGAAGACATACACATGAACTCTCCCATCAGCCCAATATCAGCAAAATCACAGAACAGCAAAGTGTCCCTCAGACATTTTGCTTGACTGCACCAAAGGTCCCCTGACACAATGTTTAGACCTCTCAATGACCAATATGGTCATTCATTCTGCTGCTCTAGGCAGGGCTTCTCACTCTTGAGCCCAGTTAGCACTAATATCAGGGATCATGTTGACTGCCACTAGTTTGATACAGAAAACCCATCAAAGTTGGTGATACAACTGAGTTTCAATTGTGACAGCTCTTGTAGCAAAGCTGACATGAAAATTAAAGAATGTGTTTCATTTGTTTTTGAGGCACATTTAATTTCCAAGTTCTTGTTTCACAGTTGACAACATTTTGTCTTATTTCAGGTAAAATATGACAACAGGTAAAGCATGGACCATCTATCTGTATGTGAGTTACTAGGGCTCCATTAGAAATTGAAATTAGCAGCAATATTTTTATGTATTTGTGCATTTTTAGGGCTTATTTTGTTTGCCTGCTGTGGAAAAGGCTTTAAAAAGTAGACTTTCTGTTGAAATAAGGGAGGGGGGTTGATTTATAGACAGCATGCTGTGTTTTTACAAAGTCCTTATACGGGAATTAAAATAGCCCTTTGGATATAAAAAGTAGGCTAGAGTAAGGTCACCATAAACCCACTATTGACCCCCCTTCCCCCACCACAGACACTCCCTGATGGGAATGTTACTCTGGTTGTGTTCTTTGTGCGGATGATGAGATGGAAACGATTCACGGATGGATTGGGAAGCAGCATCGCTCTTACACCTTGGCTATGATGCTGAGGATCCCCTACCCCTCCCCATGGAGATCAGAGGGGAATCTGATAATAGGCTGCTATCTGTGCGTCGTGGCCACAAGGAGAGCGCAGCGGTGAAAGGAGTGGGAGTGCGCATAGTGATCAGTCCGCCTCCACATGGCTCAGGCTTTATACTCCCACCTCGACCCCAACGCAACTTGATATCATGTATCTCACTGGTATGGGCTCAGCCTCGCAGGTTATTTCGTGCGTTGACGTTGCCTAAGAAAGATTGTTATTAAGTTTGAATTTGGTGCCTTGAATTTCATTTGCAAACGGAACCAGGAGGAAGGATCGCTTGGTATGTTTTTATATACTTTACATGTATAATTTTTTATATAGGCCTATTTGTGTCATTATACTATCCAATGAGAGATTTGTTTCATTTAATGGCATCATAAATGACACATTAACATTATTTGCCCATGTTTAAAAATACAATTAACTATCAATTTAGCCGTTGGGATTATTTTCTGGGAATAAAACAAAACAACACCGTTCCTCTATATATATTTATATATACATTTATTTGTATTTTTTAATACTTTTTTCTTAAGGGGTCGATTAGATTTGTTTGTGGTCGTTTCTCACATCGGGCTGTCTGATCCAAGAAACATCACAGGTTTCTTCAAACGGAAAAATAATTGGCTATTTCCCGTTTTCACGTCGGGTATCCCGTTGGGATACAGGACCGCATCAGAGCTGAATGAATGCAAAACTGTGAATAATGACAGAGACGAGGATTAACAGCAGCCTATCAGTTACTTGGTAATTGATAAGCAGGAATTTTTTTAACAAATGCATTTTAAAGAAAAACACGGTGCTATGACTTTATAACATGTTGGTGCTTTTTGGGTTTTTTTTTTTTTTGGTAAAAAAGTTTGGTTGTCTACTGGAATGTGAAAAGCAAAAATAGCACATTTGTTTTCACCGAAAAATCTGCGGTTTTACATAAGATTCCTTCAAATTATGCCACGAATCTCAAGAATCGTGGGTGAACTTTCATTTTAGTTTCACGCCACAAAACAACCCCCGAAAATCACTGCTTTGTTCAGAGTTTGTCATATGATTTACAAGAAACTGGCTGTAGTCTACCTCAAGGCGATTCCACTCTAATATAGCCTGCCTAAACACAAACAGTCAACTCAATTTATTTTCTGCTTGTCGAGGATGGACGTCTTTCCGATTCCTGGCCGGTCAGCTTAATTACTTACAAATTCATCACGGCCTATTGATCCAAATCTCATCATGGATTTAGCATCTCCTTGTGATTTTAAATTCCAAAAAAAAAATCTATTGAATTTAATGGAATATTTCTCCTATATAATTTTAAGACAGAGAAACGAATTGAAAGAGAAAGAGAGAGTAAGATCTAGGATCTAGGCTATGCCAAAGATGACTTTTTTTTTTTTTTAAGTTAGCCTACGGTAAAACCACTGTATTTTAAAAGACGACTGAAGTACAATAGTTAATAGACTTCACAGTCGCACCTTGAAACGCCCACATTGATCTGCGGTTCTGATATGACGGTCACTTTCCACTGCTATCTCACTCGTTCATGCTCAACTTACCATGTTGACACTTGTGTTGGGCCTTTAAAGCGCTGGTGACATGCAGCTCATCATTAGGCTCTCCTTAACCATAAACTGTTTCTGTCTCAAGGATTCACACTCCAGGGAATGCTGACAGAAGAGGTTTTTGTCAGAAGACACCTGGCATACAAACACTTGTGAGGAGGGTGAAGAGGCTGGGATCAAAGACGCTTGTGACAAGGCTGAATAAAGAAGCAGACATGCTCGGCGGTGAAGGAGAGAGCGGCTCCTTCTCCTCTACGAAAGACGCAGCGGAGGAGAGGCGCAAATCTCCGGCCGTGGACGGGGAAGATCCGGTTTCTGGCAGCAGGTACACGGAGCACGGGTTGGGTGCTGACCGGTACTACATCCCTCCCACTGTTTCTAAACACAGCCCAGAAACAGCGAGTCCCTGCTCTTTTATCCCTTACACCCCAAGTGGGACGGTTTACACCCCGTCCAGCGCTGCTAGGTACACTTCCTCTCTTCACTTGGGTTCCGTGTTGCCTCCAGAGGGATTTTCCTCCTCCGCTGCCGGCCGCAGTCACTTCAGCTCGGCGTACCAGCTCGGGCAGAGCCCCGGCTGCATCTACCCGCCCTACACCGGCTCAGGGTCCGCTCTCAGCAACATGGCCCTACCCGGTTCCGGGCCGGGGATGAGGGCCCAGGTCTATCTCTGCAACCGGCCGCTGTGGCTCAAATTCCACCGGCACCAGACCGAGATGATCATCACCAAGCAGGGCAGGTGAGACGGCAGGCGAATAAAAATTTTTTTTTTTTTTTTTTTTTTTCCTTAACACAATCTTTTTTGATTTTCACGAGTAAATTTCCATTAGTTCACTTAAATGACGTTTTCAGTTCCTGTAGGCCTAGGGAAAAATATTTTAATTGTTCGAGGCTATAACAAACAGGCCACTATAATATAGTCTAAATATAATTGAAGTGCATAAGGGCCACATTTACAATAATGTCACTATCTATTATTTTTTTAAAATCTATTTTTTATGTTTGTTTTGTGTTTGCAGACGGATGTTCCCGTTTCTCAGTTTTAACATAGCCGGTCTCAATCTGGCAGCTCACTACAACGTGTTTGTGGAAGTGGTTCTGGCTGATCCAAACCACTGGAGATTTCAAGGTGGCAAGTGGGTCACCTGTGGGAAGGCGGACAATAGCAGCCAAGGTACTGAAACAGGTGATACAGGTCGATATTTGACATTATTAACGAAGTCCATTCTGTTCAGTGTTGAGTCTGTTAAATTAAAAAAAAACAAACAAACCCTGAGATTAAAAAAGGGTGGTGATGTGATTAGTCAATTTTGTTTAAATAAATATAATTCTATAATGCCTGTTTGATGGATACCATTTTCAGAGTATGTGTGTATTTTAAAACCATTTCACACTGTAGCAGAGCAGAAATGAGCAAGTGAAGCTACTGCAGTTTGATGGAAATTCTTTTTTTTTTTTTTATATTTCATAGGGAACAAAGTCTACATCCATCCAGAGTCTCCAAACACAGGGGCCCACTGGATGAGACAAGAAATCTCCTTCAGCAAACTGAAACTCACCAACAATAAAGGAACCAACCATAGTAGGCCAACTTCACAGGTAAGTTAATTACACTGAATCAATAAATACACTTAAAATAACGACTTTAACTATAATGGAAGATCTAAATTAATTTTAATTAATTGTATTGAAGTGTTAAAATTATTTTTCGTTGTATTGGATTGTGATTAATTCTTTGTATGCCATTACTGTGTTTGTAAAATGCATAATAGCTTTTCTGTCACCCTATTAAATACTTATTTTTGGAAGAAAATATTATTTTTGTTTGAAAAATAAATTGTTTGTATGCTATTTTTTGCGCGCTGACGCAAAGGAGACGATATTTTTGCAGACTCTCTACAGACGTTATTCAAACGAATGCCTTAATAAAATATAATAAAGTCAACATCACTATTTTTAAGACTTTAAGGGCTTTCAATGCCAGAATATATTTTGCTAGAGACGAAAGTTGAGAAATAACTTCTTGGCACAAATTCATCGTAATAAAAACAAACAAACAAACAAACAATTAGCGCATATTTTCCGAATTAACTATAACTGTTTTTCTATTTGCGATGTCCTTGTGTAGATGATTGTCCTGCAGTCGCTGCATAAGTACCAGCCCAGACTGCACATCGTGGAGGTGACGGAGGACGGGGTGGAGGACATCAACAGTGACGTAAAGACTCAAAGCTTCACATTTCCAGAAACCCAGTTCATAGCTGTCACTGCCTACCAGAATACTGATGTAAGCAAGAAAAAAAAAATCCACCACTCCTCCTCTGCGTAATAGCCTTATTTTGAGCTGCAACATGTTAAAGGATGCTCTTCTAGCACACTCATGCATCCTGCATTTAGTCTGGATTCATTTACATTTTCTTACAATTCATTAAAATTCAATTGACATATCTAGCCATTTTTAATATTAATCAGCTATAATTTCTTGTTTTCTTGTGGGCTTTATTTGTACACACGTGCTTTATAGTCATGTAAAGTGCATGGTGCACCTTTAAACTTGTTTTCTCTTTATCTTCACATGTCAATATGTAACTTATAACATTTTTCTTTGTTTTAGATTACACAGCTGAAAATTGATCACAACCCTTTTGCCAAAGGATTCAGAGATAATTATGATTCGTGAGTATTGCGTTGCTTATCAGTAAAAAAAAAAAAGAAAAAAGCACATGCCTACATCAAATTCACTGTTTTGGTCAGTGCTTTTGTCTCAAATTTCCAGCAGATTTATGAGTGTATACATGTATTTTTCAGGATGTACACAGTTCCAGAGAATGACCGCCTCACCCCGTCTCCAACTGACTCCCCCCGGGCCCACCAGATTGTCCCAGGCGCCCGCTACGCCATGCAGCCTCTCTTTCAGGATCAGTTTGTCAACAACCTTCCCCAGAACCGCTTCTACAACAGTGAGAGAGCAGTGCCTCAGACCAACAGCCTCCTCTCACCTCAGACAGAAGACGCAGCCTCACAGAGGTGGTTTGTCACCTCAATGCAGCAAGCCGGAAATGGCAGCAGCACCAGTAGCAAGCTTGATCTGACACCTTACGAGGGGGAATACTCAAGCTCCCTGCTTCCTTACGGTATCAAATCTCTGTCAATGCAAACATCCCACGCTCTCAGCTACTACCCAGACTCTCCTTTCACCACCATGTCTACGGGGTGGGGGTCCAGAGCAGCATACCAGAGAAAGGTCACTCCGAGCCTGCCTTGGTCTCCGAGGCCCAGTCCCACGGCTGGTTTCTCGGAAGACTCAGACAAGGTTAAACCACAGATTGAGGAGGAGCTAAACGGCAGTGGAGGCCTGATCTCTTCCTGGACAGACACACAGCCTTTAGCTCTGTCTCTAGACAAGGTTGAGTCTTATACCGCAGCCTGCAAGCGAAGGCGTTTGTCTGTTAATGGTCCAAGCACAGATGACTCACCCGCTGACATTAAATGTGAGGACTTGGCCTCTGCTGCAAGCAACAGTAGCTCCTACAGCAAGGAGGCCCCCTCATCCAAAGGCATGGCGGCTTACTATTCCTTTTACACAAACCCTTAAATGTTTTGTGTCTGAAATATATGGCCTCATTTTGTCCTTTTGGTTGTTCTTCGTCTGCCACAATGAATACGTTTTTGAGAATACGACTTTGTCTTGGGTTTCTTCCATTTGTGGTGAAACAAGGAAACATAAAGGACATTAAAATATTGACATGAAAAGTCCGGAGATATATGTGGCACAATGAGCATCACCATCCTGAGATGTAAGATTATTCCTTCTTTCTCAAATCCATCTGTTCTCTTGCACTATATGTTTTTTTCAAACAACCCATTAATGTAAGTCTGAATTTGGAATTTCTGAAAGTGTCAAAGAATTTGTTTAAGTTTCCCCAATGTATTTGACAGCGTTATGTATGTTTCATTGTGAATACATTACTGGATCTGTCTTTACACTGAAATTTTGTGTTTACAGATTATTTATTGAAGGCCTGTATGAAATGTGTGCTCTGTTAGATGTGAGGATAATATGCTGTATATACCTTAATTGCAATGTTCAAATATTTGATAATAAAAGGCATATGTGTTCTATGGGCTATATGAGTGGTTATTTAAATCCAGCATACTTTTTTACATGATAATAAAGCACCTTGTTGGTATAAAAATACACCAGATAAGTAATTTATTGTCAGTTATGGATTCTGTTTGGTAGACATTTGATAGTAATTTGCTCATTGCTCATAAGACCAAGCATATACAGGAGTGTGATGGAGAGTAGAGCCATCTCAATTGAGATGACCCTCTTTTTTAGACTTATTTTATTGATCAAAACCAAGTCCAAACCTATTCAAGTCATTTTAAGACCGTGAAACCACATAACTTCATGTTCCTCCAAAAAGCTTCATTTTTTTCATGGACTCTGTCGCACTCTAGTGTTGGCTTATTGTAATCACAGCTATAACAAGATGAGCACTAGAAAAGCCTGAGACTGATTGCATCTGTCAACATTGACTGAAATACACATTTATTTAGGAGTTTATAACTGAAAAGTGGAGAGTTTGAACTTTTTTAATTTTCATTTTGAAGAATTCCATTTCTTCTCTGCTTATGAGAACCTATAGACCTGACAGATACTGAACAGGATAGCCTTTTATGTCCTTCATACTACCATTGCACGACGAATGCACAGTTATGATGTTGAGCCTTTGTGATAGTTTGGTATAAAAAACCACAGAAAACTAAGATTAAAAAAAGAGATGCATTTGGCTTGCCATTGCATGTCATCAGTCCAAAATAACATTGTCACATAAACTATTGGCTACAACTTAATTCATTTCTGTGTCATTGAAGTCTACAAAAATTGCAAATACAAACATATTACACCAGTTAAATATCTTAACTGGCTCCCACTACAGCACAGAATCAACTTCAAAATTCTGCTACTAGTCTACAAAGCACTTAATGGTTTGGCTCCCCAGTATATTACTGACCTGCTCACTGACCAGAGTCAGTGAGAAGGTCATCTGGTAGTTGTCGTCTAACTGTACCCAGAATAAGATCCAGGTCTTCAGAGGGTGCTTTTAGTTACTTTGGCCCTGCTCTGTGGAACAAACTACCAGATGACCTGAGATTAGTCACTACTGTTTCCATGTTTAAAAGAAAACTCAAGACCTGCCTGTTTTCTCAAGCTTATGAATAGCCAATTTCTTACCTGTGTGTGTGTGGCTGGACAACTGTTTTTCAACTTTTTATTGATTTTATTTATTCATTTCTATTTTTACTATTATTATGTGAATGTGTGTATGTGTATGCTTGATTTCGTCTTCATTTTTGGTTGTTGTATTTCTGCCTTTTTAAGTCTTGCTTTAAAACGATTTTATCATGTTGATCAATTGCTTTCATGCTGATATTAAACACCTTAAACTGCCATTGTGTATGAAATGTGCTATACAGATAAAATTGACTTGACTACGGTGTGTTTTTGAAATAACAGTAGGAACACACACACATAGAAATGCCATCATTTAGTGTTTTAGTGTCTGAGCAATATGTGCCATCTTTTCCCACCTGTTTTTGGGGGGTTGTGGTGAGACCTGGCAGCCCCAGTAGCAGTCAGCAGAGAGCCAACGGAGAGTTGACAGGAACAACATCACCGCTCTGAGCACACATTATTTATGGGAAAGCATTACCTCACTTAACGAGAAAACCCTCTGCTTATTGCGCTAGCGGCTGACAGTTAATTCACAAGATCGGCTCTACAACAACGACATGAACCATCTGTGTAAGTCGAAATACTTGTTTCTCTTTGTTTACCGCGAGTTTATCAACTGTGGTTAGCTTTGTTAGCTGACCCGCTAGCGTAGGCACTGACGTTAGCCAACGCAGATGCTAGCGTCATGATGTGTTTTTTTTCTTTTTTTTGTTTTTGAATAACACACAGCTAGCAAGCAATATAATGTAACTAGTGACTAACACTAGCCCTGTCAACAAAAGGAATGGTTTGCAGCTAATGTTATTTAAGGTCAGTTGGCTGATGAATGTTGTTTTTAAAGCAGAAATGTAACAAAGCGTTATCGCGGACTGTTAACATTAAAACAACACACAACCGTCGTTTTGAGCTAGCGAAAATGGTAAACACCACACAGCATGGGGAAAGGCCTGCATGAAGGAGTTTAGTGACAAGTGGCAAGCTACGCACACTGTCTGTAATATTTCCTTATCCATAACTGCGACTCTTGGTAGCTATAGTTAGATGTTGTTGGTCCGCGCTGTTTATGGAGGAGTGTCGTTAACTATCGCCAGCTAGGTTAATTAGTTATAAATTTGGAGAGTAAGTTAACCTTAGTAGTGTTACCTTTTATGAGGTTATATAAGCCTGTTCAAAGATCAGGTGTTTACATTGTCTGCTTGACTTGTCCTGTGTTTGTGGTTATGTGAGTTGTCTGTCTTCACATTGTACGCTTGACACAGATTTATTGACGCAAGGCAAGTTAACTTTTGCCATCTGGTTTCACTGTCTGCATGTTGAAAGATTGTTTTTAATGTGTTATTATTGTGTTATTTGAATGTAGTGGGCACACAACAAGGGTGGATGCAGATTGTTTACTATCCTGATATTACCAAGCATGAACATAATTTGGATAAATAGTCAGAATTGAGCTGTTTAGGTGGACAGAAATACAAATAAATGATACAACATGCAGGTGTGTTAAGTTATTGTGGACTCGTGTTATAATGAGAGGAGCTGAAGTCCACTTGTATTATGGATGTCACTTGAGATTTTCTCTGATTATTATTTCTAAACAACTTAAACTGGGGAATTATATACACATTTTAAGCTAAATGGGCATCTGCTGCTGTACTTGGTTTTAAAATTTGAGCACGTAATTAAAGATATATACCTATTATTTTGTTTGCTAATCAGTGAAAGTAATGAGTCTCAGCCACAGGTGCACTGGTAAAACCTCATCAGTCTAAAACTGCACTAATTAACTCCATATGGTCCACTGTCTACGTATGTGTGAATGCATGTATTGGCATGAGTACTTTGTCTTCAACTTCTTGCTCCGTTCATGTTGCTTAAGTGCAACATTCATAATTCCCCAAATTCATACCAAGTCATACTTCTTCTTGGGAAAAGATCAAAGGTCACCGAAACATCTTGGGAAAGTCCCTCCTTTTACACCCTTATCTGTGACACACATTTTCTTTTGTAGTGTGAGATTTCTGATATTGTGTAAATATTGTTGAAAATCATTGTCAGGCAAATGTAATATCATTAAAATACCATTTTATACTTGCCAACCTAGATGGAGTTGGACATTTGGTATGTACTCTTAAAAGCTTTTCAGAGAGCTTTCTTTCTCTCTCTTGTGCACAGAACGTGCCTTCACCAATGCGATAGTGTGCAGAATTAGCTTGGTGCTGAAAAATTTATATGAATGAATAAATTTAGTAGAAGTAGTTTTTTTTGCAGGACAGCAAACTTTAACATTAAAATAGCAGCATTACAGCCTTCTGACTTTAGCAGAATGAAGTAGAATATATTTGGCTGAAGGTGATGGTGTTGTGTTCTCATGATCTGTACTGTAGCTCACCAGAAATTCATAAAAGCATCCCTTTGCCCAAACAGTCATGACCATATGGTGCTCTGGTGGAAGGGAAATGCTGACTCGCTGCATGTTGTTCTTGAGTTGAGGATATATTGCTTCACGATGACTCCTGGCCTCAGTGGGATGGGCAGCTTTGGCACATGGAGGCGGAAGCTCCTGGTGATGCCAAAGGAAGTCTTGTCCTTCTCTCTGTGTGAGCTTTGTTGGCACTATGTTGAGTTATTCAAAACAAAAAAATAAAAAGAGAAACACAAGGAGGTGGTTTAGAGTGCAGTGGTGATGCTGACACACAGGCTTGTAACAGAGCAGCCTGACCAACCTTGGATGTGAAGCTCTTGTCCTTGTGATTCAGAGGGACTGGAACTGATTAATTCCCTAACACAGAGGACTGGTTTTCTTGAAACAGTGGTAAAAATATGTTTTGCTGGAGTTTTTCCAATGATAAACAGCTTTATTTACCTCAAGTGATGTTAATTTTTTTTAGCTAACAAGGCCTTGTTGGACTTGGGCACAGCCGTGAGGGAATTTAACTCTTGTTCTTCTTCTTTTCTTTAGGACATTCAGTATGTTAGCCTATTGGACTTGAACAGGTTGAAGACGACTTAAGAGGCTGCTTTGTCAGTCAGAGCTTGAACCCACAGTAGGGTAAGACATGGGGAACACAGCGACCAAGTTCCGTAAGGCTCTCATCAATGGCGATGAGGTGTTGGCCTGCCAATTGTACGAGAGCAACCTGCAGTTCAAGGAGGCTCTGGATCCCAACTCTACATATGGAGAGTCCTACCAGCACAACACTCCACTACACTATGCTGCCCGGCACGCCATGACACGCCTACTCAGGTCAGGATACATCCCATAAAGAATCAAAACAAACAAGAAAGCAGGCATAATGTACACAGTCAGAGTCACATATTTTTGGAAAGGCTGCTTTGACAATGGGAAATGGATATCTAAGGGTTGATAGATGAGGGACTAATTTATTTTGCTCAAGTTTTTTATATGCCTGTATTGAATAATTAAATGATTATTCACATTCCTTATTTGGTACCCTTTCAGACTCTTCTCTTACTTTGTTGCTCTCTGTTGTCCCATCTACTAATGTATTGCTGCATTGTAAGAAAAAATGTTCATGTTTTCTCTCTATATGTCTCAGTCCCATCTGTCTCTCCACATAGCCATCTGTTAGCAGCTCTTAGGAATGCGACATGCTGGGTTAGGATAGGATGGGGCTCAAAGAACATCCCATCCCACAAGCTAACAACCTTGCATGTGTTTATATTAACTGCTGTCATTTCTCCCCCAAAAAGATGCTTGCTCAATTTTGCATTTCTACCTGACTACGAAAGATGCTAGAGGGGTTGTAGAATGGACGCAGATAATGGTAAAATTAAGTAAAAGCAAATAAATGACTGGATACCGGGATGGATGGATGGATGGATAGATAGATATAAGTCTGATGATTGTAGTTTACTCTTATAGCACTGAAATTCTGAGACTGATTAACTAAAAAAATAATGCATGGATTTCACTTGGAAATGATTCATTTGAGGTGCAATTTGCATTTTCACATGGGTCTGGACATCTGAGAGGACTTTATTGATTGTCACTCAATTAGACAGAATATTATTTTATAGTAAAATATGACTATATATACTATAGTAAAAAGCTTTTTTAAGGGTGCCAGGAGGAAATTACAAAAGTTGTTTACATTCAGTGTTTCTCATCAAAATGTACTTTTTAAAAAAATATTTTATATTGTTCTTTTTTTTTTCTTTTCCTTTATCTGTTTGCTTGCAAGCAGTCTTCTCCTTCACTGCTTTTATTAGCGCATTGGCACGTTTCTTGACGTGGTACTGCCACCAGTTGTTTATCAGCAGAGTAGCATGAAACCAAAGGCAGGATGTGAATCTGCCACCTGTGGGTTCGCACACATGTACATGCATCATGTGAAAATGAGCAAAACCTTGAAATGAGCCGGTATCCCTGTCTGTCTTGTTCTTTTAGGTCTTTTCTCCTAAGCAAAGATGGGAATCCTAACAAGCGAAATGTGCACAATGAGACATCTCTGCACCTTCTCTGCATGGGGCCCCAGATCCTGACCTCAGAGGGGGCGCTGCAACCTCGGATTTCACGGCCATATGAAGACGAACAGCGTCGGGCAGAGTGTCTCCAAATCATCCTGGCATGGACCGGAGCAAAGCTGGATCATGGAGAGTATGAGAGAGCTGATGTCAATGCCACTGACAACAAGAAAAATACCTGCCTGCACTATGCTGCTGCCTCAGGCATGAAGATCTGTGTTGGGGTAATATTACGCAATCCTTTGGATATTTTTCAGTCTGGGCTAATGTAAAATATTCCCAAGTATGACATTTTTAGGTTTAGATCAAAGGCAACATAGATGGAATTGAAGGGGCCCTGTGAGACAGGGAGCAATTTGAAGGGAAGGAAGATAAAAGGAGCCAGAGTAACCCTGATGTTAATACAAATTATTCAATATCTGTCATTTTATTAACTATGAATCTTTGTGGAATAGTGGCATGTGTGCTGCCTTGTGTTGGGTCAGTTGCGACCTCGTCTAAGGGACAATAATTTGCATGCTCGCCACATACTCCTGGGTGAGTTTTGGGAAGATGCTGTACAAAATACATCTTTTTTATAATTTAAGCTAACATTGTGTGTCTTTCAACATTTGCTGTTGTGAATTTGTAGGATGAGTGTAGTTTTGAAATGGATGGTGTGTTGAATCTAAAAGTGTAATCTTCATGATGAAGGATTTAAAGTTCAATGTGAACAAAAGCAATTATCAAATGGATTTAACTATGATTGCACAGCTAATCGTAGATAATCAAATTGCATGCTCATGCAATCTATCATGCATTTGTATGGCTCTTCATTATGTAATTTAATATAGTAAAAAAATAATGATAATTGACCCTGAAAGCCTTACCGTGGCATATCTTGAAAATCTAATGTGCACCATTGGCAACACTAAATGTCAAATTTGGGACGCTGACAGGTCTGCTGTGATGAAAGTGGAAAAGAATGAATTAGGCAAATGTTAGGGAAGGTGAAATTGCATTTTAATAGTTGAGAAGACAATTTATTTAATTTTTTCAATGTGATAAAACATTTTTATTTAAATTTTGTTAAGAAGCATAGCAATGACAATCAGAAGGAGATGCTCTCTCCAAAATAATTGGGATGAGCATTTCTGCCATAATTGTGTTGCGATTCCCTGAACTAGCATCACAGAGTAAGTGGTCCTCAACTGTTTTTTGTAATTTAAGGTGTTTCAAAACTACATACAGGCAAGTGAGCTTTAGTACGTGTCACTGCATATAGTTTGTGCCCCTTGATCCAAACACTCATCTTCCTCCTCACAGTTCTTGGTGCAGAAAGAAGCGGACCTTTTTGCGGAGAACGAAAACCGCGAGACTCCATGTGACTGTGCAGAGAAGCAGCACCACAAGGATCTGGCCCTGTGCCTGGAGTCACAGATGGTCTTCTCTCTTGCCCCTGAGGCAGAGGGTATAGAGGCAGAGTACGCAGCCCTTGACCGAAGAGAGGTACAGAATAAAATAGCAAGAGTGTGTAGTGGGTATACAGTGGGTATACAGCTTTCAGTTTGTCACACTCAACTGGTGTCACTTACAACATACCAGTAACAAAATTGTACTTTCACATAATACCATCATTTCATGAGCTTCTCTCTATAATAACATGACACTTAGTTGCACTGTTCACAGATTGGTCAGTTGTGTAATATTGGTACTGATAAAAACCTACATTAAAAAAAACTCTTCTTCAGGCATTATTTGACCATATTCCAGTGTTTATAATTTAGTTAGGAATTTGCTGACCAGCCCACCACTTCATACTTCAGATGCTTTGGTTAAAAACAAACACACACACAGATTAGTCACAAAAAATAGTTTGCCACAAGGCATGTGACTCCTATCATCATCAGTCTGTTAGCTCATTGGGGCTGGCTTAGTCATGCGTCAGCAATCACATATTTGATATGCTTTTAATACCTCTATTCTCTCCCTCCACTTCGCCCCATCTTTCTTTCTGCTCCCACCTTCATTGCTTCTCTTCCTCTCCTGTCTTTATCTTCCTTTCCTCCTCTCTTGTCTCCGTGCTCTCCTCTCTCCCGGCCTCCTCTCTAGCTGTATGAGGGCCTGCGACCTCAGGATCTACGGAGGCTGAAGGACATGCTGATAGTGGAGACAGCCGACATGTTGCAGGCCCCACTCTTCACTGCAGAGGCACTTCTACGTGCCCATGGTACATTAAACACACACACTCTCAGTCAGACATTTGCTAGTACTTATTAGTACTGAATATAAAAATTCAAGGCTACATTCACATACTGTTTTATAGATATTTTGTGTTTAAATTGTAAAGAACACATTTATTGTGAAATTAGTCTTATATTTTGTTTGTTTTAGGATTAGAAAGGCCTTTTCACACATCAACTTCATGCTACACTCCAGTGACTTCCTTACAGTCAAAGAGGCAAGATGTTAACAGCTGTCAACAACCATTGTTATCTAAAAGAATTTCATTTGTACTGCTCTCAGTGGAGAGTGTCAGTGTCACATGCTTTAAATGCTGATTTAGAGGCTTGTCTTTTCCACAAAATATGTGAGGAGGAACACTTGTTTGCAAATTACACACTTGGCATATACTGTAAATAACATTGCCCACAACACACACCGGCTTTTCATACAAATGAAAGCGTGTCCACAAACAAGCAGAACCAAACCTGAGTACGTATTATTACACAAAAGTTGTTTTTTGCAAAAAAAAACCCATCCTAACAAGTACACATTACTTGTTCGTATCACTTGTTGGCTTATCTTTTTGTCTTAGTTTCTGTCCATCACAAATGAATAACTTTAATGACATTGAGTTGTAAAGTCTTGTAAAATATTAGCAAAACAAAGCAATATGTCTGACACTTAAATCACTTGTTGTTTTGTTGCTAAGAGAGTTGCTATCAAGCAAACAGTGTGTCTGCAGTGTAAATGCCAGAAGGAATATAAAGTATGAGACTTTGAGTTTGGTGTGACACAGGTTGTAAAAAATAAACTTGCCTTATTACCTCTATTGTGTAAAGTAACGGTAGCTATGAATTAAAAGCCAAGTTACACAGCTTGTTAAGGGTATGAGTGTAATGCATCCACACAACAAAAATAATGTACTCATCCACCCAGTTCAGCTCATATGAAATAATACAGTATATATGATTCTGTCCAGTCAAATTCAAGTAATCAAATCAATCACTACCTAACAACACATGCATCCAAGAAATGTGTTGCTGATAGGCTACATCAGAGAAAACCTTTTAACCTTAGGAGAATGAAGGAAATTCATTTTGCCACATTCTCCATGCCCACAGAACTTCGGCTTGGCAAAGTAGAGTAACTGTGTCACAGTTTTGATTTGATTTGCAGCTTTAAGCTAACCATTTCTTGAACTACCTTCATTTAATCTAGCAATGATAATGTGTTTGAGGGACTTCAAATGTTCAAAAACATTGTTATTTGACTTAAAGCCTTTGAAAACTACAACCCCAGTTAATTTAACTTGGCTCAGATTATGTTAGTAGAGGACTTCAAAAATATGTCTCAGTTTAGGATTGATATTCAGCCCTTAAATACCACCTTCTCTAATTCAGTGGGCTGAGAGGCTGGTTTTTGAGCGGTGTGTGCTACATATGAGACATACTTTTGGGAGCGTAGGGGGGAGAGAGTGACCCCAGAATGGTGCTATATTTATTCACCTCTATCTTGGGAATGTTTCCTGTCTGTCTAATAGGGATGGAACATTTCAGGATTTCTGTTAATCTCCAGGAGAAGGGTTTTTGGACTTTTATGTGAAAACTTTCACACATTCATTCATGCTTCCTAGTGTATATTTCCATTTTAGTCTTTTTACCAGTGTTCTTATCACATTTCTTGCTTGCCTGCCTAGCTGCCTTCCCGTCAGTCAGTCTGTGCCTCTGACAATTTGTATTTCTCAAGCAAAGTTTTAATATGTAAGACTGAATGTGAAGACTTTTAATTTCAGACTCCTTTTATAATGGCCAAACGCATGCAGATAGGGTCATCATTGATGAGTTTTAATTGAATGGGGTTGGGGGAAATTGTTGCAATATTCATTATCTAAACGAGGCCATTTAGGGTCTGAGGCATTTTTTTTATGGTGAAACGTGTCTCGAGGCTGATAATGGCCTAATTGCACAGTTGACCGGGTCACTTTCCTTATTTTAGGAGGGAACTTTTTCATTAGAAAATTTGGACTCGGGCACAATCCACAAGTCATTCAATATTTATACTGAAAAGCTCTCAAACCTGTTCTTCTGCTAATGTCGGCTTAAACAGCTATTCTAAAACAGAAAACCAGATGGCAGCAGGTCTACGCTGTTGGTTGCTTGAAAGGCTTCGGTGGTATTGTTGCCACTGGAGTGGGATTTGTGTGGGCTTTGGTGTATTCAGCATTTTGCATATCAACTCAAATAAATATCAGACAGGATGGACTACGGATATTTACATATTTTTTATTGTGAAAATTAAATTTTTGTATGGATTAAAAGAGACTTTAATAGAGAAAAACAAGTTTTTTTTTATCAGTCAAGATGGAATTCTGTAATAGGTTGTCTTTAATGGTTTTCAATGCCTGTCTAAGGCCCACATTCATGAAGTATTATAAATATTATAGTATAAAATATTATCACAAAAATACACTGTGTTTTTGTTTTTAATGCTCTTGTGATCCAGGAACTCTAGATCAGTGCTGCTATTCTTAGAGGCTTTGTGTTACTGGGCCTGGCCTGTGAACATGTTTGCTTATCACATGTCTTAAAAGTCTGGATTGTGGTAAAAAGATATGATGTGAGGAGGTTACAATGTTTCAAAAGGCCAACTCAAACACTCATTCAAAATTATTTTTTTAACAACTGGCTGACCGATTGGCCTTTTACTACATTGTCCACTTCTTCAATGATTATCTAGCATTTTCCTTCTCCCTTCCTTTTTTTGTCTTGACTATCATCCAGACTCATTGTCATGCACTCATAACAAAACTGTAACACTTCTCATTTACCTCGTTTAGGCTTCTCTGTTTTGTATTGTATTAACATTTCTCTTTAATTATGCCTTTTTTGCCTCAGATTGGGACAGAGAGAAGCTCTTAGAGGCTTGGATGACCAATGCGGAGGAATGCTGTCAACGCTCAGGGGTACAGATGCCCAACCCACCTCCAAGTGGCTATAATGCCTGGGACACCTTGCCCTCGCCACGGACGCCACGCACCACCCGCTCCTCCATTACCTCCCCAGACCAAATCAGCCTCATCCCTGCTGATGAGGAGTCTTCTCTGGTGAGAGATGTCTTCAGATCCCCTCCTACCAATGTTTGCTAAATGAACAGAATAAGAGGATGAGAGAAAAACAGAGGTGGCCACTTTTTCTACCAGCCAAATTGGTGCTAAGCCCTAACAAGCAAGTCACATATGTAAATGAAAAAGAAGGGCTTCCAACAACACTGCATTGGGTGGGAGTCTAACTTTTACCCACCCAGCAAAGTCATCACAGTTTCCTTGAAATGCATTTTAGTTTTCAAAAATTTTAGATCAATAAGTTCAAGAAAACTTTAAGTGGCAGTAACAGATGTGGTAGATGGGAACATCATTTTAGTGAAGTCTATCATTTAACTGTACTGTCAGTGAGGAGCCATCACATGAATTTAAACTACAGGATGCAAAGCCCCAGGGAGCAGCATAATTTCCTGTCCAATAAGCTACTACAGTGGCAAGGGTAAAAGCTAGCATGGAACTGCACACACTAATAGTAACTGGCCGTGTAGCCATGAAAACTGTACGCCACTGGTTATTTAAATCAAATCCCTATGTTGCCATAAATTCATTCAAGTGTCTCTACTGAATTCTTTAATTTTTTTTTTACCACCACGCCTATCTTTCTGCATAGTATAGCCTTATTACCCAGCATTATATTGCTGGCAGTCATTAGTATTCATGCAAGGGGTTCCCCCTACAAACAAAAGCAGGACTTCCTCTACTCCTAGGAGAGCCAGTGGTTGGTTAATTATAGTGTCAGAAAGTTCCGAATATGAGAGAATATCAATACTTCTAAAAAATGTTATTAGTTTAGAAGATTAATCTCTCCTTAGGCCAGTGAGTAAGACCATTAAAATAAGTAGAAAGGACATGCCATAGTAGTCTTCTGCATCTGTGTCAGACATGTGAATTAATGATCAAACTACCGAGACCTCCAGATGTGTTTGTTTGGTGTGGAATTGTCATGCTCAACATGCAGCTTCCCTAATGGGATGCTGAACTTACAGAGCATAAGGAAAATAATTGTTTACTGTTTTTCTGGGGGGGTGGGTGGTGGGAATTCAAACCGCAGATGTTGCAGTTATGTGGCATGAGTCTTAACCAGTAGGCTACAGGAGCACGCTGTTTACTGTTTTTTTGTTTATTGGGATCCCTACTACTCTTCATGGGGTCCATATTCAAATAAGATTCATATAGTCAACAATGGTTGCACTGACATTACAAACAGTAAACAATATAGTTACAACTTTAGTATTGTATCCAACAATAAAATTACAACAAGACCATATATATACAAAACATTTAAAACAATTTAAAAGTGCAAAACAATGATAACAAACACAGTTCATCTAAACATCCATGTTACAAATAAATTAAAGAAAACCTATGTTGCCCATTTATTTTGCAGGCCTGTCTTCATGAATTACCTCTTCTTAACACCTTTTTTGTAGATTCTTAAGACATAAAGCATGGCAGACTGTTCCTATCAGATATGGCTCTATACAATACTGTTTTTTTTAAGTATAGCTATTAATTAAGCCTTTGGTCTTTGGTTGGGGCTGCATAATGTGACCCGTCCTCCCCGGTCTTGTTTGATAAGATCTGAGGGTACTCCAGAAAATAATATTGTCAAATTAAAAACAAAACTATTCAAAACTATTATGTTCCTAAACAAAGTTGAGAGGCTACCTTAATTTATCTTCAGCTTTCAGCCATCGTGAGATGCATTTCATATATACTGCCTCTTACTGAAATGTCAGTTGTGTTGATCTATTCTGCTTTAACTGAAGCTCATCACTTGACCTAATTACTAAGCAGTAATCAAGACGAGACAGTACTATAGTTTGCATAACCTGCATTGTCTTATAATAGATACCCTTTATTCCGTTTTTGCTGCTATTTTGTGTATGTGTCTATGTGTCTGACAAAATTCATCCTTCCTCCTTGGTGCCTAGCTTGTAAAATATTTTTTGTCTACTGTAAGGTCAAAACTCACTCTTGTAGTATGAAAAAAAAACTTTTTTGTCGGATCAATATGTTTTGGCTTGTGGCCTTCATCAGGTGTGCCAGGAACCCCTACTTTAAAATTGAATGAGTTCATTCTTTAGTGTATTACTAAATTCATCGATATTAGTTGATAATGTATGCACAGTCGTATCATCAGCAAACATTGTTAAATTTGCTAAATCTTAAGTCTAAATCAAGTGACATATCATTATTAAATATCGAGTATAAGCTGGCTAAGGTTAGTTAATGCAAAACTACATACACAAGTGTCACTGTAGCTGTCTGCTTATTGTTTTCACTCTACAACTAATCTAAACATGTATCAAGTACTGTCTGCAAATATATTTAAATATATTTTGTGACCTTTCACCAACTACAGCACCCATTAGTCATAGATATGACATAGTGCTGTCAAAATGTCATGGAAGATATAGTTTCCACCCAGTATACAAATCTGCATGTCTACATGGTCATCATGGAGCATTATTGAGCCCCTGCTGCGAAAGGGTCGGCTCACCCAATGTTTAATTGCTCTCCTGTTCTGCTGACGTTGTTTGGGACTTTCCAGTCATTATCAAATATGCTTGACATTTTCCATTTTCTCAGTCTTTTTTGTGGTCAGTTGTCACAATGGAAATTATGCTTGGTAATGTGAGATGTTCTGTAAAGAAGCACAACTAGTGGGCAGTTGGCCTTTGACTAATCTTATGCTGTTGGCAGTTTGTCTTGTTTGACTACTCACTATAGAAGACCACCAACGAGAGTATCAAGTGTGTTTGATAAAAATCAGGGTGTCCCAGCAGAGATCAGGTGGGCAAAGTCGGCTGTTATGCCATCTAATTGGTTCTTTGCCTAAGGATATGTATTCATTTTTTCAAAAAAAAAAAATTATTTTAAGTTTATTATGAGTTTATTTCCAGTAACTGTATAACAACTTGCAAAATGGGGCACATTTCAATGTGGATGACTTTATTACCAGCTTTTTAATATGCTAAATGTGAGCAAAAAAATATTATCCATGCCTATTGCGATTCCTCTTCTTATTTGGTGCACATAGCCAGCTCCTCTAGTTGAAGATACTAGAGTTGGTCACTGTTTGTTGCATTGTTTGGTAAGCAAGACTACATCAAAACCTAGTATATGGCTGGACCATGTATGAAATGCTAGAGGGCTTTTAATTTGAAACAGATACAGGAAGTGGTGGCATTTGGCTGACCAATGGTGTAACTTCATCACTCAGTCAGTGACTCACTCATTCAGTCAGTTAGGGACAGACATTCGCGTTAATAGGGCTGGCCCTGCTGTTGTGGTCCAGCCAAAAATAAGTTGGGACTCCACTGTAAGCATAAAAGTGGCATTTTCCTGACCAATATTTGAGAAATGATAGACAAGATAATGAGGAAAAGCTGATTTTTATAATCAGTCTTTGGTGCAAAAACTATAAAGTAGCAGTGTTTTATACTGTTTTTGATACCTGACATTGGTAACCTGGGGAAAATCAGCCTGTCTGTCTCTAAAAAGTTTAGTGTTGGAGGACAAAATCTTTTTGTTGAGCTTTGGTAGATGTTTCAATCCAGAGCTCTAAGCTCAAACTGACAAACTTGATTTATCAATTACTTTATGAGAAATTATAGATAGAAATTATAGATTATGTTTGCCAGACAATATCTTTTGACGTGGCTCTGAAAAGGCTTCTTGAACTGCACTGTGCCAATCAACTGGGTCTAGTCAAGGGCCCATTTAAAGGTCATGGTTGATTATATCACATTCTGCTCTTTCACAAATCAATACTTGCATTGTTAAAGTACACTGTCTCCTTTATGTCTTTTGTGAGGGTCAGTCTTTCACTGTAACAAGGCCAGTGTGTATGTACATGTGTGTGTGTGTGTGTATCAAGTTTCTGTGTGTGTGTGAGAAAATCAGTTAGCCACATTCTAAGGAGAGGTCATCATTTTAGCCTGCGTTGGCCTTTGGCACAGTGGTTTTTCATAAACCAAGGGTACTATTGTGTGTAGTTACACACATTCACACAACAACTTACTAAGGGCATAACTTTCCCTGCCATTTCATTCCTTTTGAATATGAAATTAGTCTATTCATCACAACATTTTGAAAAGATGGCCCTGTCAGCCTTTTAAGGTTGTTAAATTTCAGGCAAAAACCTGTCAGTGACTTTCTCAAAGGCTGTATGTGTTTTCATTTAAAAGTTGATGTAAAATAATGTATGAATTATAATCGAGGGCCTTTTGAAATTGTGCCGCAGAGTTTTAAGATTTACTCGGAAAAATGTCTTGCATTTCAGGATTTATTTATTTAGACTGACAGATTGCATCTTGAGGACTAATATTACCTCTTCTTTTGTCTCACAGTGTGGTATCTGCATGTCTTCCATCTCTGTCTTTGAGGAACCTGTTGACATGTCCTGTGGCCACGAGTTTTGCAGAGCATGCTGGGAGGGGTATGTTATATTTAGGTTTGGCCTGTGGATTGGCTTGAGATGCTCTTAATTTCCTTACACTGATTTACTTTAGTGTTTGCTGCTGCTCCAATGTATGTATGCCTCCTCAGGTTTCTCAATCTAAAGATCCAAGAGGGTGAAGCCCACAACATCTTCTGCCCAGCCTTCGACTGCTATCAGCTAGTCCCTGTGGAAGTCATAGAGAGTGTGGTCTCTCGAGAGATGGACAAGCGCTTCCTCCAGTTTGACATCAAGGTAGAGAGATAAAAGAAATGGAAGCTTAGAGATTTCTATAAAAATTAGCATTCAATACAGAATAGTGAAATTATCTTGTCACCTAGAAAGATAAACACGATTTCTGCAGTTTATCTTCAACACAGAGAAAAGATTACACTGTGTATAGAAGGGCTTATAGGGGCAAACACTGATGAGAATAGAGAGATATTCTTGGACTTGAAAGGTACCTGTTCAGTAGAACTTAAAAAGTGGGAATTAAGTGGGCTCTATTTGAAACATATGAACATATGAAACATACGAAAACATACACGAGTATTTTTTTTCAGTTGCCAAATCCCACTACCAACTAATCAACAAGTAATTAAATTTACTGTAGTTTGGCTTAAATGTGAGTATCTTTTTTTCTCTATAGCTGCTGTTTATAATTGAAATGTCTAAAAGGGGGACAAATTTCAATTAACTTACCAACATCTTTGAGTTGCCATAAAAACATCACCATCATCTCACTTAAGGTGTACATGCATCATCATATTCAGGGTATAACTCACAAAACAGGGTAGCACTTAAGGGCTGTTATAGTTGGCTGACAGATGGTCTGGACTCAAAAAGGAAAAGATCCACATTGTGTAGGGAAGTATATATGATTTCATCTGTTTGATTCTTGAACTTTTTAGATTTTTAAGTCACTTGCATTTGCACCTTTTAAAAAAAGTAAGTTAACACCATGCTGGGAAGCATTTTCTGACTTTCTCTGGTAGAAAGTTTAAAGTCTGATGCACCTGTAACCAAACCTAACAGTGCTTGAAACATTTAATTTAATATTTTGTAATTCCTATGAATTCTCAATTGTGTGTCTAGAATAACTGAATACAAAAAAGACAAAAAAATAATCTCACACAATGTTTATAGGGGGTACAATTTGTGAAATATGAATTTTTGAAATAACATGGTAGAAATAAATATGATACAAATTCATGCATGTGGTATGTTTTCAAATGCTTATTGAGGTCATGTTATGTCAAAGCTAAGCTAAAATACCTCACTAAAATACCTTACTAAAATACCTAAATTTCATAGATTATTGAATTATTGATTGATTTGTTCTTCTATTGACAGGCATTTGTGGAGAACAATCCAGCAATCCGCTGGTGTCCCCAGGCAGGGTGTGAACGGGCAGTGCGACTGAACACCCAGGGCCCTGGAGCATCCACCGCTGACACTCTTAGCTTTCCCCTACTTAGGGCCCCTGCGGTAGATTGTGGCAAGGGCCACCTCTTCTGCTGGTCAGTAATCAATGCCACACCATAAATATAAGAAAACATTTCTCTAATTGTTAAGCATGGGTCTTTGCTTTATAATAGTAATGATATAGATTACTGAAAACAAAAAAAAATTATCTATCTGTCTATCTTTATATTTATATATGTTGTGCATACAGTACTAATTACAGTAAGATATTGAATGTCACTGTGGACTCATTGTTTGACATATCTGAACACCATTTCAAACATGTGATATCTAGTATTCATAATTGTAATTGGACCCATAATTATGAAGAAAAGAACATTTTTTTATTGGTTTGAGTGGAAGTCAGATAAGCTGTTTATTTCAGGAGACATTTGACATGTTTTACAGAAAAGCACTAGACACATCAGAGGTGTTTTTATCCAGAACTGAGTGTGTTTGTGTTTGAACAGATGCATCCATGTTTTTTTGTTTTTCATTTACATTCATCATACATCACTTTCCTAAAATAACAAAATTAAAATATGTTTAGAACATTTTACAATTATAGGAAGTTATCAGGAGCTCTTATCACTGTGAAATGTGAAAAGTTTGCAATCACCAAGACTCATCTGAGAGTTGGGTGTCCAGTCAAACACAATAACTAGGAAAGAAGTGCCATTTTCATGGAACCAAACAAGAATCCAATGGCCACTTCAATAGAGAGCTCTGAAGCTCTGTTGGGAACCATTTCTCCAAAAAACAGCACTTCATCGATCATTTCTTAATGATAGAGTGGCTAGATGGAGGCCACTCTTGAGTAAAAGGCGATGTATGACAGCCCGCTGAGAGTTTGACAAACAGCCCTTCAAGAAATCTGAGAGTATGAGGAAAAAGATTTCCTCATCTGAGGAGACAACAAGCTCTTTGGTGAAAACCAGGTATGACTCATGATCTGGCCAAAACCAGTCTTTATGCGAAGCTAGGCTAAACTCCTCACAACTTGAGCTCTGTACCTACTGCACAAACATGAAAATAATATTGATTTTATGCATATTAAGCATATTTCCCAAAATGTCAAACTATTCCTTTGACTTAAAAGGTTAAAGTCTCTAACTTTGTCATGGGACATGTGCATAGATTGGTGGATAAAAAATGTATTCAATCAAGTTTAAGTCTCTCACAATAAAATGTTTAATACTTTTTGATACTGATACTGTATATCCCCATAAGTATATGGTGAACATGCATATGGGGATGCACTTGAATGCTGTATTTCAGCATCTGTCTGTATATGTTTGTTTGTATGTATATCCATTTATTTGTTTACACACATTTGTAAATATGTTCTTTCTCTGCATGTGCTAGCTTGGTAGCATGCTCAACAGAGAATAGCCCAGATGCTGTGTAGTTCTACATGTTGTCCTTTGTATTCATTGTCCCAGGACCCTGTAAATGCCCCCGCAGTTACTTCACCCCAACTAATACTACATACTTCACTGCACTTCACTGCACTATGTGGTTCCCGAAAGTGGCCGTTATGTTCACTTGTCAGGTTCACTCAAGAGTTCAGTTGACATGACATTTAGTAATGTAGCTGGATGTAATACAGGTTCAACGTTTATCGTTCCCTTGACATGAGGAGAGCATTTTAGTTGAAAGGCAGATATGACCAATGAATGGTTGTTGACAGTTTTGACAGCATCTCTGTAAGCACTATGTGATTGGTGTGTTCATCATTTTCTTTAATCCCATTTAAAGTCAAGAGACAGAATGCTTGCTTTGAAGAGTTCATTTTAACTGTCTTCATTATATTTATCTGTTCCTGTATGTGTGTATTGCAGGGAGTGTCAAGGTGAAGCCCATGAGCCTTGTGACTGTGAGATCTGGAAGTTGTGGCTACAGAAAGTCTCTGAGATGAGACCTGAGGAATGTAAGTATTTACATTAATTTTCTATCTGTAGCTTTATTTCAGTTTTGTCTGTTACAGGCATGGTTTTGAAGAGTAATCACATAGTTAAAACATTTTTGTTTTTTATCTGTTTGAACATTTACTGTCTACGTTTTTTAAGTCTAATGTCATTCTTGCTTGACACTTTCTTTTTCAATCTGCTATCTTGTACTGCAATAGAGGACCACAATGGAAATAAGCCTATGGAGTCTGTCTTTGTGATCAGCCTGTCATGTATGTTTTAAATTTTGTCAAATAAATCTATCTATCGATCACCTAACTTAGTCTTTTTACCAGAAGAATTAGATTAAGCTACCTGGTGGTAAATTGTTATAACAAAGAAGTTTGGTTTATTAGCCAGTCCCCTTACTCGCCCAGATGTTTTGGGATGCAGTCAAGTGATTGATTTGGAGCTAAATTGCCTGGAACTCAACCACAGTAATTACAAACAGTTTAGTGCTAAGCCAATTAAAATCCACCATGTTGATGATAAATTATTAATTAAAATGAACAGCCCACTTGCTGAAACTACACAATGTTTAGAAGCAGTAATTGCACTGTGGGCAATCTAATAGATGATTAAAGATGGCCCAAGTCTCTCCAAAAAGCCAATTCGTTGATGTGACAGTCAAAAGATGAAAGCAATTATTTTGTTTGGGAACTGTCTTCCTCTTCGATTTCCCCAGATTCTGTTTTATCTTTGTATTTATCTTTATCTTGGCAGAGATCCGGTTCCAGTTGACAGCTGGCGGGTTGTTTGTATGCCCTCACTTAGGAAAAATAACGGATTACTCAGGTTTCAACCATAGACTGTAAAAACCCCCCCCAAAAAACATGGACGTAGTCACCGTGATGTCACTCATTGGTTTGTGGACTTGTGTATTGAAGCCTCGAGTTTGGCATTTTGACCGTCACTTTCTTGGATTTCTGAAGCCAGAAGTGATGAGAAGTGACCATATTTGGACGAGAGGGTGGACATTAGAGAGAATGCAGGTTTAAGTCACTTCTGGATTGGCTTCACTTTTCAGACTCCGAACTACCCGCTTGGTTTCAACATTTGATCAGCCTGATCTACTCATAGACATGAGATTTTACTTAGTTCTTCTGAGTCGTATCACATTAAAACGATCGAGCAAGACTGAGGACGAACTTGTTTTGTTTTGCTAATCTCCTGCACCCAACAACCAGAAGCGGTGAGGACAACTACTGGGTGTCAAGATGCTACCAATTACTAACTGAAGCCTAATTTCCGCAGCGGGATAATTTGTTGGGATCATGTTGGTAAGTTTTGATGCTTTATGTCCTTTTTGTGGGTCACTTATACAAAAACCACATCAACGCTGTGGGATCCAGAGCCCCTGCAAGTAAGTGCTGGATTCTGTCCCCTTTCCACAAACGGCAACTTTACTAGCTGCAATATGAGTTTGGACCTGAGTTTGGACCCCTGTACTGGTCATTGCTGTTTTCCTGTCTCCCCACCTACTGCTTCAACCTGAACAGATATGCTCCCACTTACCTCCCCATCTGGCTGTGATAGCTGCATCCATCTCAACTACACGATTGCTGAACTGGAGCAGTGAATATCCACACTGATCAGATATGGGAAGACGAGAAGCTTCTCAATACCTTGGTGTCCTTTGGTCCTGAACTGGCAGCCACAGCAGGGGACTTGGATTCAACCGTCCCATGCATAAACACCATTCTGACCCAGTTTGATGATCCATGGGTCCTCCTGGGAACAAAACCCAAGGCTCCCTTCAGCTCTACCCCAGATGCGAGAGCCATGGACTGTGGTTGGCAGCAGGAAATATGGTGGAAGGCATGCCTCTCTCTCCCCTTCATCACAAGACATTCAGTTGGCAAACAGATACAATATCTTGGATGACAGCAACTTCTGCCCACCTTGGCAGGTCAGTGTCATCCTCTGTCACCTGTGTCATTGGATGGGTCATGGCGCCTGCCATCGCTGCTGCACCCACTGAACCTCTGCCTGGACACTTGGCTCGTCCCAGTGTGTTTAATGGTACCAAGTAAAGTACCACTAAAGTACAACCAGGTTACAGAGGCCTCCCTCAGTTTGCTACTTAATCTTGGAGTCAACCTGCTTTGCCTCCTTGTCCCACTTCAGGCCAGTCCCCATGTACTCCTCCCCCATCCACATTAGTTATCGACGACTCCACTATCAGAAACATGAGGAGAAATTCAGCAGTGATCTTCTGCTTTCCTGGTGTTAAAGTTTTGGATACTGTTGAGCCGATACCAAGTGCTCTTGATAAGCACCCTCTTACTCCAAATGCAATGGTCCATGTTGGTTGAAATGATGTCCCAAACAAAATGCCTGAAATACTGACTTCATCCATCTTTTTAATACACTTATAGCCAGCGGCAAATGTGTATTCATCTCTGACCCAATTCCTCCCCTTAGAAGAGGCGGCGAATGATTTAGCAGAATTTTAAGTCTCCACACTTGGTTCCAGTCCACCTGCCCATTACATAACGTACATTTTATTGATAATTTTAATCTCTTCTGGAACTGCCGATCATTCTTTTGGAGGGATGGTCTTCACCCCACTGGCCTGGGTACTCACATTTTAACATATGATATATTTTACTCTGTTTTTAATACCACCAGCAAGTGACTGTGCACCTCGCACACGTGTCTGACCACAACACTGATCACAAATTGCAGCTTCTTCTGTCTGCCACAACCTACACCCAACCAACTTTCAGGCACACTGGCTCTCCTGTATAGACTGGCTGTATCATACAATAAGCACTCCCCTCAAGGGACTCCCACTCTGACCGGGTCAAGGCGCTTTCAAAGAAAGACAAGGGCCGTTAACCAGCAAAACCTTAAGTATCCAAAATTAAACCCACCTAGGACTGAACCATTACGATCCCTTAATGTTAAGCTTGCCTTGTTTAATGTGAGGTCACTGACCAACAAGACTTGTATCTTAAATGATTTTATGATTTGTTTTAATTTGGATTTTTTTATTTTTGACAGAAACTTGGTTGAAGGTTGGTGACTATAGTCAGCTGAGTGAACTGTGCCCCCTGAACTATGAGTGTTACAGCTCTTCCTGGGTTACCGGGCCTTGCTGGGGTTTTTTGTTGTTTTTTTTGAATCAGCACAAATGCAGCTCCATTACTGTCAACAACCTCTCAAGTTTTGAAGTGTTGATGCTGAAAATTACTGCGGCCACTCCAGTGTTGTGTATTGGCATCTATCAACCCCCCAAGGCAATGCAGTGTTTTTATCAGAATTTTCTGAATTTTTATCGTCAGTTGTGTTAGAATATGATAAGATCATCCTGGTATCCTGGTTGGTGATTTTAACCTACACAAATAGAAGACACCTCAAATTCTACTGCAGTTGTTTTTTCAAATATTACTGAGTCCTTGAATCTGGTTCAACATATCTCTGGCCCAACTCATAGTCGCGGCCATACTTTAGACTTGCTGTTTATGTTCGGTTTGGACTAAAACAACGTGTCTATGATGGACCTCTCAATCTCTGACCACCAGTGTATTTTATTTGATACTCTGTTACAGGCTGTACCAACGACACCATTATTATGCACCACTTAGTTTCGGGTAGTTGCTGCACATACAGCTGATGAATTCTATTTTCTTTTTAACCAGGAAAAACACAACTTGTCTTTTAATTCAGATATAAACAACTGCTAGGAAAATTCAATCAAATTTGTGTGACTACACTGGACACTGTCGCCCCACTTACAACTAAAGCAAAAAATGTTGTCAGTTCTTTCCTATAGATCAATGAGGACATTCGAAACCTTAAAAAAGCATGCAGAAGAACAGAACGCAAATGGAGGACAAAAAAACTCCAAGTCCATTACGTATGAATGAAAGATTAACTGGTCATCTACAATCAAAAAGTAAAAGAGATAAGAGACCAATATTTCTCTGAGTTAACCGCCAATCAACACAATTCCAGATTTTTATGTACAACCATTAATCGGCTTGTCAAACCTCACACTATTAGTCCCTCTGCTTCATCTGCTGCTGACTGTGAGAAATTTCTCTCCTTTTTTCTCAACAAAATTCACCAAAGTCGAGCAAACGTCGCCTTTCGAACTTCTCCCATGTTTCTTCCTTGTCTATGTCTCAAAATTGCTAATTAATAGACTTAAGGATTGGGTGGGCATTTCTGGAACGGCTCTGGAGTGGTTCTCCTATCTGTCAAATAGAAAATTTTATGTCTCATTTGATTCATTAATTTCTTCAATTGCACAGACAACATGTGGCATACCTCAAGGATCAATTCTGGACCAATTCTGTTCTCTCTGTATATGCTACCATTAGGCCATATCATTCGTCACCTTAACATCTCATTTCACTGCTATACAGACAATACACAGTTATATCTCTCCATTAAACCCTCTGGATGCAACAAGCTGGCCACGCTATAGAGCAGCTTAGCTGATGTGAGAGACTGGATGTCTCAAAACTTTTTGCAGTTAAACTCTGACAAAACAGAGGTGCTTATCATTGCCCCTGAGCACCTCCGTAACCAATCCCCTTATCCCATATATTAAGGGCACTGCTAAGAGCCTGGGTGTAATCTACGACAGTGAGCTAGGCTTTGGACAAAACACAAAAAAATTGTACAATCATGTTTCTACCTACTCAGGAATATTTCCAAGATCAGAGCAATGTTACCTTTTATAATACAGAGAAAATTATTCATGCTTTTATTTCCTCATGCCAGGACTATTCTAACGCCTTGTTTACCTGCCTCAGAACTGTAGTTCATCTTCAGACTTTGCAGAACTCCCCAGCCAGACTTCTGACAAAGAACAAACGCTCTTCTCACATCACTCCAGTATTAGCCTCTTTACAATGGTTACCAATTTCTTTTAGAATCCATTTTAAAAGCTTTCTCACGATTTACAAGGCTTTACATGGGCAGGCGCCAGAGTACATCAGTGGACTTTTAATTCCTTACTGTCCAAAAAGGCCTCTTAGATCTGCTGGGTTAGTTCTGCTAGCCATTCCAGAGTCCAAGCCTCTGGCTCAGGCCCCTGCTTGAAAATGATGTGCCCAAAATGAATAGAGTATATCTCTGCAACTACAAAGTCTATATGAATAATCTTGGTATCATAATAAAGTAATGTGTGAGATTTCTGCAGAGGTGTGAGCATCAGTATAGGTGTTACTGGGTCGGAGTAAATGAAGATGAAACACAGCATAAATGAAAGATTTCATTTCAGCTTAACAAAACTGTACACTTTTAGAGTGAATATCCCCTTTGGAGTTTTGCAGTTGCAACCCCAAACCTCCAGCAAACCATAGCACAACATCTGAACATTTCTTGTGCCAAGACTGGTGCTAATAAATTGAAGCAGAACAAAGTTAGAGAGGTCAGGATTGAAACACAAATGTATTCATTTAACTGGCTTAATGTTTTGAAATTGTGACTCAAAATATAAAAGTAATATGTGGACTATAGTGATTTATAGTGAGAGGTATGTATGGCCTACATTTAGCCTATAAACTTTTGTTGTCATACAATAAACCTTTCAGAGCAATAATGCATCCTGAATGGAAATTCTAGTGAAAGCAGTGATGGCCATTGTCTCATACATGCTCTTTCTCTCTGTAGGCGCCATCTTGGCATTGTTCATGGCCAGGGTAACATAAGCAGATGGTTCAGGGAAATTGCACATGCACAGTGTAAAAGCTGGTATATTTCCACTGTTCTAAACATTAGACATTGAATAAATAAGTAATCAATAAGAATATAAAGATACATACTCTTCCATTGGTGGATCTTGAATGAGGCAATCCGCACTGTCGTTGTCCAGGTCAGGCTCAGGTTGAATCAGGTCCTCCTTGTCTGACTCTGAATCTATGGGAATTTTGGCAGTACTGCTTTTCAAAATTAGTATTTTCAGTATTTCTGGAACAGTGAAAAATCGTTTTTGGTCTGACGTGGTTTTCTCAAAGAACAAACAATGTTTTTGAACGTAGAAGGTTACTATTGTGCACTTTGCGCTCTGCGCTCTGCTGCATAATGATCTCCGCTAACCTGAACAATACTGTCTTGATGTGCATCAATATCTCGGGAACCCACTGGTCGATTTGGATGCTTCACCCCTCTGTTGAGAGGTCAGGGCCTCCTGAAAGTAGTGCGTTTGGGTAAATCTGTGTCAATACTACAATTGAACCACCAGATGGAGACATAGATAGTGTTCGCATGGAAGGCTGGGAGGTAGGGTTACTGCAATTCTTTCCCCATGCCATGCATATAAAAAGAGAATGGCTGGAATCAACTCAAAATGACCCAGAGACATTGGAGTAGCCTTTACTAGTGGTTTTATGTGACCAGACACAACTTTTGATTACAAAAATAGTAAAGGTAAGACACAATTTGTAGTTGTAAATGTACAAAGGGAGGTTTGTTTTTATTGTTCTTTGACGGTTTATTCAGTGAGTTTTGGTTGGATAGTGAATGGAGTTATACTGCTGTGATCTGTGGAATCTCAGTATTCATTTGAGGCATCATTTGTGTGAATGCTTTTTGCTACACACTCAGTCAGTTGCTTGGTGTTTGACTTGTGTGTAGGTAGAAATGGTTGCACTAGCCTACTGGCCGAGCTTCTTCTGGTCAAAACGGTATGTCATGTGACTATGGTCTCCTGTGTTTAAATACCCTGTGACGGGTTTGCTTACACAGGGGCGGTCCTGCCCCCGCCAGCAGGGGCTCTCGTGACTAACAGGTATAGGTCAAAGGGTGATCGAGCCTTTTGCTGTACTGGCACCTCAGCTCTGAAACAGGCTTCTAGTTAGTATTTGCTGATGGTGTTATTGCTTTGAAATCCTATCTTAAGTCACTTTTTTTACAGACTTGCCTTTCACCTGACAGCTAGTCGTATATGTTTACATAATACAGCTCTGTTGTGCAGCCACCTGATTTTAAGTTTATTTTAATAGTTTCACATGTTCTACCTTCTGGATGATTTATTTGTAAATTTCTTTTATACTGCTTTTTTATTGTGTGCTTGTTTTTTTTGCTGTTCTTGTGTTTTTCTTTTTATATTTGTGATTGTTTTTGTATGCTGTCTATGGAAAGCACTTTGTGCTCCTAGCTTGAAAAGTGCTATACAAATAAAATTATTGTTACTATTAATATTATTATTAATTATTTCAAACGACACATCAGAGGTGCTTTGATAATAGCCAATTATTCTGTTTGTGTGTGTGGGGGGTGGGGGGTGGGTGGGTGCATGAGGGTCTTGGGAGATGTTAGCAAAATATTATAAGCAATACACATTAGTCAGGCAGGACAATTTCCCACTCAGTGCAGTGGTCTGTTTAGACACCGTGGTAATAGCCATTCTCATTCTGTCTCATTATGCCTTTATTTGTTCTGTTTACCTCCCCCTCCTCCTATTAAAGTGGCTGGTGTGAGTGAAGCTTACGAGGATGCAGCCAACTGCTTATGGTTGCTCACTAACTCCAAACCCTGCGCCAACTGCAAGTCCCCAATACAGAAAAATGAGGGCTGCAACCACATGCAGTGTGCTAAGGTAAGTTAGGGTGGGAGGTTTTACATACCTGTACTAAGTAGACTGTTTTCTGATTAGAAGAACTACCTGCTTAAAGAAATGCTACACATTTGTTACAGATGAGAGTATTTGACATAATCCACCACTATTTACATTTAAATTCACAAAATATTCTTAAGAAATCAAGATTTTGACACATTTTGGCCTTGGTGATTGGTTCATAGTTTGTTCATAGCTCAGCACTCAGCAGTTGTTGCTTTATTATAATGGCAATATGCAGTTTTTGGCATCCCTTAAAAAGAAATCTGCTGCATTATACCTGTTCTTTGTGTGATGCTGTGCATACATATGTAATTTCCCCATTTGTCAGACACTGTATTTTCACTAATGTTTGGATGTTTTGATACCTTTTACAATTTTCTGTGGATGCAGTGAGGGCAGGGCTTCAGAGGGAAACCATTTATTTGCATTTTGCTACTATTTTTGTAGATAATACGACTAAATTTAATATACAGGGGCACCATAGCCATTTGAAGATATGCCTCCATGTTTATATATTGCTTTAATTTTTCAATTATTCATTACTGAGAGGGTGGCAACTGGTGTGTGTATGTGTGTGATAGCCAGAGACAAGAGTGAAGAGCTATTGCATTATGATTAGCATATAAGGTGGGTGACATGTACAAAAATGAATATCCCAATAATTATCACAGAATCATCTTGCTATCAATGTGAATTTCTGTGTTTATTAACTTATGTACTCAAGTATTCAAAACAGTATAATAAAAAGTTAAACTCATGTTTATTCCATTAAATCAAATCATTAACATACTTATGATTTGTTATTCAGCCCAAGCACCTATATTGTGCAGGAAGCCTTTGACTTGTGATCAGTGGTGGTCGGTCTGGTCACGGCTCTCTAGTACTCTTTACCTCGGTTTTTCTTTATCAGGCTGTAATTTCCATTTTTATAGAAAAAAATGTCAAAATCTAATGTGCAGATTTCTATGAAACTTGCATAGCGGCGCTTTCCAGAGAATGAACCTTTTTCATTCTGGATGTTCCATGAGTTTTCCTCTTCCCCCAAGCAAAAGAAAATGTCAAGTTTATACACATGATACTTCATAATCTATTTGTCAGACAGCCATAAAATTTGCGGAACACATTCATGCCAGCTGTTAAAGTATAATTAATCTTCATTATTTTGTTGTTGTTGCTCTATCCAGCAGGTTTGTATTGTGAGGCAGTTTTATATAAAGAGGCCACTAATGGAGCTTTAGATTTTTAGTCTTATTTATGTTATTGTATATAATTACAGTATGCATGCATTCATTCATGCTTGATCAGTTTCCTGTGATTACCTCATTGTATCTGCTCTGCATGTGTACCACATACCTCCTGTGCCAGGATAAAAAGCTGCATTTTGTAACTTGATTTGAGCATGCTGGTTTCAAGTCAGTACTCTTGCCTATGGTGCTAAACCAAACTAAAGTTTAACTAACTAAGTTTGGGATGGGAGCATCACTAGGGAAATGGGTTTAAATAGGGAGGGAAGTTGAAGGTTCAATAACAACATACAGTTCACTTTATCTAGATAGTTGTGACTTATTTAGAAACTTAGAGAAAAGATACTACCTTGAAACTTCAGAAGTCTTGTGGAAATAAAAGATCTAACATTTTGGCTAATTAAGTATTTTACTGTAGGGCAGGCTTTGTTGTGTTGTAGTAATATTTTAGATTCTTGTGATGGTTCGGCCCATTTAACTTTAAAATATCTCACAACACAGATGAATTTGCTATTGGTTATTCTTTTGGGCAATTCTTTGCTCATTACACAAGATTTTCCATTGTCTTTGTTATTTTTACAGTTGTTTGGGTTATCATTTACACCTTGGACTCCTTTGATATTAACAACAAAGTAATTGTAATAATATTATTTAACACAGTTCTTGTGTTAAATAACTGATATTTTTTCTCTTGACTTCAGCAACAAACAAGTTTGTCTAATGTCTAATCACATTAAAGCCCAGTGTCTGCTGTCTTTAGTGTACATTGTATGATAAAAAATGTTGTAACACATGAGCTTATGAATAAGTTTTACTGTCATTATTTATTTATTTTTTTTGTTACAAGTGGCTGACAATACAGTCAAGCTCACAAACAACTCATCAAACAGCTGGGTAGCCAGTAAATCCTCCACTTAGTCAGAGGCTTCTATCTTACTGAGATGGACAAGAAAAAGAATAATACAGAGGTGACTGAGAGAGAATAAAAAGACACTTCAGTCAGTGGTGGAGGGACAGAGTGTGAGACTCATAATCACACAGAGTCATGTTGCCTGACTGCGTCTCTGCGTGTTACTATCGCTGTCGCTGGAGGGCAGGCCATGAAAGGAACATGGTGCAATAATACAGCCAGGCTGCTTTTGTCTCTGTGACAGTCTTGTCACTGTCTCCATCCTGGCTAAAGAGACTGACTAGAGATGGAGATTAGTTTGGGGGGAATGGAGCAGTTTTCACAAGCTGAGAGGCCACGGAGGGCTCAGCCTCTCGACCTATTATTACCTGGTAAGAAATGGCTCTGTTGCTTGGAAACACGAGACTCAGTGTTGCCAAGGAACATTTCTTTGTCTTTCCATTGCCATTTCCTTCCCTCCAGTGTGGCTTCTCACTTTTTTATCTGAAGTCTCTCCATTTCACACGCTGTCTTTTTGTGTGTCTCTGTCCTTCCATTCATCCCACACTTCTATTTGGTATTGATTTTTTTCTGAAGAGTCATGTAAGCATAGTGTTTCCAGGACAACAGAGGTCTCAGCTTTTAGGGTTTTGTGTTGGTTTGGCTAACTTGTCACCCACAGAAGTGCTTGTGGCATAGAGAAAGAAATCACTTACACCTAAATAGGCTGCGAATTGGAGTGGCTGTAGTGTTCTGTTGTTCTACAATACCCAATGGGAGTTGGTGATCTCAAATGTTGTCTGAGTGCCTTCTAGTGGCAGCAGGCTACAAGGAATACACCACAACCTTCAAACAATGGCCGTGTCCTCTTTCAAATGCCGCCACTTGTTAGAAAAAGAGCAAGAGAAGCGAGAGAGAATTGATGTGTAGAAAATTGAGATAGAGATGAGACAGGACAGGTAAGTAGATCTTGAGTCCTGGGTTACTGTTTTAGTGACTCTTAAAGACATCCTTCACCCTTCATTTTAATTTTTTTTAGAGAGCAGTCAAGAGGGATATAAAAAGATTTTTCATTAAAACTTAAAATCTTTTCAGCTTTCATATCCTTACATGTGACTGTGGAGGAGAATGATTTTAGCTATCACATACTGTGACATAGTAACTATGTACTGAATGTTTTTTTAGGATGACATAACATGTAAATGACATCAGTGTTTTGTAATTCAGTGTTTTGATGTCACGGCTGACCAGAGCAGATTTAAACAAAATCTAATATTCCCATTCTCTTCTCGTAGTGTAAGTATGACTTCTGCTGGATCTGTCTGGAGGAGTGGAAAAAGCATAGCTCATCTACAGGAGGCTACTATCGCTGCACCCGCTACGAAGTCATCCAACAGGTGGAGGAGCAGTCCAAAGAGATGACTGAAGAGGTAGGTACCCTTACATACACACTGGGTTGGGCACTTGTGTTAAATCACAATGGCCTAGCCAATACGATGAGGTGGTGCGGGGACTCACTCGTAGTTGCAGCAAACTACTACAGCTTAGCTATCCCTCTAATAAAACAAAACAAAATCAAGAAGCAGAGTGGCAGCAGCCAGCTGTCCCATTTCCAAATTTGACTTCACATTAAGAATAGTGACCAGATAAAGTTGAGCAGTTGCAGCTGTTACTGCCATAATACACGCATACACACAGACTACATCTAGACTCTTGATCATGAAGTCATTCATAATCAATTCCGCCTACCTTCATCTAAGGTGAAAAGAAGTTAATTTTCAGTCTTCACGCGCATTCCTCCCAATCACAAGTACTGATTGCATCTGTTGTACTGCTCACTTTCTTTGACTGCTCTCAACCAGAGTACCCACACTTTATTCTGTAAGTGGGCACAACATGCTCAGTAGTTTATTGACTGTGACTGGTGTCTCATCACGCTTTTGCAGGCAGAGAAGAAGCACAAGAGCTTTCAGGAACTCGACCGCTTCATGCACTACTACACACGCTTCAAGAACCATGAGCACAGCTATCAGGTAAACAGGACTGGTTTTGCCTTCCAATGATGTCTGCTTTGCATAGTATGCAAACAGTCAAGCAGTGGATGTAGCCAGTGGGAACTTGTCATCCATTGTAACTGGTTCATGGCCTCATAGGTGGGCATGCTCTATATTGCAATATACTGTAGAATGATGAATGTATGTATTATGCACATCTACAATATTACTGGAAATTGTCCTACTTTTGATGATTTTGATGGTGATAGTCTTGATTAAAAAAAAAAAAGTATGCTGCTCCCAAATGCGTTCATTTATGTAGCCTCATATTCTGGCATTCTCTCTTTTTTTTTTTGGTCAGGCAATCTTTTCGAGACATTTTTTCCTCAACAATGAAACAGCTTTTGTCTCCCTCACAATAGCTGGAGCAGCGCCTGTTAAAAACAGCCAAAGAGAAGATGGAACAGCTCAGTCGAGCCCTGAGTGGAAGTGAGTGTGCAGTCTGCCATAACAGTGTCAATCTTTATTACACATTTAGACGTACGTATCTTAATCTAGTTCTGTGATATCGAGCTTTGGGAAGTAGGCAGGAGGGAGCCAAAACACATTTTAATAATGTAGTTACATCAGTGAGTATAGTTATTATTCAGCAGGTATGTCTCAGTCAAAGCTATGCTTTGTGAATAAGCTTTGTCTAGAGCCCTTTAAACCCTCATCTGTATAGGCAATTACAACCTGTTTAGCATAACCATGTTCCACAACACTCAGTCTAAAGAAGAAGATTCTGATTGCAGTCTTATTACTTACATAAGTCTGGCTGCTAGCTGACAGAGAAATGGCCATAAATATGCACAGTTCTTCCTGTGCAGTATATTTGCACACAGTTTTCACTCTCCAAAAATCACCATCAGCTATGATTGACTATCACTATTGTCCATTCTGATCCTAATCTGAATCTGTTTAATTTAGGATTTTTTTTCCATTAATAAAATAGGGGATGAGCATTCTGATTACTTTTTCTTTTGGACATTCAAAAGTATATTTTGCTCATTACCAAGTTACACTTTTTGTATTTTGGTAATGAGCATGACACTCATCAAGGATCCAAAAGGAACCATTAAACAAAGGTTTAAGGTTCAGAGTTCACTAAGGCCCAGCAGTTCCTGCCCCTCCATCCTCATCAACTGAGACACCACATGTAATTTAGAAGAATAGTGTCTACAATAGATGTAGCACAATGGAGCTGTTCTTTCATATGTGTTGTTCCTGGATTGTACTACTGATTTTCTTTCTCATCATTTTGTATGATCTGCTCAGATGTGTGAGTAATTTAGGCTGCAATAGGGATGTATTCTACAAAAGAGAGGCAGATATTCATTTTTGTTATCTGACTCTCTCTCACTCTATTTCTCAGGGGAAGGAGGCCCACCTGACACTACATTTATTGAAGATGCAGTCCTGGAGCTACTAAAGACTCGCCGCATCCTCAAGTGCTCTTATCCTTATGGGTTTTTTCTGGAGCCCAAAAGCACAAAGAAAGAGATCTACGAGCTTATGCAGGTTTCAGTCCCACTTATTCAGAAAAAAACAACGCTCACAGCAGCCAGTTTTATATGGGCCATTAGAGTTGTGGGACTAAAGCTTTCTATCTCATGATCTTCACAATCTACCCCAGTTGTGCCTGCACATCTCAGCTGTTAGTTAAAGATGTATTGTTAAATAATTTATGAACACCGGTATAGGACACAGCATATATGTACTGTACCGGCTGTCTTTTCTGTTGTGGCCTTTAAATACTTTGAATAAATGGGCAAGGATCTTTTCTTAAAGGCTTGTAAAATTAATACAGTTTTTAAAGTGGATACATACACAGTAACCTTAAAAGTAGTTCACTTGTAGGGCCACTTCTACTTCGTCACTGTCCTTGAACATCTCAGTTTAGGATTATTTTATGAGACAAAGTTAAACTTGAAATTGTGTAGTTATTCACTAAAATCACTCACAGGGTTTCCTAAAAAAAAAAAAAAAAAACAACTCTCAGCCAGCTCTCTCTCTATCCTCAGACGGACTTGGAGATGGTGACTGAGGACCTCGCACAAAAGGTTAACCGACCTTACCTGCGGACCCCACGCCACAAGATCATCCGTGCGGCATGTCTGGTTCAGCAGAAGAGACAGGAGTTCCTAGCCTCAGTAGCGAGGGGAGTGGCCCCCAATGACTCTCCTGATGCCCCCAGGCGCAGGTAACATACAGATGTGCATCTCACTGAATGTATCAACCTAACACTCACAAGTGAAACACAGTTCAGCAATTAATCACATTCTCATACTGACAAAAACTTGTCTGTGTCTTGCTCACTTGCAGTTTTGCTGGTGGAACGTGGGACTGGGAATATTTAGGCTTTGCATCACCCGAGGTAACCAGAACAAATTTTCATTTGTCTCCAGTCATGGCTTTTTAGCTCAAATGTCAACTGTGCTGTGTTAGAAACCTACATTTAAACCAATGTATCTTTTGACACCATATATTATGGCCTGAAAGATATCAGATGGATTTTAATCTTCTGGTAACATATCTAAATAGGTTAACGGTGCCTGGTTAAGGCTAAAACAAGCACTATTGTTTTATATGTAGATCACAATCATTTCTAATGATTCTAGATGCATCATCATAGTAGTACGTAAACTGGACTCAATAATAATAATGCCACCACAATACGCAGCTAAATGAACAGATTAATCCTTACAAGCCCAAAAATACTTTTCAGCCATGGATAAATGAGGAAATTAGTTAATTAAAGAGAATCCTTTGCAAAGCAGAACGGAAATGGAAAGCCACACAATCCACTGTCCTTGAAAGTCTAAAAATCTTAATGAAAAAACTCAATTCAGCAATTAAAAATGCTCCAGCAAACTATTTCACTGAGATCATTATGAAAAACCAGCATAACATCAGGGTGCTCTTTGATATTTTTAGCCACACTACAGATGGCCCCCCTAATGTGATTGAGTCCTCTACAGAGTTATGTGAGGAGTTTCTGTCTTTCATTTCCAACAAAGTCAGCAAAATATGAAATAAAATTACCCCACTGTCTCTTGTAACATCCGAACCTCCTAGTCATCTGGTCTGCTCTCTAACTTTATTTCACCCTGTCTCAATTGATCATTTAGCCAAGACCATTACCGATATGAAGCCCACATCCTATTCTCTTGATATCCTTCCTCCCCTGCTTCCTTAAAGAAGTCCTGCAGTGAGTCTGTCCTTTTATTTCAATCATATTCAATTCCTCTCTCATATCTGGTACTGTCCCCAATCATTTTAAGTCTTCAATAGTCCAACTGCTTCCCAAAAAAACCTCACAAGACCTCACTATCCTGAAAAACTTTCATCCCGTCCCCAAACTTGCATTCTTGGCCAGGGTACTAGAAAAAGTAGTTGCAGAACAGGTAATTTCATTTATGACCAGAAATGGTCTGTTTGAAAAATTTCAATCGGGCTTTAGAGTCGGCCATAGCACAGAGACTGCACTCCTCAAAGTGCTCAGTGATCTTCTTTTTGCAGCTGACTCTGGCCACTCATCTATTTTAATCCTTTAAGATCTCACTGCAGCCTTTGATACTGTGGATCATCCAATTTTAATTGAGCGTCTTAAAAAGTGGGTTGGCATCTCTGGCGCTGTTGGACTGGTTTTACTCGTATCTCTAAAATAGGACTTTTAATGTTGCTGTTGGTGATTGCAGATCTTCCACAGAATCTCTGTTTTGTGGGGTACCTCAGGTGTCAGTCCTTGGCCTCCTGATTTTCTCTATTTACATGTTACCACTAGGACACATAATCCACAGACACAATGTTAGTTTCCAATTTTATGCAGATGACAGACAGCTTTACTTCTCTTTCAACCCCACCAGTAACAACCAATTAATTACTCTCCGGGCATGCCTAAATGAAGTTCAGATCTGGCTGTCGAGTAATTTCCTTCAACTGAATACAGACAAATCTGAGGTCATTATCATAGGCCCAGACCCCACACGCAATCACATCTCACCACAACTTGGTTCATTCTCCACCAGTATCATCTCTTGCCTGCAGAAATCCTGGTGTCACTTTTGATAATTATCTTTAATTTCAATCAGCATGTTAAAATAATTGTCCAGTCTTCTTTACCCCGTTACACAGAATCTCTGAGATCCAGTCCTTTCTGTCTCCCAAGAACCTGGAAATGGTCATTCATGCATTCATCACATCCAATTTAGACTACTGTAACTCACTCTACTCATGTTTAAGCAAACACAGCCTTTATAGACTTAAGTTAATTCAAAATGCTGCTGCTAGACTTCTCACTAATTCTAACAAAAGAGTACAAATAACCCCAAATTTAGCTTCATTACACTGGCTGCCTGTGCGTTTTGGAATTGATTTTAAGATTTTAATTATCACTTTTCAGGCCCGGGTGGGACTGGCCCCTGAGTATATCAATGAATGTTTAATCCCATATGTAGCTTGAGATCCTCGGGTTGGTCACTTTTAGAGATTCCAAGATCTAGATTATTATTATTGTTATTGTTATTATTATTGTTATTGTTGTTGTTATTATTATTATTATTATTATTATTATTATTATTATTATTATTATTATTATTATTATTATTATTATTATTATTATTACAAGAGATGCAGTCTTATACTTGCATCTCACATTAACACTCACACCCATGTTTTGGAGGCTGGTTAATCAGTGTACTTGTAACAAATACCTGTGGTTGGTCGGACAGTTTATCTGTGAATAGGGAGCACTTGATTTGAAGCACCAATGCAGACACACTGTAATTCATTTCAGAGGCTAAAATTATGATTATTATACAGTTAGATTATGCAGCCCCACATTACACCTTATCTTTAAGTCATTATGTGTATCTAAATCGTTTTAATCATTTTAATAGTGCAGGCTTGACTTTGGCTGCGTAACAGCACCGACAAACCACTATGACCCAAAGATCACCATGTTATTCAACACACTGGGGCATGCCAGATGGTTCAGTGTTCCCCTGTGCACCCAGTTGGAATGATTAAAAGAACAGTTCTCTGGAAAACACCTAAGCAGGTTGCTCCCGATCATTGCGCATTAGTAACAGGCATTTGTAGTTAACAGTTACAGTCATAAAACCGTCAACCTCATAATGACGTGATTATTGACCTTGCTTTTTCTGCACAGTGCAATGCATGCACTCACTAGTGGTGCATTAAGTCAATATATTATATTTATTACTCTAAGTTTCTATTATTGTTTACTTTCTGGACTCTGTCAGGTTTTAAACATACAGGCTTTTCATGTGGAACACATTCAGATATTGTGGCTCAACAGCTTCATCTCTCCTTAGGCTCCTAGGTGTTGCTTCCTTCTGAAGTGTTAAAAACTCAGCACAAATATGCAAATGACTTCAAACCTAAACCTCTCAGGTTACTGTGCATATCTTTCAACAGCACAAAGCAGGCATTTCCCTATTGACAGGAAAACAAATGACAAGATCAGCCCTTTCTGCTAGTGTAATAAATTAATTTTGACACTCCTTATCTCCTGCCTGCTCAGGACCTCGCACAGAGGAATAAGTAGAGCTTGTGCTTTCTTAGAGTTTACTGAGTCAACTGTTACTGCTGGACAAATATTTTTAGTTTGTAGCTTCTCTGCATGACTCACACAGATGCCAAGGATGTCTGAAATTAGTAAATTAGTAAATGTTTGTAATCTGTTTCAACATAATCCCATCAGATCCCTTGTTGTTTGCACAACATAAAATATTAAGCCACATTACATCATCATACATATACTTGTTGTCTGCTCTCTCATCTGTTGTCTTAACACACTGTTGAAAAGTTGGGTAGCAGTCAGCTTTTTAGACCAAAGATTTTGAAAACACTCCTCTCTGCTGTTCCACACAAGAAATTAAGTTTATATTTTGCTGCACTGTTGTTCTGGATTGGAAGAAATACTTTTTTTTTTTTATCATCAGACCTTTGTCAGACTTTAATGTATATCTGTTTGTTCACCGTACTGTGCTATATCATCATTTATTATTGAGGGAAATGTATAATATAAGACAACTGAAGCACACACAACCACTTCAGTAAACAAACCACAAAACAAATCGTCATTGCAAATTCAGGTGATATTCTCATTTCACCTCAGCCTCCTTTCTCTTATAGGATTTAAATAACAAACAAGCCTGTCAATATCCTATGTCTGTCAGCAAATTATTTTGTGCACATCAGTCTATGAGGAAGTTCACAGTAAATGTTGCCAGCAGATGCTGAATACCGAGCCACTCTAAAAAGATGACGTTTTTATTTTTGTTCCCTAATTAAGAGGCTCTGTCTCTCAGCTGCAGTAGTTAATGGGAACACCATAGTAATAATCAAAGCCTGATGACACTGCCTCACAGGCTCAGCTACAGATGGTCCGCTCCATGGTTCTTACAATGCCTGCAGATCACTTCATAGTGGGCTTATTTTTAGAGCGTTGGAAACATGAAAGAGAGAGTTTGGGTGACAGGCTTTTGATTATATGAATGTGACTTAATGACTTGTGCAAATGTATGAGATGAGTGAATAGAAAATGCAGTTGATTATTTCCTGAGGTACTGATATATATGTATATATATAACCTTTTCATGTTTGTCTAAGATCAGAGCATAGAGTAGCCTTGCATTTATCATTTATCTTACAAACTCAAGGTTGGCATTGGCATTTCATTTTACATTCACTTGACAAATGACCACAACAAGTACCATCTGATACTACTGTCATCACATCAGAACACTGGAATAATGATTCCTACTGTGTAGGAATATTTCTAAAATACCTCCAGCTTGGGTTAAAGTTGAGTTTGAAATTATTTGAGAGACATATACTGTGTTGTTTTCAGTTTGAAAAGTATATGCCTAAAATAGGTATGTACTTCCACTTAAACTTTGTTTTACAGTAAATCTAAATAATAAGGCTAATATCATTCTTTGTTGATGCCATCATATCATGGGATCATGATCATTGCATCTCAGTCTCTGGATACATATCAGTCATTAGTAAAGAAATTGAAAAAACCATCACACGCTCATAAATATTCATAGATATTCTGTATTTAGAAACGTGTGTGTACACCTACACACCTACTACACTATAGAGCCTTTTTGTCATTTCAGGTGGGCATGCTTTTGAAACATAGCCTCTATTACAGTAATTGATTCTACATCATTTAAACTTCACAGTGACAAGGTGCCAGAAATATCAAATTATTGGTTGTCTGTCGTAATAATAAAAGATCTGCTACATGGTCTCTAATGCAGAGAACATACAGGACTGCTTCTAGGCCAATTATTTCACACAAATTATGACTAAAGCTAGGCAAAATATTCACTTTCCATTCATTTTGAATTGTGTTGTTAAAACTTGCCAGCAATACCAATTTCACTTTTGATAAGGTATTCTGGTTGCTTTTGAGAAAAGTCTGACATACACACATAGTTTCAAACATTTGAACTTCAATTCTCATGTTGCTTAATTTCTGATTCCCCTCCAGCGAGAGCGTGCTCTGGTTGGATTCAGTCTAGACTAGAGTCTAACGATTGAAGACTTGGTCTGTAGATAAAAGGGTTTGAAGGCATCTCGAGGTGCTGATCTTTCCTGGAACAGAAGTCTCAGACCACATTTGAAGCCGTCTGCCTTATGACTTGAGTCAGAGCTACTAGTTCACAAATTCACATTGAATATTAATAACAAAAAACTGCAACTGTAGCCCCACATCAGCAAAATGTAGCAACTTTCTGCTGGTCAGAAAGCAGTGTGTTGACGTTTAGATAACGTGATTACAGCCTCTGTTGAAATGAAGCAATCAAAATGAATGTGAACTATTAATGTTTCTGGGTGATGTGTGCTTTTTATAGTGGTAATGCTTTGCTGTTTTTCTAAGGAGTATGCAGAGTTCCAGTACAGAAGGAGACATAGACAGCGGAGGCGAGGTGACATGTCCAGTCTCCGTAGTAACACACCTGACCCTGATGACCCCAGCGACAGCACTTCAGGTACTGCAGTGGACAGATTCTCCATCAGAGTTTTTTTTTTGGGTGCAGGAGTTTGTGTCATATTTGAACCTTCATTTGTTGGGTTACTAGTTTTTTTCATTTGTACAGATACGTTTCTTATTAAAGGGGACATATTATGCGTTTTCGGGTTTTCTGTTATTCATATACTGTTCTGTTGGATATCTATGCTAAACATGGTCAAAGTTCCAAAACTTGAGGTTAATGTATGTAATAATGCTCCCTGCTAGTCAAAAGCCAGGGCTTCAGCCTGGTCTGAACGCTTTGCTTGCGATGCTTTTTGCTACCTTGCTGATGCCCAAAAATGGCTGTAGCCTTGGTTGCTAAGGTTTTGCTAAGGTTTTTCCATGTGTTGTTTGTGTTGTCCACTCTCATATTTCAGCTCGAACATGTACGGATGTATTTGAAAAGTTGACATTTCAAGTAAAGAATGAGGAAAAGTAGTGAAATCCTACTTCTATAGTTTGTTTCATGGTTTGTTGACGTAGCCTCCCGAGAGGCTGGAAGTGGTCCTGCGGAAGCGAATTACTCAGAACAGAGTGGGCTCTGAATTGAACAAACTGAATTGAAGGGCTGCGTAAAATAGTATAATATAAATAAGGAGTTTTTTGAACTGTGAATCATGCAAAGATATTCCAGTAGAGCCCCAAATTAAAAACATTGATCTGGAAATATGCATAATATGTTGCCTTTAACTAATTTAGTAACCTGATAATGTCATACATCTGGATGATGTTTTCATTTTATACCATGTTGTATACCATGTTTTTTAGTTCTCTTTTCTGGTATTTTTTGCCCTATTTAATACTGACAAAGAGGTGACAGAAATTGAGGGGAGAGAATAATTAAAAGAGAGAATTAAGTGAGTAATAAAAAGATCTTTATACTTAAACAGTCAATTAAACACATTGATCCAGTCATCCTCCCTCAGTTTTTTGACAAACCAATTTGTCATTTGTCACTTTTGAATAATCTGGACCCAACAAAGGGAACTGGCTCAAACTTTGGAAAAGCATGACTGTTCAAGTTCAATAAGCCAATATTTCTAATCCATCAGTCTTGTCCATTGCAGTGCTGCTTTGTTTTTGGCTGTGAAAGAAGGACCATGATTGCAGTTTTGAAGCCAGCTAATAGGTTCTGTTGTGCCAAGAAGGATTAATTGATTTCAGATGAAGATACTGAATTAGTGAATTTCCTAGGAAAATGCTGAAGGCACATACTCTGTCAGGTTGCTATTACTCGATCATTTTGCAATGTTCACTAAAATGATGATGATTTTTCCTCTATGTGATAATCAGCAGTAGGATAAATTGCTATCAATGTATTGCTATAAAGATTTAGTTTAATGACGGTAATTTGACTGTGGGCGTTTTGTCCTTTTCTTTTTCTCCGAAGACACACAGGATGTTGGAGGTGGACGGAGACAAGGTCCTCTGATGGTGAGTGCACAGTTATCCTTTTCATCTCAACCCAAGGCTTTCAGCCTTTGAATTTTTTTCAGACATTGCCAAAAAAGTACAGTATTAATCTAGGTGAATTGATTTCTAAAGGACCTTTTCTTTACAGTCAGATGCTTGATAGTGAAAAAAAAAGGTTGACAAGTTTTTTTTTATTTTACTGACAGAAATCTTAAGAAAATCCTCTTTTAAAAGCCTAATGCACTTCTTCCTCTTGTAATTTTGTACCATTTTAAATAATACAAAAAGGTAGAAGATCGACTCCACAGTCAAAATTCAGGAGAAATGGGGTCATAGAAACAAACTGTCATATTAGTTGAAATTTTAAGTTTAAATCATAAGTAAAAAACAGAATTACTGGACAAATTTAAATGAATAAGGAGTAAGGTCTCCCTTCTGGTGTTAGTCTCTCAAATCTCTGGTGATCTAAGTCTGGTAAAACAACCAACCTGCACCACCAGGTAGGTGTGTATAGAACTGGACTTTTTTGGGGGAGCTTAAAGGAGCAGTTTGACATTTTGGGAATTAAGCTTATGCTTATTATACTAATACCACTCTCATGTCTGTACGGTAAATATAGAGCGACAGCCAGCAGTCGGCTAACTTAGCTTAGCACAAAGACAGTAAGCTGTTGTTGCTAGCCTGGCTCTGTCCAAAGGTAACAAAATCACCAGAACGTGGTCTTAGCACTGCTAAGACACTGCTAAGACCACGTTCAGACTGACATTAACCCTGTGTGAAAAAACACCCCCTCAATCATTTGAATGGGTGCAGGCTGTTAGTGGGTGGGTGTGCCAACAGTGGGTGTGTCAATGCAGAGTACCTCAAAAACACACAAAGCAAACAGCAACACAGCAGCTATGAAAAAAACAAAAAATCATGGTGCACATCTGTATTTCTGACTGCTGTTACTTTCTATACCAATAGATGGTGCAGGTGTAACTGGGTGATTTTGACTAGCCCTGGTTTCAGGGGCTTTGCATCACTGACACTGTGTTCTCTTGTTGGTGTATTTCCTTGCAGGGTCTTGGTTCTTTGGATGACGATGATCCTAACATTCTGCTGGCCATTCAGCTGTCACTCCAAGACTCGGGGATGGCAGGGGGCGGATCCAATCATGAGGTCCTTGCCAACGAAGCATCACTCGGTGCTATTGGCACATCCCTGCCTTCTAGGCTTGAACAGAGTGCTCCAGGTGTAGAGGTCCTCTCCAGGGTTTCCTTAAGCAGCTCAGAACTGCTGGAGCTGGGAGATAACTTGGCGAGACTTGGCAACATCAACATCAGCAGCCAGTACTCTGCTGCTGGTGTTTCCACCTCTGTACAGCACTGTGACAGTCACCACCGGGCCTACGGGGCCTCTGTGCCAATACCAGTGGCTCCAGGAGGCAGCAACTCATCAACTGGCCTCTTCTCCTCCTCCAGTGACACGATAGACTCAACCACATGCGGCAGTCACGACCCATCCTCTTCCTCCGCATTAGCAGCAAATGCTAACCTGCTTGGCAACATCATGGCTTGGTTCCACGACATGAACCCTCAAGGTATCACCCTGGTCCCCTCAACATCCTCCGACACCGACACTAACCTGGATGCACTCCATGGAAGTGGAGAAGGGTGCCTGCATGATGAAGAGAAAGCTGGGGTCGTTGTCCTCCCTGAAAACAGGAAACCTCATGAAGTGATGGCAGATGTGGGTTTTTGCTCTCAGAGGCTGACTGACATGGAGGAAAAGGAGTGTGCTGTCGCTGAGAGACCGACCCAGCTCGATCTAGTGGGGTTGGACACCATGCCACTACCTTACATGTCCACCCTTGACACAACTGGAGACCATGCTGAGCGGGGAGGCTCGAAGGTCTGCCATGTTGACACTCCGCGATGTGACTCTGTATCTGACCAGTTGCCCAGCACCAGCTCCTCCGAGTGGGAAGATCAAGTGCACTTGGTATGATCTGACTGGCAGAAATGGGTAGGAGATTTCTTTGGAAGGCCAAAAACCACTATAGATAACAAATGAAATAGAGCTGATATGTGTAGCAGCTATACAGGTGGAATGTATATAGAATGAAGAATGTGTCACTTTGTACCTGGTTGGAAAGTGGAGGGAGAATTATTTAGCGTAACATTGCAGTCAGATCTGTTTCATGCATTTAACTGTACTGTTAGCTGCCCCCCAACAACCTGAAAAGAAAGCACTAACTGATGGAGAGATTACGTTTGATAACAATTTTCAAGGATATAGTTCCTAAAATGGATTCTGCGCTTACGGAAATATGAGTAAGTTTCTTTTTCTGAAATCAATTACAGAGGGATTGATAGAGTTAGAGACTAGTGTAGGTTTTTTTTTCCCACTGGAGTAAAAGCCTACTGTATGTGTTTGGATCAGGTCTGAGAGAGGATTTTCACTGCATCTAGCGTGCAGATTAATATTTTGTTTCAATATTCAATTTGTAGGGTACAGGCTGAGGAATAGTTCTCTCGCTCTTGTCCATATCTGCCTACTTTATGGGTGCCAAACACTGACTAGCAAAAGCACAGTTTGCAGTCACCAAGTGGATTCTTCAAAGCAAATTGTGCCTGCTTATTACAATCTCAACAACTCAGCTAAACTTCAATGTGAAAGTGTCGAGCCATATTTTTATTTCAGATTTCAGCTGAGTGATATTTTCAAATCTCACTAAAGGCTGTAGTGTGCTGTGTAAATCTGTAGTTTAAGACCATTATGGTTGTGTATTTTACTATGTGAAACATTCACACTCAACACAATTTTGATTAATTATTCAAATGAAAAGTAGGTGACCTGCTTGAAAACATTTCAAAACGGGCTTAACAATGGATATTCATCTCAAAGCCTCAATCCTAACATACTTGCAATAGCAAATGTCTGCTGAGCTTCAAACACAACAAATGCTGACAGACCCAGAGGCGCCGCTGAATATCATTCAGTTCACACCTTTGTAACAGCATATTCTGAGTTCCATTGTAGCTTGTCTTAAATTAATGCTTTGAGTACTGCAGCTGAATGTGGAGCGTCTCCAAAAGGCATGACAGACTAAGCAGACAGCGAGTAGTCTTGTTCATGTACTGCAGGAAAGGCCAGTGAGGGAGATAATCAGGCAATCACATTCAGACTTTGGTGAATTAATTAATCAAGCCCAAGTCACTGTAATTTATCTCGGGGTCCTATTTAAGTGTAATATAAGAAAAGCCTTCATAGCGCTGTGCAGATGTCCCGGACTGCAGGGTATTGCATGGAGAAATCATGAATGTGTATTGCATCTCAAACACATGGGGAGTCCATGTCTTTGAAACAGTTCTCTACACAGTTAGAGATACAGTGCCTTTATGTCAATCACCGTTATTTAATTCTTTTTCACTATTTTTTTTTTTCCTGATTTTTACACAGTATTTACAGTGTAAACAAAACAAACACCTGTTACCTTAAAGTTATTTCTCTCACATAAAGTTTATAGTGTGCAAACATGGGCTCTTGATTTTTCATTTTCATCAAAATATTTGTAGCATGAGACTTTTTTGTTGGTTCTAGTAGTATTATGTTAATGGGTAACACTGAATTAATATGATTTGGTATAACAACTAACGATTATTGTCATACTTTCTAATCTTGTTCCAAAATATTTTTTAAGAAGGTTTTATTTCTCTCATATTTGTGCTGTGGGGCTTCTTGGCCCTGCTCCTTCTGAAACCGTTGGTTCTTCTGTGGTTTAGAAATTAAAATCACTGTATTGACTTTGGAATGAGTTGACCTACTGTATGTGTACCATGTATCTTACCTGAAGACACTAAAATGGAGGAAAGTTGCAATATAAAGTAGATATTTATTTGACATAAAATCATAAAAATCCATAGAATAAAATGGATTGTGAATAACCATCATGAATTGAAACGCACTGATCAGTGTTTTACCACTAAGACTTAATTCTGACTGACTTGTAATTATCTTTTCATTCTAGCAGACGAACAGAGCCACATTAAGTCTAAAGATAGTGACTGCTTTGACAAGTGTCTTGAAGTTGTGAAACTGTGAGTGCCATATGGTTAATGGAGCCAACTTTGTTGGAGGTGGTAAGATGGTTTAACAGAGGAGTTAACATATATTGCCCTTTTTGTGTAACAGTATGCTGTGCATGAAATGGGTACAAGTCAAAATGGAATTTGTACTTCCTTTGTATTTCACCTCTAATGCCCAGGTGATTTATTTTAAAATGGCATATAACATTTTGTAACTCATTGAGATTTTCTAATGTAAAGCGACTAATCCTTGAAATGCTATTTGCACTTTCATAGTCTATACTTGATACATTCCCTCTTTATATGAAAAATGTTTGATGTGTGATGCCAATAAACTGTGTTGAGTTTCAATGAATACAGCCCAAACCAGTGCTCTTTCATTTTCATTGAGTTATCCACATTGTGAACATATTTTGTTAAGGGAAAAAAAAAAGTCATAGAGAATTTAGTCCTCCTGCAGAAGACTGAAAACGACAGTTTTGAAGCAACATATTAATAGAAACAAGTGTTATTCCGGACGTGAATCATGAGTTGTAGGTAGAAATACATGGTAGTGCATAATAGCATAATAACATTAACCTTGACTCAGGACAATTACGAAGATGTTAAGACAAAGAGCTGTATCTCGGGTACATCACAGACATCCCTGTCTGTTTAAATATGGCAGCAGACGCATTATTCAGTATCATAGATACATGTACAATTTGATATTCAAACAGCAGTAGGGTTTTAGTGTGTAGCAAGTGTCAGTGTTGCTTTTTGGAGGCCTGTCATGGAGGTTCAGTGTCAGCGGCAGAGGCCGATGAGCTTCAGCAGCATGAGGAACAGGGTGACAATGTCCAAATAGAGGTTTAGAGCAGCAAACACATACTCCTCAGGAGAGAGTTGATAGGTCCTGTGTTTCCCACCCAGGATAAGCTGGGTATCAAACACCAAGTACTGCAGAGAGACAGAGAGAGATGAGATGCTTCAACGCTACCAACACTGACGTCTGATGAAAGCACATGTGTGTGTGTGTGTGTGTGACGAAAGAGACGGCGCCGGTTACAGGGATCAGTCTGAGAGAAAACACGGGCAGTATTTCTTGTCTTTGAGAGAAGGGATTGTGCAAATAAATATGCCATATAAATAATTGTGCAGTCAGTGTTGTGCAGCCTGAAAATAAGTTGTGACTTGCTGCTGACAGCCTGTTTCAGCTCCGTGTGCTGTCGCAGTTTGTTCCACCAGCTGATGAGATGGGTCACAACATTTGCTGTTAATGCCAAAGGCACGCGGAGAAGTGGCTGTGAAAATGAAGCCTACTGCTGTTAAGCGGTGCATAATTGAAATTAAAGGGCATGAGGACATCAGAGTCTCTCTCTTTACACTAACTACCGTGACAGACACTGGAGGTAGGCCCTGGGATCAAATGTTACATCATATACACTCACTTGACATTAAGCTGTCTTTGATGACGATTTCTTTCATTTGAAAAGGGTCATTGTCAGTCTGTTTCCGATTCAACTTGTGATACCAGGAAACCATATTCTGTCACGAACATTTGAGTGTACTTACCAAAGAAAACAGCAAGGTTCCCAAGCAGGCGTATGTGATGTATAAATACTGTTGAAAGAATCAGAAAAAATCAGCAGAGGCATTCAGCAACACAACATGTGTAACTTTCTACTGATTTGTGAAGACACACAGATGAGAATAATAAGTTGTAATCTCTGTTTTACAGTTGTTGTACAGACACAATAATTCAGCCTCATCCTTTTACTCAGTAGCTGAAAAAAAAGTGAGCATACTGTTCTCCTTTCTTCTATTCTAGCTGTGCTGGATGGTAAATATGGTAAAAAGCCAATAAAAGGTGGACACAATGTACATTAAGAGGGCAGTGTTTATTTTTCGTTCCAGTTCATTTGCCTCCTGTAAAAATAGCCATTTTAAATCAATGGAGTGCTTATTTCTGTAAATACCCTGCTTGAGGCTACAACACAACTGTCACAGTAAACAGCAGTGCACATTTAAATGCATCAATCTGAGATCAGTGCAACTCCTGAGAGATTTGGGAATGCACAGTCTTCTTCTTTATAGTCTGCTCAGCGCGCAGGTCAGTGGCAGTACATCCTGAAGATGAAAGCTATGAGACTGTAAGTACCGCCTTCCTCTAACTTCACACCGCTGCATTTCATTTCGACACATTCTCACTGTAAACACAGGTTTAAACGCAACAGCTCCTTATTTACCTGCGATCGGAGGATTCCACAGAGCAATGCAAATGAAAAGAGGGTCCAGGCAAACACCCACAGGCTCCCATTTGCTGTGGTGAAGTCCCACTGGTGCCAGAGGGAGAGAGAAGACAGAGACACTGAATGTGACGAGCCTCTCAAACAGAAAACTGTAAACGGAACATCTCTCATTTAGACTCATCATCGCCATAAAAGCCAGGGCACTCAAGGTCATCTGCATTGCAGCTGTGCTGTGAGGCGGTGCAGATTACTGACTGACAACATGAGGAGATATGAATGATTCTGGGCATAATGATCCTGGATAATTAGTCAACAAGATGCAATGCAGACTCACAGGAAGGGAGGTGGCCTGCATGCCCTTTTCAGAAGAAGATGGCAGTTAACTACAGGAGAATCACTATCACTGATCACCTGGGGAGCTATGAGCTAAACATGCAAAACACTCTGTATGACATTTATGTCACAGTGACAAACATGAAAAAGCTCTGTGCACAGTTTGTACTGCAGAGCAAGAGGGACTGGCGATGTAAAGACATAAAAAAATAAAGCAAAGTATTTGTGGTAGGGACCAATCACTCAGCGATAAAAACTTTTATGGTCTTGGTTTATGGGTGGTTTAGTGTTTCTAATTGTATAACAGAATTAGACTCTATTCCTTGGGTATTCAACCTTCTACATATTAATAATGAGGAGGCAATTTAAGACCAGATATATTCTCAGTATAATCATTAAACACCTGCATGTTTGTTTTATCCAATCTGAACAGAAGAAATAAATATCTGTAGCTCCTTCAGATTCAATAAGTAGTAAAATGTATGAAATGCCAGACTGTATTAAGAATGATTTCTTCTGTTCTGAATATGAGCCATTTATTGAAGCAGCATGCCAAACTATCAATGAAGAGATTCATAAAAAAGGTCTCTTATGCACATTGACTCTCATATAATAAAACCTCACAACTTGTAACGAGACTTGTAATGAAACAATCAATATTTAGTCATTGTCAGATGAACCATGGTCAACCAGTCATTTGTATGTCCTTTCTTTAAAGTGTAAGTGCACACCAATGCACAAATCTCACCAGAAATTACCTTTGCAATATTAAAACATCTCTCTCTAAAGGAGCATCACGTCTCCTAGTGTGTTACTGAAAGGGCCTTTTGAAAGATTCATTTCATAGCGTGTTTGCTTTATTAGCTGATTCGTAGTGAAAGGAGACAGGCAGAAAAAGGAAGTGGGGGATACAGCTAATAAAATGCTGATCTCAAGATGTTGCAGTTTCATGGTAGGAACGTCAGCCAGCACCAGGGCAGCCCTGAAGTTTACCTCTGTCCCAACACTGGAAAAGAGGAATTAACTTGATTGACAAATAGACTGATCTCAGCAATAATCATAGTTTTGCCTGCACAGCAAACCCATCAGTGTTTTAAACCTTTTGCTGGTGACTGCATGAGGAAACCTGGCCAGCGGCTCAGCTTAACACTTCTCCTCTGACTGCACAGGAAATGCAGCTCAGTATACGGACATTTACCACTGACTGCATAGCAAAGCCGCTGCAGTTGATGAAATTTCACTTTTGGCTGCACTGCAAACTGAGCCCAGAGTGTGTGACAGATCTTACCTTTGACTGCATAGCAAACAGACTCAAGGCGAAAGACACTAACGCTGTTGCCCCGACGGCCCACAGAACAGCTTCGGCTTCAAAGTACCTGCAGACAGAAATATCAAACAGATATGCAGTGGCAGAGGCACCCCATAGTATCATGTCTAAGGAGTCAGCAGGCAGAATGGATACATGAACAGTGGGGTTCTGTTCAATCCAGTAAGGGAAAACATTACTTTATTATAAGAAATGTGGTATTTTTTTCATTTAATAGTCTGTATTATGTGTCTCAACTAGAGCGATAGCAGAGACCCCCGCTGGATATGCATTGCATAATGTATTGTCTATGTTCATTTCACATCAGTTACAGCTTCAGTTATGGCAATATCCTATAAATATGATAATTTGAATGTATTATTGATATTCAGGCTTCATCAGATGCCTTTTCTGTCAGAGTGACAAGCTGCTAAAAAACCAATATATCACAGATGGGAAAGGTAACTTGTGTTTACACAGAAAAATTGCTTTTGAACTATTTTCAGCTGAAAAACCTGGAAAAATTGATTCCATATGCTTTTTTAATTTGGTAAACAAGCGATGATAACATCTTATCAGGTTTGATGACCTAATTGCTGGCATCAAACATGCCGTCAGATACGGCTCAAATAAGGTTATTATTGTGTAAATGAGTCAGCATCAGGTGAGGATTCAACCTTTGAAACAAATACTCACACTGTTACAGATCCAAGCATCAGACCCTCTACGATAGTCTGTGAGAGAGAGATAGAGAGAGAGAGAGAGAGGGAGAGAGAGAGAGAGAGAGGGAGAGAGAGAGGGAGAGAGAGAGGGAGAGAGAGAGGGAGAGAGGGAGAGACAAACAGAAAGTAAATACATCACACTAAAAAAAAAAAAACAGTGAATGCAGTGAAATAGAGCAGGTGTGGTGGGGGTTTAATTTGATGCCTGGCTGGTACTGCTTCTACTCACAAACAGGCCCAGGGCGATGAAATTGAGGGGGACTTGACGACGGAGGTTGTCACAGCAGGACAAGGCCAAAATGAGCACCATCGCCGCCGCCCTGTTTCACAGAGAATATAGAGTGTATCGTAAATAGCAAATAAACAGGCTATAAACAGAAAAAAAGCACTGCGTTCGATATGTGAGTTCACTGAGTGTATTATTTATGCACAGTGCAGCTGGCAGCTTCTTGGATTGGAATTTAGAGCGGGGTGACAGTTTCTGTTTTCCTCCCATGGATTTCCATGAGCGACATTTTCATTTAGGTAACTCACCAACGGGAGATTTGTAGGCGGTTAAACTGGTAACAACAAGAAAGTGTTCAGTGTCTGGACAATCTAACTGAATGTTTTTCATAGCTTACATCAAGGAGAAGGAGAACCAGGAGTTGGCAAATGTCCATTCCCTGAGAGTGTCCCTGTTATCCGGTAAGAAAAAAAAGGAAGAGATGGTGACTGTTTAATAGAGGCGCCATTTATTTTATAGAAGCAGTAGAATGATTTTATTAAATATTAAAAGAGCACAGAACACATGCACATGGGAGCTCAATACAATTTATGAAAAGAAATTACTTTGGCAGTGTTCTACTATATCCATTATACAAAACATATAAAGCTCAAAAATATAGCAGAAATATTATGTGACAGAGATGCTTTTTTGTTCTCTACCATCTTGTCTCACCTCACATATTTATGATGATTTGAGTGTTCAAAGTTTGTGTAGGGAGCACTTTAGCTTCTCTGTGATGTGTGGGGTGCTCTTACATACTGACAGACTACACTAAAGGTGAATAGATGGATAGTTGCCTGACATGGATTCATCTCTTTTGGAAGGAATTTCCTTGTGTAATGGCACCTCACCAGTAAAGAAAAGCACAGATGATCCCGACAGTCACAAGTAGCTGAGTCATCAAGGTCAAGTAGACTTTTCTTATGAAACCTTTTCAGAAAGACAGAAAAGACACAGACAGTAATACATGACAGACAGAAAGGCAGACAGCCAAGGAGAAAGAAAAATCAGTCCAGCCGCCTCACAGCGAGGCAGACAAGCAGGTAGGGTTGTTTATGCCTCACAACGTTTCAAAATTGTTCAGCATTCACCAAACCCACATTTCATCCTGTCATTTAAAATGATTTGTGTTGCGTGGGAGGGGAAGAACTGAGGCAGGGTACAGCGGAGATCAGGCAACAATTTTCAATTTCAAATCAATTTCAAGAAAACACTGCAAAGCAAATGAGGCAGTAAATATTGTTTATCCTTGTTCAGCTCTGACCAAGCAAACAAAAACATATTTATACCATTCATATTTATTTCTCCCTTCAACCATTTCTCCCTTTTTTTCCGCCCTCACCTCTTCGTATGGCAGCATCACTGAAGCTGTTATCCTCTAAGCCATGAGTGTACTCAGGGGGAGCTTGACCACCAGACAGGTTGCCTCCAGGTGCTGTTTGGCCGTCAGGATGGACAATGTTTTCATAGATGCCAGGAGGAGACACCACTGCAATGTTCCCCTTCCCCACCTGGTTCATACAAACCATAAACATCACAGTATATTTACTTTTACTACTTATGGACAAAAAAGCTTGTTTTAGGAAGATTTTATGATGATCCCATGATTAAAGGCTGGTAGTGTATCATTTTGGCTCATGCTGTACTAATTGTCTGACACAATCTTAACACACTGTGAATAGGAAAATATAGACTGGTTTTCACCCACTTCCTTGTTTTTTTTGTCTCCTGTGGCGTTTAACGAAAGTGTTCCACTGACCTGATAGTTCACTCCTGTATAAGGATTCTGTCCATAGTCCTGAGGGTTGTAGGGTGGGGGTTTAGATCCGTATCCATCATTACTGCTGTCATTAGTCTGGTCCATTCCACCAAAAGTTAAGTTTTAGATTGACTGAAGCACAAAAATGAAGGAATAAACGTGAGACATGGTAAGTTGAGGTCTGTAACACAAAAGCGTCCTTTTGAATGGCATCAGCGCTTTTATTGGTGGTGTTAAATTGGCAATTGGGACAATGTCAGTGTGGGACAAATAAATGTAATTACAAAATGATGTATCACACACACACACACACACACACACACACAGACAGACAGACAGACAGAGAGAGAGAGAGCCATCCATGACTAACATTCATAATTATGGCCTTAAGCCTCCATTTAATAGAGCTGTATGTACATTTAACAACCAAATAGGTTGTGGTTAATTGATCTCAAAGGAAATTCAGTTGTCATCAAGAAGGACAGTCAGACAGTAAACCCTTAGTTTTTATTTCATTGTGAAGACATGAGAGAAAGATTATCTTTCACATCCCTGCTTTTACATTAATCATTGATGAAGTGAAGTCATAATTACCCACGTAATTACCGATTCTATATGACGTGAAACTGCAGTAACGCAAACTAACTGTGGATAAGAAACAGTGTTACTGAATCCACACAGCTATAGTTATCAGCACTGCATATACATGTATTCATCCAAAGATGAATCAGTAACAACCTAAACTTCCTGTAACGTCAGTAATTAGTATTGACCTATGCAAGTCCCCAAACTAAAACATGAGATGGATAGAACAAAGTGAAAATATATCTTAACATTTTCAAATATTTGAAGGCGTGAAGTGGACTTTGTTTCTGTTCGCTTGCGTGGCCCTCAAAGCTTAAACATCACTTCCGAGGTATGATGAATGAAGTACTTCCAAAAGTACCCCTCGTGTTGTTCGAGTCTTCAAAAAGTGATCAATTGCTGTTTGACTTAGGTCTGTTAAGGTCTGTTTTTGTCAATTAATTACAGCTCTATCCATTATAATGTGTCTTACCTCAGCTGTGACAAGCAGGAATCTGCTCGGCTGCTCTTCCTGCATTGGTTCCCTTCGGGGCAAAGTCTACCTGCTATCAGTCGGTTCCCACAGAGACAGGACTTTAGCTCCAGGGGGGGAAAGGATGTATCCCTCATTAGGCTCAATGGGATATTCAGATGAAGTTTTTAAAATGTCATTAAACCAACCAGGCTCCCACTTTGTCAGAGCAAATCATGTTCATCTTTTTTTTTTTTTACACCAATACTGAACTGCAAGCCTGTAGAAGAAGTTAATACTGCTGCTTTCACACATTTCAAAAGAAGGTGTGTTTTAAATTTCACTTTCCAGTAATAAACAACAATCATTAATCTACTGTCTGTGATTATTTCATCCTGTATTGATCATAAAGGCAAATACAGCACAATGACACCTGTGATATCCTGAGAGTCACATGACCTCCACGGCTCACCTTGGTTATACATTGACAACAACCTGCCCGTGGAAAGAATCCAGTGACGGAGAGACGAAAGAACGATGTACGCCGTGTATCAGTCCAAACCTACACAAAGGGATTATGGGTATTGAGTCACATTGTGGAAGAATAGCTAAAGACATACTGTATGCTGAAAATACATGAAGTAATGTAGGTCAATACAGTCTTAGTGCTTCTCCATGGAGAATTGCCACTGAAGGGATACAGTGAAGACTTCATCCATGAATGAGAAACTAGTCCAGGATGAATCCATTTTCTATGAAAAAGGAGAGCTCAAGCAAACTGTAATGTCCATTTCTTAGCCTTGATTACATTTCATTACACTAAACATTAAGTGTTTTAATATGATATTTAAAGTGATTGTCCTCTGCATAGCAATTAGACACTTAACCTCTAGATGGTATTTTAGCCTCTTTTCAAGTCATGGATGAACAGCCAGAGAGTTCAATACACATCTCCTGCTTCATGTACGAGCACTCAGCCTAACTGCCTTGACTTGAAAGACAATGAAACTGAGGAGAGGACACAAACAAATTATTTATGAATGACTGCACTGGCAATTAATTATGTTGGTGCTAAAAAAAACTACCAAATTCACTGGATCAGCTTCCGTCGATGGAAAGAGAATTTCTACCAGATGACAGTTTTTAGTCCAACTATTTCTCAGCAGCATACAGAAGATATTCATATACCAAGCAAACACTAGGGGGCACTAGTCTCCTGTGCTTCTAGTACTAATTGCAGTGATTTGGTTGTGACTCTCCCCCTCCTCACGCTGACACCAACCCACCCAACCAGCAGCAACAAATCCTCCAGAGAGCTTCCTGAAAATGACTGCCTCTTCATTTTAACTCCAGGATCAAATCCTTCATTTCTTTCACCCACATGTGACATATGGAATTTTTGATTATTTCAAAGTGTGGCTAAAACAAAAAGGAAACATTGTTTTTTTTTCATGTTTAGACAGCATTGAAAAATAATCTAAAACAGAAGAACAAAATAAAGAGCACCATGTTTGAAGGGGTAGACAGTTTTTCTGCCTCAAATACAGATTCCCGCTCTGTTCTCTGCTGATTGGTGCGTCAGTCAACACGGGCTAGATTTGCACTGCCTGCTCAAATCTGATGAGCTTGCTCTCACCTATTCATGAGATCTCAGTCGGATTTGAATGGGTGGCACAACAAACAACGTCACATTTGAGCAGGCAGTTGAAATCCGGCCTGTGTTGACACACTAATCAGTGTGGAGCCCAGTGTGAGGCCGCATTTAACACAGATCTGATTGTCTCGGTCCTGTCCAAACAGGAGCAACACATGAGGCTGAAGCTACATGGAGCATAATGTGTGCAAAGCAGAGAGCTGTGTCCAGACCATGACATGCAAGATGGATAGAGGGAGGGAAAGGAGGAATATAAGAAGGAGAGAATGACAGACAGATAGATACCTAGATAGATAGATAGATCTGTTCTCTGTCTCGATGCAGACAGACTGCGACAGCTCTGTTTTGTCAGACTGCTATGATGCTCTTTGGGGCTTTTGGGACTGAGGATCACAGAAGGGAGTGTTCTGGTGTCACTGGAGAAGGAGATGTAGGCATCATGTGAGCCTCTCTTCCCGCTGCATGCAGTTGTGAATTACTGCTGTCCAGCTGTTGTGGCCACAGAAGGATATATTTGGAGAACTGAAACGGCCGATTCTGTTGCCTCAGAGAGCCCCGGTGCAGGTCTGGAGGCTTGTGCCGCTAGATGCCTCTTCATTTCTAATTTACAACCCTCCTGAAGCTGCTAATGTAGAATTTCAGCAGGATATATGGCTGATGGGAGAGTTCCACAAAGGCTCACACTACACTGTAGGACTGCATGTGTGCATACTGTAAATAATGAGACAAGCTGCACTGTGCTCCATTAAACAATATCAGCAGGTCCAGCTGTGTCTAGTAAGTAATATTATTTCAGTAAAATTAACAATCCTAACACAACAGTTTGACTTACTATGAGGGCCAAATCAGCGTTGCATTTGTTTTCACATTGACTTGCATTATCTTGTTTAGAAAATGAGTTCCATACAAAAGGCACAGCTGCAGTCAAACTAACTCAATGGACATAATTAAGTGAATAAATGACTGTTATCCATAGTTGATTTAATATATTACCACTGTAGCAAAGAGCAAAACACTGCAGATGAATTTATCTTTATTAGAGTCAGAGTTTACATTAGCTGTGTCTACAATGAGCACTCCATTACTGAATTATAAATAATCTTTGAGATACTTCTGTCTAAACATATTCAACGAGCTTAATTGATGATCATCAACTGTGTTGCACACATACCTAAACTACAGTTATTGAAATGGTCCAGGATAATGGAATTATTTTCATCTGTGGCTCTGTAACAATTTGTCTTCAAAATAATATTAAGGGGACGTCTGCTATCACTTTTGACAAAATAAACAAACCTACAGATTCAGTTTTAAATAATGCTACTCCAGCACATGGACCAAAATACATAACCTTTAAGTGTGAAGACAACTTATATCTAAGTGTACATTGTTCATGGTGGGGCCCACAGTTAAGCATCACTAGTGCAGTGCCCGTTCAAAACATGCCTGTTCAGAACAGGCTGATTACTTATTTCTCGAGAATGTATCAACTGACAAACATATCAGTTAAAACAATAAGGATTTAATAAACCAAATGGTTTAAATCCATCCAGAACCTTCACCAGTGACACTAAACTGAGGTTGACATTTTTTAAGGCATCATGGACATCTAGTCTCAAATTCATCTCAGAATATTTAAACCTGGTGTGTGCCTTGTTTAGATCTGCAAAAACAGGTTTGTTAAAATGAGGGAACGTGACTTCAAAATAACAGAGTTAATTAACTGAATTGTAATAAGACATCCTGTCTTGCTAAAAAAAGTAGCTTGTACGGACTTAATTTCTCTGTCTAAAATATGAAAAAAGTCAATATTGTTTCACTACAAAAACTTAGCCAGTTAAATTTAAGTCTGTAACTTCTGATCTGACCGTTGCAGATGGATCTGAACATATTCTGACAGCTCACTTTTCTAATGATGTTAGGATACTGAATTTGGGATGTTGGAGCTGATTCAGAAGTGGAGTGTCATGAAGCCACAAAAGGATTGAGGGAAAGTTTCTTCAAAGCCATGGCAGTGTCTGACAGGCTGGGTACATGCTGCCAGGTCAAATATAGGCTGGAGCTCTATGAAATCCCTCAGGGTCGAGAGCAAGCACCATCATGGAAAAGTCTCCTCCTCCTTATGTATCCCTGCTGCAGACATACCTAATAATGCTGAGATTTATGTGGAAAGTGCGTCACCATAAGTTGAGTGTAAGGATGAGGACATGAATTCCTACTAAAGTGGAAAATACTTTCCCTAACATATGATAGTTGTTAATGTAGTTGCAGCATTGACAACTAACATGGAAGTTGTTTACTGATGTCTATCGCTGTATAGATGGCAGCTGTGGTGTTGTCATTCAGACTCAAATAGCACAATTTCTCTCTCACATACAGTACTGTTAATTAATGTCTGTATGAGCAGAAACCTATCAGGAAATTTTTGCACTGTTAACTGTAGGATAATAGGATAAAATGTATGATGATCTAGAGACACATTAGGAGTGACGTTACTGTAAACTAGTGTAAAGAAAATGAAGCCGTTGTGAAAGACAGTAGACAGATGCAGCCAGGCTGTGCAGCCATTTGCTGTCAGATGCTCCCTGTCAAAAACTGGCCAGAGAAGATTTGAGTTTGGGTCTTTCCTTGCCTGACAGAATGTATTCAAACAGAGAAAATGGATTGCACATAAGCCATGACAACCAGAGAACAATAACTGACAGTGGCATTTCACTGCTGTTATGGCTGACAGGAGGAACCACTGCTTCCATCATCCAGTGGTCAAATACCAGACTGTTCCCTTCTCGGCTTTATGACACAGTCTGCTTGGTTAATAATTTCAAATATGGAAGTTGGATCATTTCTCATTTCATGCAGGGGAAAAAGTCCTGGACCAGTTTTGGGTTTTGCATTGAAACAACACTTGCTCACACATTGGTAAACTGGTAGCTAGATTGCTTGATTTGAGCCAATGTTTTCTAATGATCCAAGCAATGATGCCAAACATTGCGGCATCGTTACTATGGGCATTGGCCCAGCACTTTATTTTTACACCTTGCCACTGCACTCAAAGTTTTGCTTATATGAATCTAACTCTGACTGCCAATGACTACTGAAATTGTGTGACATTGTAGCTGACTGAGAAGTTTTAACATGGAATAACTCTCTTTGATGTTTCAGAGATACTGTGTGTATTAGTCCAATTTAAAAATAAGTATGCATCATTTTTTCTTTACTGTGTAAAAAATGAGCAGAAAAATAATATGATATATCAGTGTTGAGTGTTGAAATGTAATCCTGATGGTGGCGATAGAGGAAAGGTCAATGAGTCACCAAAAGAACATTAGTGTTCATCCTCTGAGGACCTCGAATATCCTCAGCAATTTTCATGGAAATCTGTTTTTAAGTCACTGTGCCATGGACCAAAATGTCATTATGGTAGCAGAGGAATTTTGACCGAATGGTATCACTTGACAAAATATTAGGTGGTTGGAAATCATCCTCTTGAGACAATGAATATCCACAGTAAACTCCATGGCAACCTGCCCGGCAGCAACAAGACAGGGAAGACAGGCAGCATAAAGGACAACGCTGGTCTGCAGCAGGGCAGAGGATGTAGGCCAGTGCAGCTATTGAGCGACTTTAGATATTATTTTGTACAAACAGCTATATGCCAACTGTGAGGGAACAAAAGCAGAGCACCTGCAGAGCCTGAGTGAAAAATACTGGAAGGTATTTTAGATTTCTGTTTTTGGAAATATTCTGTTTTTCCTTTTATGTACAAGGCGCTACCTCCAGGGTGAGACAGAAGATGAAACAATGCACATTAATTTTCCAGTACGCTAAATGGCCTCTTATTAGTTATAGTATGAGAACAGCTACAAAATACACATATTCAAATCGACATTCTTGTCTGCATCTGTGAGGTGAATGCTGGAAAGTGTATAGTTTTTACGGCACACATGCACACACCTGGTTTATTCATATTCCCATAGCATTTTCAGCAAACACTTTACATATGTGCTGACATATTTGTTGTCAAAGGCATTTTTACTATACATTTCATCTATATTGTAGAATATCATATCCCTTTCATACATGCTACACTATGCAACTCCTTCCATTTATAAGCAGCAACTAAAGGTTGCACTGTATTAGAACTTATCAGATAAAAGAAACTGTGTGAATACTGACTATGACTTTGACTTTAAAATCAAGTAACCTTACATCATGGGGTTTCAATTATGCAAATCAACAAATAATGATGAAAAACTGAGACAGTGACACAAAGCTCGGGAATGACAACTGAGTCTGGGAAATTTTGTGGCTAGAGGCATGCCACATGATTATAAGCAGGGAATGGACAAATTGGACTAAGATCAGTCATAGTTAATCAAATCATTATTACCTTTAAAAACCATGAGTTGCAGTGGTGCTCTGATCATTTTGTGACTTTTGTGAGTTTGAAGCAGAAAGAGACAAAAGTATGAGTCAAGAGGAATCCATTGTCCTTGTGCAGGATTTAAAGGACTGCCATAAGTCAATACTTGGCACCTTCATTTAAATTAGATTGGAAGGAGATAACATGTTCATACAATGTTCCTCTGGTCCGAGGAGACGATTAAACAAAATTCAGCAAAGAGCCAAACACAAGTGGCAGCAGACTGTAGGGACACTTTGGGTCATTCATCAAACAGTCACTGACATCTGAAGAGAATGTAGCCACCCCCACACTTCCCACTTCATGCAATTTGTTCCATACAAGCAAATTTATACACAGCAATTATGTACAGTAGGCGGCCAGAATGAAAAAGTGCTCCAAGTTCACTTTTACTGCTTGAGTGATTTGGATTTATCTACTTATGAATCAAATCTGCCAAATTATCCACAAAAAGATTGTAAACTGGGGTCTTCTTGAATCACAGAATGCAGCTTTTTGTGTGTTTTTGACCTGGACTGAGCAGGATGACCTCTACAACTCACACATCCAGCGATCCTTGGCATCAAAATTGCACGGCACTCCTTAATAGCTACTCACACCACTTATGGTGCTTTTACTCCCACTTAGGCATTGTTAGCCTCACAGTTTATCACCAAACACTAAATGGAACTAAAGGGGGAAAAGACAAACAAACTAAATGCATAGATAAAGCTGTGCTTATACCTGCCACTTAGCTGACACAAATCCATGCCATGCACAGCACACAGTCTCTCTGTGTACTGTCTAACGGACAACTTAAGCCGTCCTCTTTGAGAAGGCGCTGCAGGCACCACTGTGCCACATTAACATCAGCAGAGGACCATGTGAATATTCCTCACAGGAAAAATGTGCTCAATCATATGCTTAGATAGCATCATATGTGGCACCCTTTCCCCTCCCCTTCAGTTTTTTTCTGAAATGAGCTCCACTTCCTGCAGAGTACGCATGATAACAAATCCAAAATGTCAGCATCCTGTGATTTATAACACAGCCCTTAACTGAGAGGGTGTATATCATGCCCAAACATTTCATTGACATGATGAAATGTCACATATTAATTCATAACTCATAACTCCCAGCTTTTTTACTCTAAATGTTGCAGTATAAATATTCTGATCAGGGTGCAGAGGCGCCATCACTTTCTTAAGATTGACAAGACAGACAAAACATGGGAGAATGACTCACTGGTTTAGTCTGTCACATGTTAGAATAAATGTGAAGGGTATTTTTTATTGTATTTGCTGGAATATTATTGATTTCTAAATAAAAACAGTAAAACTGTATGTACTGCACAAGTGTAGCACTGGACACCGCAATAAACCACAAACTCCCTGTAATATTTTACGCAAAACAAAAATTAATATATCCTAAGTGCTTCTTGGTGTACTATTTGAACTGCCCTTCAATAAAACTGTTGTGTATAAAGCCAGTGAGACATGTGTTTGGTTTGTTTGCTACTGTATTAAGAAAATAGTCAGAAACAGAAAGAGAACAAAACAAAGGGAGAGCAGAAATGCTGTTCAGCTGTTCTGCTCCCCCTGAATAAAATATTACATGTGCTGTTTCAATTATGAAGCCCAATTACTCACACACAAGCTGGACTGATCAAAAGCAGGCTTCTCTGTTCTGTTGTGGGGTTTCTTTTCTCTGGATTTTCCTGAGGGGAATTTTGGGCAGCGTAGGAGTTCTTTATGACTGTTGTGATTGAGGCTTTGAGAGCTGATGAAATTACAATAATGCACTGTGTGTTTTTATAACTGCACTCATGTCCTTCGTAAAGCTCATCCTCCATACAACAGCGTACATTGCCGGCTTAAATTTGATGTCTTAAGGATTTTCCTTGTGGGAGAAGTGATTTTCTGTTGTGCTGACTGCCGTATGTGACAGATGCGATTGGCTGGTCAAAAGCATCTTTTTCAAAGAACATAAAAGAATCTGTTGTGTGTAACCGCTTATTTCACATCGGACCCTAATGTGCTTCCTTCAGTGTCAAAAGGCATTAGAAGCTAATTTAGAAGATTTCCACAATTAATTACTGAAGACAGGGGGGCTATTAAGTTGGACACCCTGTGAGCAACTGGATCGAAGTTGTCATGTGTCAAGAAGAGCTTTAGTGTTCGCACTGGGGGTTGGTACAGTACATCAAGGTCATATGGGTCTGGCTCAAGGCAGGCTTTTGTAATTCCTCTCCTAGGTATTCTCTGATCTGCATGTCAAGGAAAGGGTGGATCAAGAGCCATGAGCAGGTGGCATTTTTATTTTTTTCCCCCCAGTGTTTTTACAATGTGGTTCAAAGCCTGAATCTCAAATGAGCTATTGTTTGAAACACATCGTTAGCATGTGTTATTGTCTGATCAAGCATTTAACCTAGAGCTGTCAACCTCTCCAAGTTTTGACATTATTTATGGCAGAACATCACGTGTATCATCAATAAGTATATGTATGTGGCAATCATGTGATTCCATGTGTCTCCACAGCACTATAAAAAACCCCTCAGAAAGTATATTCATAATAGTAATTGTTTCCGATTGATATGTACATAGCATGAGACAGTGATTACTGCATGTTGAGCAATGGTTGATGTATGCAACACATTAAAATGCTATTTGTATTGACAGTGTGGGGGTTGTGACATGCACACTGTGTCTATTTTCAGGGATAATGCAGATCTAATTCATAAGATTTGTACATATTAATTTATCTAAATTGAAGTAATAGTTTGATATTATGGGAGATACCCTAATTGAGAATCTAATCTAATCTAATCTAATCTAATGATCTAATTTTCCTTTTTCCCCCCTTACTTCTATGTGTGCATGTGTGTGTATGTATAAACACACACACATACACACAAACACACACACATATATATGTGTTTGATTTTTATGCAGCTTGTTCATAGTTTTATTTTTTATTGAGCGCTCTGTGATATCTGTCACACTCCCTTGATGATCATCTCTACTCTGATTGCTGCAATTAGCTTCATCTTAGTCTGTTTCATAATATCCTGACAAACCGTCGCCGCCTTCTGTTGCCAAGTCTGCGGCAGGTACCCACCTATTTTATCACAGTCTGTCATGAAGTGATGGTTGGAGACCAATGATTTTTCCCTCTCTATAATTTCAGACCCTCTTCTGATTTGTCTGATTTATTTGAACTTTCAACCTCAAATAATGTAAATTCTGTAAACTCCTCTCAGACAGTAATGTCTGTCTCCTGAAATGATAGTTTTAATTTACAAATACTCTAGATATAAATACACTGTTGTAAAAGAATCTGTTGTGTGTAACCGCTTATTTCACATCGGACCTAATGTGCTTCCTTCAAAGTGATAAAAATTACAAATCACAAAAACAAACAAACAAACAAAAAAATGAGAAGATCATGCCACTCTCATATCTCTCTGTTAAATATGAAGTTATGGCTAACATCTGGTTAGCTTAGCTTAGCATATGGACTGAAAGCAGGGGGAAACAGCTAGTCGATTCTGTCTGAAGGAAAAAAAATCACCCAACCAGTACCTCTAAAGTGCACTGTATGATGTTAAAAACAAAAAACCTGAGTGTAATGACAAGCTGTGATTTTACAGGGGGTTATTTCTATTATTTCTTGCCCGGATGCAGTAACTTCCTGGAGTCTCTGCTGGTTGCCTGGCAACCTCACAGGAACGATAAAAAATAGATGATAGGGTGGTATTATCTTCTCATCTAACTCTCAGAAAGAAAGTGAATGCTGTTTTCAACTATTCCACAGAGGAACAGCTTAGAAAGAACTCTAGCAACACATAACCACGCACAATTTTTCGACCTTAACATTATTCTCATTATGCATGTTATCCAAGCAATCTCAGGGACCGACTGGGAACATCATGTTATATTATGAATCCTGCTCATGCTTTCCGATGAGAGCTGCCTGATAATGAATCACTTTGCAGGAATCTTCAAAATCCCCCCTTGTGCACAGGATCAATGACAGTGATCTTGCCTCAGACACACGCACCTCTGTCCCCTCAGTTGCTCTCATGATAGATAGTGTTGATGGTGCTCATTGACCTCAGTTTAACATCCTTCAATTCATATCAACTGCAGACTTCCTCGATCTACTGAAGGCTATTTCCCAATGCCCATGTGATTTAACCGTGGGTTAAAAATTTATTTTGCTGAAATGGTTATGGAGGAATTTACATTATTCATTCAGTTAAAGATTAAAAAGAGTATATTAAACCATATAACTCTTCTAGGTCCTGCTCTCAGAAAGTGTTCCACAGCATATTAAAACCCAGTCTATTTTCCAAGACATAACCTTTACATGATTTTCATTGTTATGTGCAGTGAAAATGCCGCTACTTTGTGCACGAATCATTAGGAACTTGTACTCTTAAATGGTTTGTTTGGTTTTCTTTAGACAAATAAAGATGTAGATGATAATGCTTGGAGGAGTAATTTAAAATATAGAGTTATTTTAGCCCTGAAATGATTAAGGCATGACATTCAGATAGCTTAACATGCATTTAAGTGTGTCAGTAAATGATATTTCCTAGGGGTTTGCCTTTCTCTGCAGCTTTCCATCTTTCCAACATTCAACCACCCTGAGGACATCTGGCCAATGAGAGCAGAGTGGTTGAAAATGGCTCATTAGTGAAAGACTGAAATATGCAGTAAGGGAGAGGCTAGTTAGTCAACTGACAATCCAGCACATTAGAACCAAAAGATCCATGAAAGCGCACACAACTCATTATGTTTTGGCACATGCAAGGGAAGAAAACCAACAACTTCACTGACTTTTGCTTCCCTGCGCAATGTTGGAAAACTCGTCCTGCTAGAGGATTCTATCAACAATGCTCATTCAGATCAATAAAACTTCCTGTTGTTTTATGTTCGTGAAGGAAGCGCTGGTGTTGTGTACAAAACTGCAAGTGCTTCCATCTATCATGCAATGTGTCAATACTGCTGGCTGGCGATGTTGTGGGGTGTGATTTCACGGTACACATTCAGCCCCTTGATGAAAGTGGAGGAACGCCACAGGGTATCTGAACATCAGAGGCAGCCAGGAACATCCCTTCATTGTACCCGTGCATGCACCTCTGCAAATTGATTTTCTCCAGCAGGCACATGCCCACGCCACAAGACCACAAATGCCTTCATGAACAGGACAGTGAAATCAGCTTACTGCACTAACCTGCTCAGTCACCAGATCTCAACTGAGCATTTGTAGGATGACATGGTGCAAACTGCTTCAGAAGCCCTTCTGCAGAACACCAGGCAAGTTCCTCGGGGGATTCTCTGACACAGAAACCAGAGCCCTAATGAAGCTATGCTGCTCTAAGAGCAAACAGGGGGTCAAGTCAGTGTTTAGAGCGTGGTGCTATTAGTTGTATTACACAGAGCAGAACAAACACCCTGAGCATATTTGACATCTCAGCCTAGCATCAGCTTATTTTACATCATCACCCTTGAGGTAAAATCTACTTGATGAAGCTTCGAAGTAACTTCAATGGAAAATCCTTCTGGCAAATATTTCTAATCCATATACAAATCCCAGGCTTAGACTTTAAAGTATATGCTTAACCTGAGTCTGAAATCAAACAAGTTCCTGCCAGTCAAGTGCATGTTGTTTGATTTTTATGGGGCTTGTTCATATTTTTTTTTTATTTTTTATTGAGTGCTCTGTGATGTGTGTCACACTCCCCTGATGATCATCTCTACTCTGATTGCTGCAATTAGCTTCATCTTAGTCTGTTTCATAATATCCTGACAAACTGTCGCTTCCTTCTGTTGCCAAGTCTGTGGCAGGTACCCATATACACAAATACTGTAGATAATATGCCATGATAAATGCTGCTATTTATATAAGATCAGGGTAATATTTCTCCATGTTGCATTTCTTTGAAGAATTTATTGTACCTGTAAGATATGTACATGCTAAGTAAAGTACATCCAAATGTCATTCCATTCTGTCCCACAGCTCCTTTTCTAGAGTAAATGTCAGCTATTTGTAACTACTGTTGGTGTCAGAGAGAGGAAGAGTAAATGAGAATTAGATCACATCAGAGAAAAGGAAGGCTCAGAGTAGCTAATGCTGAGGTTTGACTGCTCTTGAATGTGCACAGATGTGTGTGATGGGAGGTAAAATCTTTGAATATGTGTTGAAAAGGCTTAGTCTGAATTTCTGCTCACACTAGGTGTTACTGTTAACAAGGATTATTGGCTACAATGGATTGCAACAGGTGTTCTTTTAAGAGCAGCAGTGTCCCTTGGACAGAGATAATATCAGTGCTAATTTTGGCTAAACTAAGCAGTGGTCAGCAAGTGGAAAACTCATTAAAAAAATCTGTAGAGAAGCAACACAGAGAGGTAGCAGACTGAATAATAAAAAATTCAGCTCTCTACTATGTGTGCTGCAAAAACTTTTCTTAATTGCAACACCGTCGCAGAGTGGAGAGTTTCACTGCTGAGGCTAAACAAAGACATCACACAGCATATACATCTCTACCAATGAAAGAGAATAGCGACATTGAAATTCATTATTTCATATTTTATATATAAATTAAGGATTTATACATTGCTGATAAAGAAAAAATACAAAACATTTTTGATCTTACATGACATTTACATGTGAAATTTTACACAACATATTCAATAACTTACAAATGCTTTATTTGCATAAAAAATAAATCTCTTTACAAAAGTTTTGTCATATGTACATATTCATATACATGGATTTTGAATGGGATAACAATTGTGTGGTACATTTAAAAGCATTCTACTCTACTCGAGTCTGACTTGCCGTATACTGTTTTCACCAGATGCATTTTCAATCCTCATCCATTAGAAATATGAACTCGCAAAATATATTACATATTGATAACACAAGACATCTTGCCAAAGAATGCCATCAAGTATCAAAACTGTATAAATGTACAAAATGTAACAGCAATGACAGGAATCAACATAATGGTACAAAGTACTATAGCAGCAATTGCTATACCGGATCACTTTTTGCCATGCACAGGTATGAAACTATGAGCTGCTTTTCAAACACACCTCTTCTTAGATAAACCATTAGAGCTGACATCACTCAGCTAAATCATTGCAAACTGTGCAGATAAATTACACCGATGTACAGGTTCACTAATGCAATAAATGTTATGTCTCCCTTAAAAACATATGCCCATACAGTATTCAAGGCACTGCAATGATGTAGAAATGTGATGGCAGAGTCAAATTGATTTTTTCATTTTTAAACCATAGATGGATGGACCGAGATGATGGTACAATAGTGATGGTGGCTTGTGTTTAAATGTGCAAATTTTTTTCATGTATACTGTACATTTGTTGGCAGAAGCTGATGGTTCAGTAAGACTTTTAAATAATTATTTGTATCAGTGGGTATCAATAAAATAGGCCAAGGCCTTGTATTCATCAAGTGTCTCAGAGTAGGAGTGAGAGTAGGAGAGAGTTTAGTGTTGAAGAATTTTCTGACTAAGGCACAGTTTCCCAAAAGAATTATAGAACGACAAACACTGCTCAGATTATGAAAAACTGGAGATGATGTGGAAGTTGCACTTGTTTTGTCTTGGAATTACTCTAAAGTAAGGCAGACAAAATCTTCATTAACATAAAACAAGACCACAAACTTCATCCGACCTCATACTGACTGACTTTATACATCTTTGCACTTTGATTTACAGACATCCAGGCTTAAATAAACTTCTGGGAAACCTGGCCAGCTGTAGGTACTGTGCACTGTAGGTTTTCTCAACCTTGTCACCCAATAAGACCTAAAATAATTAAGCAAGGAACTCCTACTTTGAGATGCTTGACATATACAAACTCGAGGCAGGGGTTAATTGACTCCAAATTTGGTTTATTTGGGACACAAACAGCTGAAAAAATAATCGTAATAAAAAAATCACCTAAAATAAATCAGTTTTCAGAAGTATTTCAATAACTTAACGACAGTTAAATAGATGGATGAAGTACAGTCCCACATGACAAATACACTGAAAAGTACATTATCACTCGACTAGACTCGCAGACTAGTCAGCAATTTAAATTCTCATATTTAAAGACAAGAACATCTCTGTCAAAAACAAATTCATAGCACACAACTTGATAATAAACCCTAATAATAACTATATCTCTCATGAAGTAAATTGTTGTCAGAGAACCTGCACAGTAACAATAAAAGCCCTAGCATCCCCAATGGCACTCGAAAAAGTGTACTGCACTTCAATAATTAAATCCACGGCCGTATATTTTGTCAGTAGGAGGTACCATCCAATTAAGAGGTATAATTGACCATGTACTGTAACTCTGAAAGGACTACAGCACCGAAAGACAGGTGGCTCCTTTTTTTTTTTTTTTAATATCCTCATCTCCTTTCACACACCCCACTGCTTGGAAAATAGACTCTAAAGATTACACTGATCAACTCACAGTTGAGAGACTCCTCATCTCCATAAGAGAAAATAACCCTCATCAGGATGAATGCGAGACTAAGACAAAAAAAACAAAAACGGTCTAGATTTGGGCTGTTTACTTGAAAAGAAAAAGTTAAATTTTTTCCATTTGGCATTGTGAAGTAACCCCCTTATATTTATTCTACAGAGCATAAAATACTCTATTTTATCTATATGCCAGAGGCTCTTTTATTCATAAAGCCAACACTCACAGAGTGTAAAGAACACTTCTCTTCACCGAACTACGGGAAGATCTGGAAAGGTGTGGGACCTCCTCCTCGTCTCTGTTTAATCTTTTACCTTCTCTACGTGATCAACTGCAACTGCCATTAAGTGTTGCTGAAAGTGTGCTTTATGTTTCTGAGCAATTCTGTGTCTTTGTTGTACATCATCAGAAACAGGTAAAGTATAAATATGTCTATATATTTTCATGTTAAGCAAACAAGGAGAAGTTGTATTCCCTCTCTCTCCTTCTGTCTTTCTCTCATATTCAGCAGACATCAAACCATGGTGCAAATGGTGTTGAGATTGGGGTCGAAGCGGACGACTTTCCCCTCAGCAGCTTTTGTGTTTGTGTTGTACATGGGATTCTCAAAAGTGGCTTGTCCATTGTTGTTCTCATGGACAGAACATCCTGTGTACTGCGCTTTATCTGTTTTCCTGGGGAAAAAAGAGGTTGCATATTAGTTTAGAGATAAAATCCCAATTATCTTCCCTCCTTCCAAACCATGTAGACCAAATATAAATATGGACAACGCGTCACCACGGGAGCTGCCATCTTGCTTGTGACGTCATTTGCGGCCAGAGTCTGCGCAGTAGTTATCAGAAAAAACTACCTAAAATGACAGAAACTGTCTTTACGCAAAATCAATTTGATGTGTACGTTGATTTTTTAGTTTGGCTCATGTCCCATCCGCTAATATGGAGGGGGCGGGACTTATGGCCTATACTGCAGTCAGTCACCAAGAGGCGATCGAGATATTTTGGCTTCACTTTAGGGGAGTTGTCATAACGGCCATATTTATATACAGTCAATGTCACAAACCAATAAACATGTTTCTATTATCTTGGTGTGGACAGCTGCAGTAGGTAAATGAGGCTGAATGGTCATTTGTTATAATATAGTCATATTGTTGAAAAGAGCAGTCAGAGGAGCTCTATGCCAAGTCACTGGTAACTAACATAACGAGTGCAAAATCTGCATGTCACAGACTCTGTGTGTATATATTAATACAGTACATAAACGCTTGTTTAAATGAAGATAAAATCCGTCCACCAACACAGTACATACATTACAGTACACACAGATATGGACATACGGTACAGTACATTACATATTTCATTGAAGTTGTTCTTATTTAAAATACCTGATGCATGCTGCTGTGTAATGCGGTTTGAACAGCAACACATTGACAAATATTGCATCATGCTTTGAAGCCTCATACAGAAAGCTATTGTATCCAGTGAAGAACCACACTGCAATAAAGCAGGCTGTGGAAGTGGGCCACAGTGTACTATCTACCTCATCTTTATGTGCATTTTCTAACAAACATCTACTGTACAAGAATCCTTTTTCAATATCAGATCTGAAACTTTAAAACTCAGTCTAAGACACAAATTCATGAAAACTTACTACCTCCTTTAACATATGGAAACCCAACTACGCTAGCAACTTGATTCAGGTTCCAACCTAGTATGGAAAACACCAGGATAGACCACATACCGCTGTTTGTAGAGATAAAAACCCAGGCCTGCAAAGATGAGGGCAAAGAAAGGCACGAGGATAGCGACAGCAACAGAACTGCTGTTGGTGGAGCCGTTGGTTTCAGGGTCAGTGATTGTGACATTCTCTCTCACACTCAACCCTGCAAGAAGAAAAACATTTCATTTACCCAGACAATATGTAAAATAGATAATATAGAGTACAATGAATTTGATGTACATTTAAAATATTTACATTAACTAAAAGGCATAAAATACAATAAACACTGTGAAGAAACAAAATGGAATAATAGAAAGATACGTATCATCTGCTGGTGATGGTGGTGATGATGATGATGATGATGATGATGATGATGATGATAACGAAGATGATCAAGATGACGACAAGCAGGAGACGCGTCAGCCGGTTGATAAAGACGACGACCATAATGATCGTATTGATAAAGATCACTGTGACTGTGATAATCTTGTTGAAGACAATCATGAGATGATGACAACAGAAATACCGAGCGAGAAGAAATGAAGGATGATGGATGGAGGATGATGTGGAGGGGGATAATCTACTTTGTGCTGCGCGGCTGTAGCAATAGGTGTCTGACAGCTGGTATCAGGGGCAATTCACTACATACAGTACGCGTGTATGCTTTCAATACAGAGCGAATATAAAGCCGCTTTATCGTCGTTAAATGTTTTCAAACTGGAATATAAATTGAGTGTTCGGGCTTATGAAGACATACTATTGTCAGTGTAATAGGAAGGTGCTACCAGAAAGAAATGTAAGACTTCTTTTGAGTCCAGTTTTGTATTTTAAAAAGCACAGTTTGAAATAACACCCTCATTACATTCTCAGTCTTCTTGTAAAATGTATTCATGTGAAAGTAGGGTACCTCAAAGTGAGTGTTAATGCTTTATTCACACTGAAGGAAAGGGAAAATTTGTTTGCACAAATCACACAACCAGATGATATTTCCACACTTGCATTATGTTGTTATATATACTGGATTTGCCATGATAGAAAAAAAAGAAATATCTTTGTTTTATCTTATTTTATGTAAATCTTAAAATGGAAGATGAAGAGTAGCGATGAATGCCAATGGGACATACTGTATTAAAAAAGACACATACCAATTCTTTGTAGTCCAAACTGTCCATAGTCTTTACCCTGTATAAAGCCTTGGAACACATAGCTGCCACCCTCAGGCTCAGCTGAAACCTAGAAGGAAAAAAAAATAAAATAAGAGAGCTTGAGAAACAGTATGTTTTGTTTCAACTGCATGAATAAAATGTGATTTTTCTTGGCACCTGAGAGAATGTCGCATCTACTCCGCACGCCACATCAAAAACTACATATTCTGTATTTAGTACGACAGTCAACACGCTCTGTCATGCTACATTCAAAAATAACGCTTTTGTTTTTTTTTGAAGCCTTCGATAGAAGCTGTGCAGCATGCTATCAATAGCTCGGCTGTGTGCAGTCACCTGTCACACGTTGTTATTAAGTGGACCTTGAAGTTTATTTTAGAAGAGGAACTTGCTTACAATTCCACCGACAAAAATTGTTCTGCAGTCATTCCAGGTCCCTTAGATGTCAGGTGTGTGTCTGAGCTCATTCAGCAAATTGACAATGTGGGAAGGCTGAAGTGCTTTATACACAGTGCCTGGTGTAACTGATGTACAGCCAGTGTAAATATACAGTATATAAACAAAAAAATACAGGAAATGACTATTTCCTTTGTTGTTACAGTTTTTTTTTGCTATGTTGGCATGGTAAGTAGGATGAGAAAAATTTAATGATGAGGAAACATTGGCTTGATTTACTCCAAGGAAGGCTTATTCTTGGCACCCACATATTTACAGCTCCATTACCTGCAATAATATACTTGTCTGTCAGACTGACCGAAAAATAAAAAAGAAATAAAAGACAGTCACAGCTCTTGATTATTTTTAAAAGATCACTGTCCAGCTGCTTCAAATTCTGTGTATACTCACAAATCCGTCCATTGCCCAGGTCTCATCAGTAATCCTGCTCAAGGAGCTGTGGGCCAGTGCTCTCATCTGGTACAGAAGGAGCATTAACTGTGCCTCCTGGCGCTTGTACACTCCTACAAGGTAGAGGACAAGAGGCAAGAAGAGAAATGATGTGAATAAAGAGATGAGGCAATAAGAGTGAGGGGGGTTATTAAAAAAAGAAAAACGAAGAACAGAGAGAATACAAATAAGAGAAGAGACGAGACGAGAAGAGATGAGAAGATAAGAGAAGAGAGGAGAAGAGAAGAGATGAGAAGAGATGAGAAGACGAGAAGAGACGAGATGAGAAGAGATGAGAAGACGAGAAGAGACGAGATGAGAAGAGATGAGAAGACGAGAAGAGACGAGAAGAGACGAGAGGAGAAGAGAAGAGAAGAGAAGAGAAGAGAAGAGAAGAGAAGAGAAGAGAAGAGAAGAGAAGAGAAGAGAAGAGAAGAGAGAAGCAGTAGGAGCAGATGAAAAAAACGCCATGGGAGGAGGGAAGAAGAGGAGTGACTCTTGAGTGGGCAGTTAGTCAGTCAGTCGGTGGAGACTAATACATCCGTCTTTGGAGCCAATAGTTAATTTCCACTCTCATGCATGAGATCATTTAGTGATTGACTGATTGACATGAGGCACCCTCAAAATAAATGGAAGTGACACACGGAGGTAGTGAGAGGAGGAGAAGGGAGGCGGGGAGGGGGGGAGCAGACGACAGATGATTTATAGATGACTCACCAGAGAGCAGAAACTCCACGCTACTGTCGGTTAAAGTTACATTGACTTTTCCCGTTGTGGCATTAAAGCTTGTGACTGTCAAAGTCATTGGCTGTTTCTGGCCCTTGTAATCATATGAACCCTTCCAGATGAAATCAGGGGCAAAGACGTCGTCAGGAACTTTAGAGATAAAAAAAGACAAGTTATTAAATAATGCAATTAAAATAACGCCGTAAAAGAAATGAAATAAATGCATAGGTATGACAATTTGAAAGTTATCATTCCAATTAACTAGCTCTGTCTAACATGCGTCCTTTTTTAATCGACATAACTGAAGTTTTAATGCAAGCTGAATGTTAGCACCCACACAGCAAAATGATGATTAGACATGCAGTTGAGTCAACATATCAAACAGCTGATAACAATCTTTTCATTCATTTTCAATAATATCATGTTCCATATATGCTTTGACAATCTCAGTTAATGATAATTGAATACTTTCTGAAAGAGATAACTCTGGACTCACTTGGTGAACTCTGCACAACTTTTTCAAAGTGACACACTGATAAAACTTTTTGGAGCACTCCTACAGAGCAGTCATTATCTGCTAGTAATTATTATCTGCTAGGAAGTGATGAGTTGATTATTAGTGCAAGTATGATTGCTTGTCACTACTAACAGGAAACAAACCTAATAACAGTCCTTATAAGTACTTGTATTGACTGGATCGTGTTATGGTTTAAGAGGTGAAAGGGAAAGGAACTTGAGTGTAAGGTAACATCATTGTGCAACTGACCGATGTCTTATTTAGTCACTGCTACTGATAAAGCAAAAAGTAACTCCAATGCATTTTACCAGTACTTCCTTTTAAGGTCTAGGTTCACATTTCAAGGTAAATTTGAATGGTTTACCTAGATTACTGTCTGAGTATAAGGTACTTTTTATGGTAAAGACTTTGTGACTTGTATGTTTGGATGTTTTAATGACCATACATGGCACATGTAAATTGGCAAAGACACTGGTTTGTTAAGAACCTGATATATACAAAAAATACTGATTTCATTGTATGAGTCAGTTTCAACTATGGTACTCAAACCATACATACACTAATAACTAAATGTATTTAGTTGTTACCTCCTATAAATAAACTGAACTAGTACATTTTAACTTGTCTTTATTGCACTGCAATGATCACTGATACTCAAGACAGAGTACCTTATTTCTGTGATTCTGATGAAGATATACACTGATTTAATCACTGTCTAGCCACTTTACAAGACCTGACACTAATCCTACTCTGCAGGTGCAAAGGTGCAGTTCTAACACTGAGCAGAGCGCGTGTGATGAAAGGTTACCAATCAGTGTGAGACTGACGTTTTCCGCTACTAGAGGACACATTGACTTTTATCCAGGAAACAAGGATTTCCCCATTACTGATGCCGGTGCTAAAAATACAGATTGATGACTTTTCTGGCTACCAGTTGAACAGCTTGTGGAATTCAACTCACCATTTATTTTAGGGCTCGGTGTCCCTTGTATGGGTTTGACAGTTTTCTCGTGTGATTTGGAGCCGACTGCAGAAGAACATAGATATATATGTGATGAAAATGTAGTGATACACAGCGAGGCTTAACATCCAAAGGAAAAGTAAACACTGCTCAACTGTAACATGTTACCAGCATTTAAAGACTCTGAACTAATCCCTGAAACATTTATAAATCAACACACTGCTAAAACTTTAAGTTGAAAAGAATATTTACAGGCATACAACAAATAGCTGACAGTGCAGTGACACAGTGGGTATGAAGAAAATATAGAAGAAACCACAATGCCTCATTATATTTGATTGGTGGTTAAGTTGACTTAACTTACAGTGAGGAGTAGTACAAATGTCAAATAGGACTGATTTTTACATACTTTGTGTATACACAAGTACACACTCCACTTGACCCACCCTTTCCTCCACCTATATGCATCTGCAAAACATCATCCTGGAACATTTTAACTTCTACTTCCCCCCCCTCCTCCCCCGCTCTCCTACATCATCTGCCCTCAGAGAACTATGCCGGCCACGTACCTCTGCACACTGGCACCTTGCCAGTCCAGCTGCCATCAGAGCGGCAGACACGGTGCTCTGAACCCCCAGAAAGGAAAAAACCTGGCTGACAGGTGTACACCAGGGTGTAACCGTAGGAGGGCAGGTCCAGACCCACAACGTCAGCGTTGGCTGGGCTCCGTGGTTGCTTGCAGGAATGAGCTGGAGAGCAAGCAGAGGGCAGACACGTTAGTACACACACACATCTTCACCCACACATACACACAATGTACACACACAGAGACATACACATACATAGGAAGATAATTAAGCATTGTGTGGAGAGAGAGAGCAAGAGATAGTCGGGGCAGGGCTGAAAAAAAAACTGGGTAAAAGTAGAAAAGCACACACATTTTATAATTTAATTGAGTCCAGAGAGCTATTAGGGAGCATATTGATACTTTAATATGTATAATTTCTTTTCTGCTATGAATGTGGATACTTCTGGATTGTGAGATACACTGCTTAATTTTGGACTGAATTAGCCCATAAAATGAAGTGGGTTTAAACTAAGACAAAAAAACCCCCCAAAAACTGAGGGGACTGTTAGAGAAGTAATTTAACCATAGCCTTGGATTGCAAACCCTCGGTATTTCATGTTATAATGCAGTGCAAGTGCAACATATACGTCTGGCTGAACTCATTATCATTCAGCTATAGTCAGAGGAAAATATTTACAGATGTTTTTGTATTTCTAGAAGAAATCAAAATTACCAGGGGACCAAACAAGACCAAGTTCACCGATGTCCTTACATAACAGCGCTGGAGCGAGTGTTATAGTAAATCTAGGGAGAATATCATCATCATGAGGATGTGCATATAGGTTCCAAGGTCAGAGACACATGAACGGTGGAAGGAAGCAAAGTGCTGACAGAGATAATTAGCCAATAGGAGGCTCACATGTCCTGAAAGTCAGACTAGTAGAAATTGAATAGTGTGTGTCTCACTAGAAACCAACAATTACTAAAATGGAGTACTGCATATATCCTGATGGATCTAGAGGGTTTTTACAGGTGTGATTCACTTTCGACTTCTGACTATTTTTGACCATTACATTTGACTATTAAATTTCTATAAAATACATACAGTATATTAATATTACTATACATTTTATACATATTTATTTGACATAATATCGTACTGAACAGCAAGCTAGTGACCAGCTGAGTTGAGTAGCTCAATCTCTTTTTATAAAAAGACAGCACTGGAAAAAGCTTAGCTTACAAGCCCTAGCTGAAGGGGCAAAAGCTGTTACTGTTGTTATTGTTGCCAAAACACCAGCCTCTTATAGAGCATATTAAATATTTTCATTTTCTCATGAGTGGGTTGGGTATACTTAGTTTAATTTTTCACATCAACAAACTCTCTACAAAACAAAAATGTATGCAAATCACCTCACACCACCAAAACACTGAGGGGCTGAACATTCGGGCTCTGAGGCGTCAACAATAATGTGAAAATAGCAAAATAATTTTGCAGCTTGTGAGTGAAAGAATATGTTGCCAGCTGTCAAATGGGAGACAGCTGCAAGTGAGTCACAGTACGAAATCGGTCCTTCATGGCATCTTAATGACATTAGTGGCAATAGGTTGTGGAAGGGATGCTGGGATGAAACCCAGTTTCTGGGCTCAATGAAAGACGAGACGAGAATGCAGGAAATTACTCTTGTTGGTGTTTGAGCTGGTAATATTGTATATGTGTATGCATATCTTTAGAGAGTAAAACAGTTACACAGAGCCTTAAACAATTCAGTATACTGTAGATCCAGAGAGGCTGATTAAAAAAAGTGTTAATCATCTGTATGTGCCACCCAGAGCTTGTTCAATTCAAAATCTGATGTCATATTGGACAACACTGCAAGAAAGACGCAAAAAGCCTTATAAGCTGTAGAAGAAAAGTCTAGAGACCTAAATAAATAAATAGATACAAATAATTAAATAAACTCCCCTCCCGCTGTCTGAGCACAAGTCTATGTAACCCATTTAAAATGACAAACTGTCAGCACATGTCCAGGGTGGTTGTAGAGTTTGTAGACCATGAACACTGAAGACACTTACAAGGCAGATGAATTGTTGTATCAAAGACATGTCATATCCCTCATCAAGTTCTGTTGACAGTGCCATGTTTATTTACACTTCAAGCGGCACAGCGGGCTTTACTCTTGAGATTACACAAGGCCTCAAAAGACACTTTCACTTTTTCTGTCACACAACAACATGTAATGTTCTTAGTTCAAAGTTGGTATCTCTGATAGAGACGGAGTGCATTAGTTAGGGACATCGACAGACTGAGACAGATAGAGGCAGACACACAGAGACAGCCCTGCTGATGGATTTCTGTGTGAGCCAAAAAGGTTGGCCAGCTACAAACTTCACTAGCAGACCACACTTAAGAGGACAAAGTTAACTTTTGCACTTTTGAACTGTTATAATGTTTTTCTCGTAGCTCTTTTTTCGCGCAGTATTGTTAGCATTCCTCACTCTACAAAGTGAAGAGGGTCAGGTCAGCGTGCAGGTTTTCTGTAATTTGTGTTCTATTCTGTAAACACAACATCTACCGTCTGTCCATCTTGAGGTTTCTTCTATTTTTTTCCCTGTCAAAGGGTTTTTTTAGGGAGTTTTTCCTTATTTGAATCGAGGGTCTAAGGACAGAGGATGCTGTATTTCTGTACAGATTGTAAAGCTCCCTGAGGCCAATTTGTGATATTGAGCTATACAAATAAAATTCACTTGACTTGTTTTGATATTAAAATGATTAGTTTGGTTGCTTCACAGCATATAGGTACTTTAAAGATGAACTTCTTGTTATAATGCTCAATGGCATCCTAAAATCTCAAAATTTCACTGTTGATTAAAGTGAGCTGAAGAGAAGTTTGGGGTGTGTACATTTAAACTAAAACATTAAACTGATAGAAAGTTAACATGATTACAGTCCAGTGATATTAAATTCTGACTTATGTCCATTGCACTGATTACATCTATTGTGTTGATAATCCCTCCAACTTTTTTCTCTTTAGCCAGCAGTATAAGATTGGTTTTTAAATCCATTTAAGTGGCTTCACAGTAACAGAAGACCATTTAATCATACAGAAAGGTATTTCAGAGGATTTATGACTCTGTTTTGACCGAGGGGTCAACACAGAGTGTCACACCCATACAAAAGCACTCAAATACTCAAATATATGTACATAACACAGTTTCCCCCCCATGTATTACAGCCCAGACAGCCCACTGGGTCTGTATGTGTAAAATGAATTAAAAAAATAGGTTATACATCAACACACTGAAAATGAATTGGATTATGTTTTTTGATCTCAAATAATGCAATTACTATATTCTAAATTACACAGTAATAAAGTAAAAAACTTGTAATAATTCAGTTATATGGAAGTACAATTGAATGTTGCATATTGTTAAAAGGGGTGATCAGTTATGCTGCTAATACCTATTGCCAAAGTGAGTCATACAGTAACATAATGTGACATGATTTACGTGCAGATCTGCAAAATGAGGAGAGTTTCATTGTTGCACAAATAATGATATATTCAAACACCAGACCTGCAAATGTCAAGTTAGCAACAGTCTGAAAATAGAGTCTGCAGTATGATGTGAATGTATAACATCAACTGGATGTTTCTGGCAAGCCAATATGTTGGAGCATAGGTTCACTTCATTTTAAGGATATGAGTGTGACAAACATACAAATAGGTTCATTTAGCTTAACTTCAGCAATGTTCAGGTAGCATTAAGGTAAACATTCCTTAAGTTGCCTGTTTAATACATTCGATAATTCAAATGTATTATTCATATAAGTATGGGGTCATAGAATCTGGTGACTGTCTGAGATACGTTTCTCCATTTTAATTTGAGCGGTAACAATGACAGGATGAGGGCAGAGGAAAATCAATAAATTTTTTCGAGCCACCAGAGATGATGGACCAGAGCCAGAGAGCAGCTCCTGAAACGCTGCAACCTCAGCAAACCTGGCAAAGAAAGTGCACATGCTGAACAGAGCAAGTCAGGAAAGCTACAGTAAAAGCCTCAAAACATTACGCTTCTGAGAGAAATCCAGGTAGGCCGCTGGACTGCCATTTCAGCGTCTGGCTTTACAAAATACATCTAGGTTACACAAAAATGGTTTAAAATATATGTTATTTTATGTTTTTTATGTATGTTTACTACTATGAAAGTAGATTCGTCTGTTGGGATGTTTTGCAGATCCAAAAAAGTTGAAGAGAGAAACCGTCAAAGGCCAATCACTGGAGGTCAATATACAACTTACAGTATAAGAATATTCACAGTGACCAAATAAAATCACGAGAGAGTTCAGTATGAACTGGCATCACAAATTTGAGCCATAAACATTAAGTGTACTTAATCAAACCACAAGTATTCATTAAATGAAAATCTAAAATGTTTTATACATGAAAAACATACAAGTTGCTTAAAAGACACATAGCCTAAATCCTACATAATAATCAACCAGAGATTGGGGCTCTTTTGTGCCATTTTTGACAGTAGTTACAATGTGGCATGTATTAACCCAAACTCTACACTTCCAATCATGACCATTTAGGGGTACAGAATGGATTTGCTTAGCAACTGACTGACTCATGGCCTCAGCTTGTGTTACCCACTGCTCGGCAGCAGCATGCTAAGATGCTGCTGATAAAGTGTAATAAATTAAGGCCTTCCAAACAGCACTTGTAGAATCTGCACATGAATTTCCATAATAATGCAAGTTGCATTACTACGCATCAGTCCTCAGAGGCGAATCAAGAGAACTGGTGTTCAACAACAGGAAAGTGACTTTAGGAAAATTTAATTTCAAAGCTGAGAGGTTTATCGTCTTGTTTAGAGGTGCATCTTCCACTGTTGTTGAATTATCATGCATATTGGTACTTCATTTTTGTCCCTAATAGCTCTAAGACAAAGTGTCTCTATCACAAGCTGTTGTTAAACCTCTCAAAGAATTTGGCTTGTACATGCACTGTTCCGCTTTGTACCAGTCATTTATCTGCAAGCGGATATTCTTCCCCACCTGACACAGCTGTCAGACTTTTTTCAGAGAGAGGATGTCAATGTTATGGCTACAAAGAAATATGTAAGCAGCAGTTTGATGGAGCTTTAACCTACAATCCTTTTGACTTAAACTTAAGCACTGGATAATCTTTTATTTTAGGCGACCTGTCCCAATGCTGGCAATATTTGTCATGAAGGAGCCGAGTGATGCGCACCTTCCTGAATCATTCATTAGCGAGCCGGATGACGGGGTCAACAGTCTGAACATACGGGTGGAGCAGGACAGGCTGAGGAGCTGTCAGCTCACAGAAGTCTAGACTTTAGTAGTTTTTGGATTCTTTTTTGCTGTCATCTATAAAAATGGGCAGTTTACGGAAATTCGAATAAGAAAATAAATTAATGACAATAAGGCCATGGCAGAGATGGTGAGGCAATAGTGAATTATTTGTTGTTGTATTCTATTGTGAAATGTTGTGTTTCATTGTAAAAATGTGCGGTAAATTATATCATTTGTTTTACAAAGAGTACAAACTATAGCCGACGGCGGCTGTGGCTCAGAGGTAGAGCAGGTGTCAAAGGCTCTTTGGGCAAGATACTGAACCCCAAATTGCTCCAGAAGGCTTTGCCATCAGTATGTGTGTGTGTGTGTGAATGAGCATTAGAAACTCCTCCTGATGAGCAGGTTGGCACCTTGCATGGCAGCCTCTGCCATGCAAGGTGCCAAGGTGTATGAATGTGTGTGTGAATGGGTGAATGTTGGCATGTAGTGTAAAGCGCTTTCAATGATCAGAAGGCCAGAAAGGCGCATATAAATGTAGTCCATTTACCATTTACCATATATAGGATACTGTATAGAGACAGCATTTTGGAGAGTATTTGAATAGATGAGCCAACCTGTTTAGCCATTCTCATGTTTGGTGCCTTTTCCAAAGTGACATGTACCCACACAAATTCATATGTACAATATGCACTTCATTTAAATCCCAGAATAACGCAATATAATTCAACAGCCCACCAAACTGTAGCTTCCAAAATGACCATTAAGTTGATCAACACCTCTGTAAAACAGTCTCAACAGAAGCGTTATAAGCTTTAGGATAACCCTAATGAAGATAAGATTATTGCAGGGCTGTTGTATTAACTACATTAGCTAGGTATACCTAATGAACTGGCAACTGAGTGTATGAACAACACAAAGACAGCACACTCATATTCAGGGATTCACATAGACTATCAACCCCCCACACACACACACACACACACACACACATTCATACATACATAAAGCCGGGCTGCAGAGAAGATCAGGCAAAGAATGAAGGATAGGTATTACAATGTTTCTACTTCCTCAGCACAAATGTCTTTGGGAAATTCAAGTGGGTGTTAAATCTTGGGGTAATTATGAAATCAAGATTACGAAATATCATTTGAAACCCCTTATCATCACACAGCTCAAGTGTTTACACCTGCAGTCCATAGTAAAATGCAGACTATAGTAAGATTTGAATTGTGAATATTTCAATGAAAGACGCTGAAAGGGATTCCAGTGAGATACCGGATAACATCACAACTTTGAGAAGCAGTTGGCTCGGCAAGGCAACTGAGCTAAACTGCACAGCTCTCGTTTGGTGTTGGTCGATAGTCCAGGCAGTTCAAACAGAGTGACAGTAATCACGGTCAACACCTCACTCTCAGAGTAACTGGGATGGCAGGTTGATTGAGCCATTAGCTGCGGACTGCTGGGGGTTATGGCAGGAGTGAACAAATGAGAGAAGTAGTACTGGAAGGAGGCATCGACAGAGGAGGAGTGTGGGTTGAGCAGCCAGCAATGCGGATAAATGGTGACAAGATGCCAGGAGGGGTTGTGAAAAACAAAAGACAAGGAGAGTGATATAAAGATATACTGAGGGAGCGTGGAGAACTACTACTCACAGATACAGGTAGGCTGGACACCCGTCCAGGTGAGATCAGGCAAACAGAGCCGTGTGGTGGAGCCCTGCAGTATGTGTCCCTGTTGGCACTGGAAGTCTACTCTGCTGCCCACCTGGCCACGAACAGACAGCACACAAAGTGGAGACAGTCAATACACTGATGCAAATGCCAATAGGCTCCCTGCATCAAATCTGAAGAGCTTGGAAAAAATACTGCACACTAAAGTTTTTTCTCCTTTTTTAATGATTATCTGTAGTGTGTGGAGGCAGATGGAGACTATTCCTAAAGGCGATGGCCCATGTTTGTGTTCTCAACTGATATAGACAGACATTAGAAAGTGAGGGAGCTGACTTTTCGGTTAAAAAATACAGAGCCAAAATGTTTTCTCTTTTCTTCATAAATTACTTTTATTTTCAGCCACCATCCCAGTTGACTGTTTAAAGCCAGTATCGACACAGGATTTTCTCATTCGCTGTAGTGTCAAGTCATTGGTGAAGTTATTCGGTAATGCAGAAAAATGCACAACTACAGCCATTAAAAGCAGTGATCCAAATAATAAGCTGTTTCCGCTTTCATTTGGGACAAATCTTATATCAGATACTCAGCTGAATGTTATGGAGAAATTGTTTGCGCTTAACTTGTAAGTGACACTCTAAAAGCATCAGGGAGGAAATAAAATGAAATACGCTGGCTAGAAATATCTCAAGGGAGCTGCTGAGCACACACCAATGGTCAGGATATCAATTCTGTCGACTGTGATGCACGTTAGCGTTGCTCGTTTTACAGTGCACATTATCACAGATCTAGATATGCACCATGTCTTTATACAGACGGAGTGGAGTGATGAAATCCACTTGGTTTTCTTCTGTGCAGCCACCTGGGATGGGATACGTACAGGCTTCACAGCTTCCTCCTTGCACCCTCATAACATCATCTAAAGGAATAACTGATGATGCTACCTGGAACATCCATTGGAAACTGCCCATTTGAAAGAGAACTAAGTACCAGTACCACAGTAAAGCTGTGAGTTTTGAATGGTGCTTTGATTTGGTACTTCTTGTTCACACTCATCTACCACTCTCACAGGTACAAGCTGTTCAGGCTGCTTAAATATTGAGCACTGGGTGATTGGCTGTTGAGCTGAATTAAGCTTAGTGAAGCATAGCACATTATGTAGTATTATGTAGAGTGTAGTATATTATAGTATAGCTCATATGAAATTATATATGTTGTGCTAGATCAGTACCCAATATATCTTTTTATGTTACATGTCTTTATTTGTAAAATCTATTGGGATCAAATAATCTTCATGAAGCTTAATTTTGAGGCAGAAGTTCGTGTTGGTGTTGTAACGGACTGTGTCGTATTGAAATGTGTTTCTACTATTATGTTACCTACATGTGGAGATCAGAATATGATAAAAAAAACCAAAAAAAACATTACAAACACCTTCCTGTATAATGCAGGTCAGCTCAGAGTTTGCCATGCTGTTTGAAATGCAGTTTTAGGGACAAGTACATAACACAATATATTTACACAATGTATCACATTGCAGTTTCTGCTCATTTTACCTTAAAGCCTGTTGTGTAATTCATGAAGCCATGCTCAGGTGTCCCTGGATTTTCACAGGTGGTCCTCATGGGCTCTGTAACAAGAAATCATTGTCATGCTGAGCAGAGATATTGCAGGAGAGGCTGTGACAGAGGGGCAATCATCGATAATGATGAAGCAATTTCTCTTTGGTGTACAATGTACCAGAGAGAAGTGGCGTGGTAACATGAGCAGAATTACCTTGTCATCTCTAGTCTCTTTGAATATGAATTCCTTGGCTTCTAAAAGTACTGTAGATATAGACTTCTAAGAGTTTTAATCATTAGTGAAACTGTATTCAAATTAAGACACATTGTTCAGATCTTGTGATAAAATAATTTAGTGAGGAATGACATGACTGCATGGCAAATCACAAAACTTTCCACCACAGCCTGAAACAGACACATTTTTTTCTGCAGAATTGAGGTACAGGGTTCAAGCTAATATTCAGTACCTATACACCGAGGTTGAGATCCACTCCAGGTGCCACCCTCCTGGCACATACGTGTTGTTGATCCCACTAGCACATAGGGGGCATTGCAGTTAAATGTCACCTCTGACTTGAAGATGAAACTGCGCCCTTCTCTCCGTCCTTTGGCAGGCATACCAGGGTCTCCACAGAACTTGGCTGGAAAGGCAAAAAATGTGTGATAAGCTGACGGCCAATAAACCCGATGCAGATGTTAGGAATTTTCCTGCAAGTGTTCATGCTACAATATACCTCACTGTGCTGTTGCACTTTCCCTCTGATTCATTTCAGTGCTGTTGCCCTATTGCTCTGCCCCATTTTTACAATTCTAACATTCATGTTTTTACCCTCTTAACACTGCAGCAGCTAGTCATCTGAATGCGGCATTCACCAGAGTATTCAGCATCTAATTCAGAAATAATAAGCTGTGTGGGCTGCTGCTGTACCCATACAAGATCAGACTGTGATGAGGAGTGTCTGCAATGCTTCCCACTGCTGCATGAGCATCGCTGTTTTCGATGGGCTTTTTATTATGTCATGAGTATCTGACGGTAAAAAGATTGTCTTTCTATATGATTTGGAAAGTCTTCATGGACTGAATTATTCAAATTGCATTGACATTATGCTTTTTGCACATATTTCCTTTAGCCATTTTTTATTGCATGTAGGCAGATGCATTGACGTCCTCATCTTAGGATGAATTGCTCGGTCTAATCATTTTTTATTTCCAATAATCAAAATTGCTAGTGAGTGCTTACAGCAGGTATGTGAATATTCATCTTGGCAGCAAAGAAGGAGTGAGGGCGGTCATGGCACTCAATTTTAGATCAAAATAATTAGCAAGTGAAATATTAATTTCTTTGACAGGGCCTTGAGGTTAACACAACTGGAACCATCTGCAGCTGCTGTTGCTCTCCAATCCACTTGTGTGATATCGCTATTTTAATGGGACTGTAGCTACCGCCTCAGCAAATGAAGCCCATTGGATTATCACTGCTGCTTCTTCAATTTATTGCTTATAGACATCTAATCAAATTGACTGAAATAATTTAGGCTGAGTGGTTTTGATGGGAAGAGAAGTCAGCCATTTTACAGTCTGCTAATGTATCTTTCCATCCATCTTTACTGCTTATATACAGTACATTCCTCCACTATAACCATACTGATCAGTGAATGTTACTTGTTAGCTGTAGGGGGTTGAGAAATGCTCAGTGTGTTAGAGAGCACAGCCGAGAACGGGAGTCACAGCATTCAGTCACGCAGCCAGAGCACTACGGGATCAAGCCAATAATAAGGCAGGCTGCTTCTCCAGACCTGACATGTGCTGCTGTGTGGAGGTCTGGAGACAGAGATAAGTTCTCACTTGCTCTCTTCCTGGAAGTCAGGAACCAACAAGGGCTTCCCACAGCCAACTCCTGACATAATAGATATCTAGAAAAAGAGGAGATTAGAATCCAGCCCATGCAGGAACGGCTGACTAAAGCCATTACTGTAAATAGTGTTATCTCAGAAACAAATCCTTGTATTCAGAGACATATCTTCTCCTAGAAAATATGTTTGCCTATACTGTAGGTCTCCTCTGAAAATGATGCCTTGTGAGCTTTAACCTCCCCCCCTAGTACTCAACAGTTGACCATGTTTGATATGACAACAAATAAAGATGCAAATGTCTGGCTGGATGTGAAAATGATTCTTGTCACTCCTCAAATGGCTTTGTAAGCCTTAGTATTCAGATGGCATTTTTTTTGGAGGGTTGACAATACAGGCCAAACAGGTGACATGCACATCAGTCATAAGCTTCAAGCCGCAGGGAAATAATGTACTGTTTTATGGATATATAAGAGAAATGGCCCTGGGCCAAACCAAGCTCAGCATATTTAATGTGCCTCTGTATGTATGTGTGTGTGTGTGTGTAGGTGGATGAGCAAGAGCGAGAAAGAGAGAGAGACTACTGAAACTTTTTCTCACTCTCTCTCTTACAGCCTCTTCCCTTCCTTGATGAATTATCAATGCTTTGAAGTAATCAGTATGCAGAGGCCAGATTCAAAGTTGGGATCACAGTCTCATCCCTGCAGACGCATGAACTAACATCTCAGAGACAGAATGTTGCTGCCTGCTCTCTGTTTCCCATGTGTTATGATAGAGAACATGATTTGGCTGCACATGCATACAGAAGGGCAGATTTTTAAGAAAATGCACAGTCACAGCGTCATTTGCAATACTGTCGAGCTGCATTTCGAGTAAAAGTGCTGAGTATGAATTGCAATTATATTTCTAAAATCTATGGCAGTGCAAAGCTTCAAAATCTTTATGCACCAAACTAAAATGAATAAACTCATCAGGTTGAATTTGCATTAGACGTGCGTGATCCTGAAGCTCATGGTGCTAAGCTTATAATTTTGTTGGGAAATGGAAAATATCCTCAGTCTACAAGATAATGTGATATATTGTCTAATGCTTGGAGTATTTCTTTATAGTTTCATATCATGCACATATACAAAAACGTTATTAGTCTGTGTGCTTTTCCGGCTGCTTCATGACAAATATACTGCTGTTGACTGCTGTTGATGGTGCTGTGCTGACATTTTAATGCATAGATAATAGCTTTTCTACACCAAATATGATCAGCCTTTTCTTTCCCATTATTCCCGTTTTCCAGACTAATTTATTTGCCTTAGTAAACCTCACAGACTTGCGCCCACTTTAGATTACTGTAACAGGAGGCTAGCTTTAACAAGGTTGGTTATTGATCACTGTAGGAGCCATTTTTTGTTTCTGTTAAAAAGACTACAAGGCGTCGCTGTTTGAGTTAAAATGGCGCAATCACTGCATGTCTGTGTTCAGTAGAAACAGACAGAGGTGTGTGACATGAGGATGCTGAGAAGAAATAGTTTTTCAACTGCTCGCAAGCAAGTTAAAAGTTTTTGTTTCATTTTAATTTGACATTGAACAAAAGTCTACTTTTTTTTTTTTTGGAATACTTTGAATTCACGTTTAGGTTTGATGCATGTGCGCAACTATTTTATTTAGTTTGTTCCGTTACAAGCTTAACGCACTGCACACTTGTATGTGCTCTAATTCATTCATTCACCCTGCTGCAATGCAACCCAAACCTAGACCTTCAATCAACTCAACACAGCAAGTAAGTGATGTATATATTGTGGAAAATTATGGAAGCACGTTGAATTCAAGTCCGTCCCTACTGGCGTCCATTAGGCTTTACTTTGACTGTCTGAAGGCCATGACAATCACATTGAATGATATTTATAGTATATGGCTTTCAATTTGTGTCAATTTTGCACTAGCATTGCAACCTGCATTCTATGTCATGAGTAATGGAGCTATTAAATATAATTACTACATCAAAAATAATTCTCTGGCGAGACATATTAAACACTGATGGTACATCATGGAACATAAAGGTTACATGCTCACAAAGCTGCAGGAGGCTGTTTTGGGGGTGCTGATGTGGAAAAATGATTGTAGCGTATTGAGGGATGACACTGCTCATCATAATTGCAGGAGACAGCAAGTAGACATGGTACATTTACCAACTCGAACCTTATCCATTTTATGACCAGATGACATGTTTCACTCATCACAACAGCTCAGGACCAGAATGCAGGGATACCAGTGCACCTCAATAAAAACAGGCAGTTGGTCATTTAACAGTACTAAAGCAGATTTCTAGTTAAAACACACAGATACAATCCCTTACAGTTAAGCAGGATATAAATCAGATTGCAGTCTGCATGATGACTCACATAAATAAAAGTAAACGACTGCAATGTGGCCATTTAGAAGAGCAAATGGCTGCATAGGGTGCCATGCTTTGAGCTGCATGGTCACATCAGCTAAATCTCAGATGCTAAACACCCAAATGGGACCATGTTCGACTGACTGACTACGGCCACAAGCACCAAATTCTGTTGTTAGTATCAATTCCAAAAGAGCTTAGAATTGAATGTAATTCTTTTTAAATGGGCCCAGCGGTCTCAGACAGGTTTCTGTTATGATCCAACATGTGACACTAAACTACTGCAAACCATCTTATTTCCATCCATTTCATCACCTCTTACCTTAAGTCTGCAGTCAGCACAATGTAGTTACTGTTTGCACGATTGATACATGCAGCCAATAAACCTACATCTGATAGCAGAGACTCCCCTGCACAGGAGTGCTGCAATAATCAATTAATGTGATGCAAAACGCACTACATGAGTCAAAACAAAAGGACTGCTTACATTCACATGTTGAAGTGGAGATGCTTTTAGTGCAGCAGCAGTCAAAAAAAAAAGAAAAAAAAAGAAAAAACAGCAACACATCTTCCAGCACTAGGAGTGCTATGTGCATGAATATTCTTTAGTGGCAGCGTATTCCATTTAATCCAAACTAACATTTCAAAAGAAACAAAAACACGTCATTATTCTTCTTGATATATCATATCTGTCTGACTGTTATAATGCAAGAATGATCCTGATGACAGTGACACACTCTTGAGCAGTCATGCATCCCCTGGGTTATTATTATACTTGCAAAGATGATTCTGAAAAGGTCTTAATGTAGTAAAGAGCATCAGACACTCCACTTGTGGCTGCACTCAGATCATCATCTTCATCATCAACGGTAGCTTTGACTCTAAATCTAGAGGTCAATTCACTCTTCATTTAATCAAAATGGAAATTCGAGGTTCTATTCATCTGCTAATGATGAAACACCCATTTTTGTCTTTTATGAACATGTAGTATAATGCCCTTTTCTTGCTGAAAGTTTTCCAGTATTTGATTTTTCAGGGCACTGACGGTTTTAGGATTACTTTAAGTGCTTACAACAACAAAAAAGTCCTTGACATTGTAATCAGAAGCAACACTAATAATCCCTGTTCTGCATCTTTGCAAGACTGTCTTACTCTATTTCATTTGTAATTCAGCTTGACCCTGATGTGAGAATTCCATAACTTATTCAGGGCTTTCATTAATTTCATTAACCTGAGATAACCTCTAAAGGGACAAGCAGCAAAGTGGTAGAAGAAACTTACCTGTGAGAAAACAACTTAAAAAGTAATGCAATGTATAAGATATGAAAAAACTGCTGGTATATCTGTCAGGAGATGACAGAAAAGCAACAACAACAAATATGAAGAATGAGAGTAGAGTAGAATGTTATGACACTGTCTGACTGGATTATTATACCTCTCATAATTCCATGTTTCCACAGATTTCATGCTGAGTGGGAAATCAGTAATTTGCAGTGAAATATACAAGGCATGATAGAATATTTGACTTTTGATATGATATGGATTCATGACCAAAAGATGAGTAAGAGGAAAAGATACAGGATGCCAGATTTTAAGCATGCTTGTGATTTAAAAAAAAAAAAAAAAATCACATTAAGAGAAAAGATCCAATTTAGGTCACGGTGCAAAGAACCATGTTTTAGACTGTGACAGAAATGTCACCAAGACCATTTCAAACACAAGGAGACTTCTAGACCTCTATAATTATCATTACAATTCTCATGAATGTATGAAAAGGTGACTCACGCAAGCACTGAGGCAGGTCTCCACTCCATGTTCCGTTCCCTGTGCAGGTGAGCACAGCAGGGAAGGACAGCTCGTAGCCAGGCAGACAGCTATAGCTTACGCTGGTACCCCACTCCAGGACTGAGCCCTCCAGGAGGCCATTTGGGATGGGTGGGGGTGTGGGACATGTCACCACTGTGGGCATAGAAAGGACACAGACACCGTCAAGACAAGCTTATCGGATGACATTCATTTCACAAGACGGCTCCAGTCAAGTTTGAGTCAAGTTGAGGTTCAAAAGGGATGGATTATGCAGAAACCAGATCTAGAAATGGTACATATTTCAACTCCATAATTCAAAATGGACTGACAGCACATAGCCTACAGTAGGCCTTTCTAATATTTCAGGTTGAATCCCTAATTGCAGCAGTGTGAAGTCTACAGAAAATATGATGGAGTTGGAGTTGAAGGTGGAATTTAAATCATTTCAACTTCAGATGCCTCTCTTTGAAGGACCCGACCAAATGGTTAAAATATTTGAATGTGGGAATATGGTTACTTGATAAAAAATACATATCTAGGTCAAAATATGAATTTAAGCAAGAAACTTTATGGCAACATTTTCGTGGTCTTGAGAATATTTGATACTAAAGCCCTGGACAGAAGCATAAAGGAAAGATGAGACAAAAATACACACACATCAATAGTTTTTTGGTGTGTTTAAATCTGAGCGTTGCATTCTTCTATCTTCATACAAATAAACAAAAACAGCCATGAGATAAAACTCCAGAAGCACAGACAACGGAGTGCTTGGAGATAATTCCACGTAAGATGGATTATGACTATGATTATCATGATTCGACTATTATGAAAACCAGGTTTTTAGTCCAGAGAAATGGTCTGTGCTTACAAGACTCTTTCTACCGTTTCTGTTTGGAGTATACTGAATAATTTTTGTGTGCAATGAGGGGACATCTTGTATCTGTGTAAGTCATAAACTTTCTGCTCAACAAATGTAATGAATGAATGCATAAAAAAGCTCGGAGTCTGTTCTGACACACTTAGAGATGAACCCGTGGGGACGCAGGTGGGATATGGGTTTTAGGGATGTGAATAAATTATAGCAATTGTTTTCTACCATTACTATCCTCCTTCAACACCAATTATTTCTCCAAGTCTCTCTTTCTTTTAGACATACTCACGCAACCCGAAACACTGTCATGTTAACACCACGGCTCTCAAGTTAAGGTTTAGCCTTTTGGCAGTGCCCAAAAGACGGTCCAATAACATACAGATGCAGCCATGTGAAGGCAGGCTCTATGGACGTCTCTAGGGCAGGATAATGAACACTGCATCAGTGGTCGTCGTCATAAAAACACACATTCTGAGCTCTGGCAGGTTGGACTAGACCCCACCTGCTTCACAGATTTGAGATTACCTGGCCACTGGACACTCCACTGCCTTCTTCCCTCCCGCCCCAGTCTGCTTCTAGCATATTACCTTTTTTCACTTTCAGAGTGCCACTTCCCATTTCTAAACCACCAATGTTCCTGCATGGTGACCTTTTCTTTTGCTGAGAGCAGAGACACTCACTACATCTAAGCATCCTGGTATTCCACCTGCAACAAGTCATTATGCTGATTTTAACGCAGACCACAGATGACAGCAGGTGATTTCATGTGTTAGTTTCTATAAAGAGAGAGATTTGATTAGATATATATAGTATATACATTATATATCTATATATATATATAACACAGCAAATGCTAGCTACTCGGTTTCTGACAAACTTGGTTAAAATTGTATGTATCTTTTTTCACTGAATTTGGAAAAAACAAAATTTCTGCTAGTTGTTCAAAGCTATTTTTACACTATGCCATGGTTCCATCCTGAATACAAGCTGGCTGCAAATTACAATTACGATAGTGTTCATTTATGAACAGGTGATGGACAACTTTCCTGCCTCATGAAGTTTAGTTAAGATTTTCTTTTATTCTACACAAAGAATTACAGCGAATGTGGAGCATGCCACTGTGGATATACACACAATCTCTCCAAGGTGGAGCCATCTTTTGTTCTTGGTTGGCAGAGGATCCAAAAAGATTTCCATATGGACATGTTGCAGTAGTATACTGTATACATGCTTTAGAAGTACGCTATATTTGGATGGATATTTAGGGCATGAGGAATAAAAGTCAAAGGCAAAACTATACTGATGTAACAATCTGTTTTTTAATGTTTTGTTTGGTAATGTAATTTTGTTTCTCAAGTTCTCAAGGCGAAACAAGTTCACTTGAAATTGTTACTCTTTGATGTTAATGAATTAGTAAAGAGTGTCTTCAACTTGGGATTTCCATGTTGTTGCTCTGGAGCCCTTGGAAAAAAAGGCACTTCATTCTGAATTACCTCACTAAAATGCCCAGCTGGATGCTGTAAAGTAAAAAGTTGCTTTGGGTGTGTACGTGTTTCTCCCTACAGTATGTCTGTGACACACTGAGAGAAAGAACAAGGAAAACACAGATGGAGGGAGGATGTGTAAGTGCACGTGTGCAAGTAGGAAAGTTACGCTGATTTAAGGAGTAGGCCTACTAATCCCATAAGCACTCAATCAGAAATGAAAAAAATCAAAAATAAAGGCATGGGTGGCAGGCAGAACTGAATGGGAAGCGGAGAGTGTCCCCATTTTCCTAAGTAGTTCTAAGCAGCATTAGTGCCTCTTAGCTGAACACGCCAAACCTGGGATTCAAACTGAATCCTTGCCGGGTGAGGCTTAGGATGTGTCATCGGCAGTATGTGTATGCACGTCGCCCCCAAAGTGGTGTGACTAGCACTGATGCGAACACACTAAGTGCAAAATTATGCACAAGCAAAACCTCTTTGTCTCTAGCCTAAAATTCTCACCCCCTTCCTTCTCTTGCTTCTCTTCACCCCTCCCTTCCTGGAATATCAGCTCATATCCCTGCGGCACATCATCCAAAACTATGACAAGATAACAGATGACATGACAATTTCAAACAGCTTGCCCCGCCTGAACCGCTGCACCTTTAACTTAAACCCAATCATGCAAAAGAAAAACGCAACCGATCATATTGGAAGAGGCACTGTTTTCAGTCTCTGATGCAAGAAAAGAAAATACATATTTCTGAGTCCTTTTTTAAGACCTCTTGCTGCATCAAAGTCAGTGATAAAGAAGATAAAAAAGCTGTGATTACGAGTGAGCTGTTCTATTGCTTGTCCTAGATAGTCTCTGAAAGAGATCAAGGGGGAGGAAGAGAGCAGTGACGAGGAGACAATAAAGCAGAAAATATCTGTATTCCTTCTTAACATCCCATCCATATTGAGAAATTGCAAAATTAATATAAAGCACCTCTTAGTAATCAAACTTCTCTCTCTTGACTTTCTTCTATTTATTTACCCCATGAGAGAGATAAGTGCTATTGGAAAAGTGAGAGCAGCGGAGAGAGTGAAAGGAGGCAGAAGGCACCCTCTGGCTCGCTGACTAATGCATACAGGTCAGTACAAGCTGACAGCACTCAAGCAGTGGTAGCGATGGTGGGAGCCAACATGAAGGTGTGTAAGCATCTGTGTCTATGTATGCATGAGAGATAGTTGTGAAATTGAATGCTCCCATGTGATTGTATGCATGCATGGTGGTGTTTGAGTGTCTGTGTGATGAGGAAGGCTAAGCTCTTGGGTTTCACTCCTCTCCACACCACCCCCATCAAGCGGAGCAGTATCAGGGCCGAGTGCCTGAGCTGCTGCGGTAGCTGTCAAGGATTAGAGCTCGGAGGTTAGGAGCATCGCACACTTTTATACACTCATGCGTGCGCATATAAACCCACGCTCTCTGTCTCTCTCTCTCTCCATTTAAACTGCCCTGGGTAACAGCTGTGTGACCATTGATTCATCCAACAGCTTCAACATAACATGGAAGAGGGCACGTAAATAATGAAATGCACCCATGAAATATTACAAATCAGTGTCAGTTTGAATGTTGTAAACTTCTAGGCAAGGTCGTACAGGGAGCCCAAGGAGGGCAAGAAGTATGTGGCTTAAAACTACAATTCTCTGTAAAAAGTTGAACTGAGGAATTGCAACGACAGAAACTACTTTCTAGGTCCATAACAGAATCTTGCATATATACATCAGTATATCTGGAAACAAAAAACAGCCATTATATAAGAGGAAGATCTATATGCCTTATGTTTTTACTTTCCCTGATACTCATTTCCTCTAAGACTTTGTCTCTGGTGTTTGTCTGTGTGCAATGTCCGTCTCTCACACTCTGTCTCTCTTTCTTTCACAATTCATTTGTCCTTTCCCATTTCTCAAGAGGCAAATACAACGCCAGCACTCTTCTCTGTTACTGAGACAGCAGCCTGGGAACAGTTCCTTAGCAACAATGAGCCACCATTTGCCATTTACCTTGTGGGCTCTTCCCTTTCCTAGTGTACTTTTGAAATGTTCGCTGCACAAGTTAATCTTCCCTGCAATACTTACTTTTGGGTGTCACCAGCAGACATGCTAATCAATGCCTCCACTCGAGCGTCATAAATCATAGAGTGATGTAGCGCTGATGGGCAAACAACAACTAAGTCCTCTTGTTGGATTTTCTCACTTTGATGATAATCAAGCCTATAGAGTGCACACAAACTTTTAGAGAGAGGAAGCCAATGATAAACTGTTAGAGTGCAATTAGGGGGATCCTTGTTGTGATGAAGCGGACTTGTTAGCCATCCATCATCAGGTGTCAAAGGAACTTTTAGCCTTGCTTCTGTAGAGCAGGTGGAACTCTATAGATGCAAGTGTGGGTGAAATCACTGTGTCCTAGATCAAGGGCTTTAAAAGTGTATTATATATTTCTACATTTTTTTCTGAAACCCAGCTGTCTCTTTTCTAGAAACTTGTTAAAATGTGGTACTACTTTCATAATGTAGGGACGCACTTGACATAATTTAGAAAAAGAGTCAAAATTGCTTATAGTGTGTATATGGGTGTGTGTATACTTGTGTAAGCATACACACAAATACATACACCTGTTTATGCAAATGTGTGTGCGTGTGTCTGGCAGACATTCAGCCTTATGTATTTTTGGCACTTCTGTTATCAGCACACTGAGGTGAACAATATGACACTATCTGACCACATAGGAAATTCTGTGTCACCTTGCTTGCTAATCTCATTAGATCTCAGGGTGTAAGCATGTACTTTATATTGTACGTGACAGTGTGCTAGCGTGCCAAGGTTGTTACAGCACGGTCTGATGGTTATCAAGGTTGACTGTGTACTGCAGCATGTGTACGACGCAGTGTATGCGAGTGTGTGCATTTGTGGGTGGCACTTACCTTGGCATGCTGGCATAGTGCCACTCCAGGTGCCATTGTTAGTGCACGTCCTTGTGACAGCGCTGTCCCCTCCTATCATCACATACCCCGGCTGGCACATGAACGTCACATTCTGGCTCACCGTGATGTCATCGCCGAATCTAAGTCCATTTGCTGGAATTCCAGGGTCGCCACAGGTGATCACTGTCATTAATGGTCAAACATAAGGGATCATGGGACATCAGAAATCATCCGGAATAGTGTCACTGAGTAGTGATCAAAGCATATTGAACTGCCATATGAAATATACTGTAAATAAGAAACAAAGTTGATTAACTACTGTATATCTAATGTCATTTAAGATGAACACCTATGCATGCAGAAAGCTTGGATGTTGAAGAAAGAGAGGTGAGTGACAGCAGATATGACAGATATGGGTTATCCCTTAGCTCTTAGCATCAAACCTTTAGTGGAGAGTATTTGACAACAGAGAGAGATAGAGGGAGTAATAATAGCTGATCAGGAATTTAAATTAGCACTATATGCCGATGACATTATTCTATGTATCAGAAATCTGGAGAGATCTCTTCCGGTGTTAATAAGCACGATCAGCACATATAGCAGTTTTTCAGGTTACAATTGAAAATACAAAAATCTGAGGCCATGATTCTGGGTGACACAGTTTTGCCAACAGTAAAAATGATGTTTAATTGGAAATGGGACCAAGAGAGAATTAAATGCCTTAACATTGTCATCCCCAAGAAGTTAGAACTTTTCTTTACATTTTGGAAACTTAGAGTTACAGTTTAAAGAAGACATGACCAGATGGAAAATGATACTACTGACATGTGGACATGAAAAATGTGGACTTGCCTTTCCTTATCTTAAAAACTTTTATCTGGCTGAACAAGTACAGTCTATCTTGGATGCAAGAAAATCTAACTGTCAAACGGAGATCAACAGAAGTAAATACAACAGAAAACTAACTTAGCTTAACTATAGCTTTAGGAACAAGAAGAAATGTTACAAAAAGGACAGAGAATACCTGGGAAATTAATTAGGGATGCATGATATTATCAGCACGTCATCGGTATTGGCCGATAAAAGCTCTAAAATGAAATGGGGTGGGGGGTGGGGGGGGACTTCTTTTTGGTTTATAACGGCAGTTGGCAACCAGCACATTAGGTGCATTACCACCACCTTCTGCGCTGGAGTGTGGACCAGAGATTAAATCCTACACATTAATCCTGTCTGTCTAATAAACTCAAAGAAAACTCTACTGCTCCACCCACTTGGCAGGTTCATTAAAGTTTTAATGCTGAGCTCCTGAACTCCAGTCTTCCTAAGTTCTTCCTTCATATATTGTCTTTCTTGATCATACTTAGTACAATCTATGCTTGCATGCATAATACTGTCCTCAGCTAGCTGGAAAAAAATATGTGTATATATCGGTATTGGCATCGGCCACAATGAGTTGGAAATATTGGCATATCGGATATCGGCAAAAAATCCAATATCGTGCATCCCTAAAATTAATTATTTAAAAAGCTGGAGAAAAATACATCCAACATTTAAACTTGGTGAGGACCTGTTAGCTCACAGAGAAATAGAATGAGATCCAGAATTTACACCCAACAAAACAGACAAAACGTTTTATCGCTGGAGGCAGAAAGGCCTGATTTTCTTTGGACAGTTTATCAATGATGATGCTTCTTTTGATAATCTCTCCAGAAAATATGATTTACCACATTCACATTTTCTCTGCTACCTTCAGGTTAGAAGATAGGAAGCAGTTAGATGCAGAATAAAACTATTACATCCTCTAGTTAAGCTGATTTTTAAAAACCAAAGTATGACCGAACAAATAACCAAATATCTGCTGTTTACAAAGTTCTTATTGATACCAACAGACAAGATGAAACAAGGGAAAAGAAAAATGAAAGAAGGAATTAGAAATTGATATATCAGAAGATGAATAGAGGGAAATGAATATCAACACTCACAAAACAACAAATTCACTTTTTTGGCAGGAATATTCTTGGAAGATACAACTCCATTGCTTCATAACACCAATTCACAGGCAAAATATGATAAGATTACTCCAAAGTGCTGGAGGAACTGTGGAGACCCATCTCATATATTATGGTTTTGCCCAATATTAAAATCATTTTGGGAAGCAATACATAACGTAGTTCAGACGATATTGAAAGTAAATTTCCCATCGGATGTCAATTACTACCTACTTGGTATAAACCCATTACTTATAGTAGAGGACAAATACTTTTGTATTTGCAAGAATCTTCAGAACTACTACACTGAAAGCAGACGCGCACAACTGGTGCCAAACATAGAAGCAACAAATACATGGAGAGATGTGATCAATCAAGTGTATACAGTACTATGAATAGGATAACATTTACAATTAGCGACCAAAGACAGCTGATAATAGATGGAGAAAATAGATTAAACACTGCAACCATGTGAACTAAAAAGGTTGTAATTAAATGCATAATCAAGTGTGTACTGTACAAGTGATTACGCAAGTGTAAATATGTACAGTATGTGAGATAACCGATGATAAAGAGGGATGTATAAATAGCAATGGGTTCCCTTATGTACATCTGTTTGCATACATGTACAAATTACTGTATTTATATTATATAAATATGTGGATCTGTTTAGGCGCATACATAGCAGGTATGTAATACAACTGCATCACTACTTTGTATAATATTTATTGAAGCCATAGGGAATCTGCTTGATATATGATTGTAAATGTATACAAGATATACAAATATATATAATGAAATGTGTTAACAAAAAAATGAAGATATGAGTCATCCCAATGAGTGCCTGTCATCACTTTTATATACTTTTTCATTTTGTTTCAGGAAGGATAGTTTTAATTTTTTGATAGCATAGAAGAGGGGTTGCTTTTTTTTTTTTAATTTTAATCTTTCTTTCCAACATTGTTGGTGGTTTCTTAATCTTGCTGTCCATTCACTTGTGCCATGAGGACATAAACCATTTTTTATTTTTATTTAGATACTATAAACAAAAAGGGGAGGTAGAGTGTAAAGTACTATTAAATCAGAGCATATGATGATTGATCATCACCTGTCAGCTACAGGCAGTACCTTCCCATTCTCTTGAATGAGAAAGTGTGTCCAACTTTTTGATTGGTGTTGTATTTGTTTTAAAAGTTTGAATAGCTGAGCCAAAAACAGTGGTACATGATGAAAATGTCTCATTACTAATGCAAATGGTGTAGCCACATGGAGTCTCTCCAAACCTCACCAGATTCATGATTATGTTAACTGTGGTCAGTAACTGTTAGTTGTTTCCCTGTTATCTTTTACTTAAATGGTTCTAAAAAGTTGTGTATTGTTTAATCACAGACATGAACATTTCCACATATAGAGTGCTGCTCTTCCCTGAGTGTTGCTTGTATGTATTTTAAGAGTCATTAAATAGCTCTTAAGACTTGATAGACTGCTAATTTGTTGACCTCTATGTAGTGTTGAATATCTCCAAAATATCAACTGTTCATGAACTAAGAACAACATCCTTGGTTTAAGCTGTGTGACAATGCGATTTGTTTTTATTTACATATGAGAACTCTATTAACTCTTAAAGGAACATTTATTCATTCAGTTTATCTGAAAACTTAATAATCATCAAATATGGGGATACATGTTTTTCACTGGACAGTGATGACATACACACAATGGCTGTATATATTATGGCTCTGTGCCTCGTTGCAGCATTTTTCAAATTAGAGGCTCACTATTCAACATAAAAATCTGTCTGCACATAAAGCCAACTGGGCACTATAATAACAACACAATTATTTTCAAGACTGTAGCCATATCAAGCCTACAAAGAATCATTATACAGCATCTGTTGTGGTGTGCCTCGGACTTTAGTGAGACGGAGACCGATATTGTTAGAGTAAAAATAATAGTAATAACTATGATCTTCCTATATATTCACTTTCAAACACTCACTATTGTGGTCTTATTATTTTGAGATATAGTGGGAGGGTGGATTATTTTTTATCTAATTCAAGGAGAGGGCTCAATTAAAATAGTAATAACATTGGGAAGACCCCCTTCACTGATAATTTTTGTTCATTCCCTTAATCTCTTCTTTTCAAACGCCTAATCTTGGCTCCTTCTCATGGCACAAGTTCTACAAAGCAAACAGATGGCTGAGTGTTGGCCCACTACATTGTCAGGTCTTGCCCTAGTGCTATCTATGATGGAATTGTGAGTTGCCAGCCTCTATCTGATTGCTTTTTCATAGCCCTTGTTTCATCTTACAACTCTAATTTGTGCCTACTTATTACAAATCTTTCCTGACTTGTTCACCTTAATGTAAGAAGCCAGTTTGATGCATATGGCTGTCCCCGCTAACGCCTCCTACCTTAAATTAATTCTTGTTTGTTTATTTTCAGTTGCTGCCAAGGACTTCAGCACTTGGACATATTTATCATCACTGGGTGAGACTAACTTTGCATCCTGACAGGATGTGTCTAAGAGCTGCAAGTTCTCAACACAGAGAAGAAGTATGGTCTTCACTTTTGCCACTACATTTTACTTGTTCCAATAATAAATCTAATCCTACAGTGGAAGGATATATTTTCAAAACTAACATGAAACTACAACACTGACAAGTAAGAAAGTACCCTACCGAAAATCAGGTGAGATCAAAGTTAACTGTGCAGCCCTGATGTTTGTCTGAAAGATGACAGAGGTTATACATGTACTGTATTTGTTTTCTGTATACTTGGAGGAGTTCTATACTATGCCTTCCTTATAGGTTCCTGCACCCAGTATCCTATAATCTATGCCAGATGATTAAATTGCAGTTCAGTTGACATTGATGTATTTGATGTCTGATACGCAGTGACAGACAGGACTCCATTGATAGTCATGCTAGCGGCATGGTTTTAGGGATGGCAATTCAAAGATATTTTTTGTCTACCATATGGAGTAGTGGTGACAAATCACTATCATCTATGCATTACCCATAATGCCCTGACTGATCTGACATTTGTGTTCAACCAATTCTCAATAGATGGTTACCACATTTAAATCTTGTAAGATGCAGTCTACGTGTGAGACTATCAGTTGGTTTTATCAAGACAAGAATTGGAAAATATCTACATGGGATTCAAATTAAATCAAACGTTCCTCTCCATCCGAATACTACTGTGAATGACTTCGATACAATTTGAGCAAGGTTATAAACACTGTGTTTTTTGGAGATAAAGGTGCAATAACAGTAATTAAATGGCAAATTCTGCGCTAACAACAAAACCCGTGTTTCATGGTGAGACAAAGAAGCAAGAAAAGGGAGATTTTGATAATCTGACTTACATTCTTTGGCTGTTTGAATTAGAGTTATCTTAAATTATGATGACAATGGGAAATAGCGGCTGAACTGCTGTCTTTGCTGTCTACAGTTTACAGTATGTGTATTAGCATTTTTGCGTTACTGTACAGGAGTGCTTGTGTATGACACAGTGCAGGTCTTCGGTACATTTAGTCACCAAACTTACACTGAAACACGTCATCTTGAATTAAGCATGATATGTCTCTGAACATAAGTCAGAAGAAGCTGGCATGAATAAAAGACAGCTGATGAAAATTTCAATTGGTATCAACTAGAACATCTCAGGAGGGTATGAAAAAGCGGTCTTACTGAAAGAAAGAGAGAAAGAAACAGAAAAAGAGTGTGTGTGTACATAAATGTAAATGTTTACATGTGTCTGTCTATCTGTTGGAGTGCACTGCGTTGCATAGTCAGACATCACAGTGCAGAAAGCCTGCAGGCTGTTGACTAAAACAACTCAACTTCACTGTGCAGCTTTTTTTCATTCAGTACATTTACTTGCTCCCAAGAAACCAGGTTACTGGGAGAATCAAGTCAAGTCAGGAAATCAGAAAAGGACTTAACATGCACTGCCATAACCTTTTTACTCTAAAACTTGCATTTAGATGGAG